>NW_026705466.1:330992-661985 GCF_029867415.1 Vicia villosa
GATCCCCCATCTGTGTAGATTTCTGAAGTTTCAAAGCGGGTTGAAGAACGTTTGAGGAAGACACCATGAGTAAGTTTGATTTGGGAAATGGGTTTGAATGGAACCAGAGACGTTCTTTTCTGTGGAAAGAATGAGGAAATAGAGGTGAAAGTTATATGAGAGTATGAGTTCAGGTATTTAAAGGTTTAACGGAAACCCTTTCAAATCTTTTGGGTAAAATCCAAGAGACACGCGGCAGGCGTTGATTTAATCCAACGGCGGTCGAATAGTTATTAGCTTTACTCCTAGTATATAGGAGTAATGATCATGAAGTAAGACCAGAACGTGGGAATGTAAGTTATGAGTAGACATCTTTGAAAATGATAAGACATTTTGGAAACAGAGTCATAAATGATTATGACGTCAATCAATAGTCTCGGAACTATAAAACGAAATCTTATTATAACAAGAAACGCCTATTTCTCTTGTTTTTCGAAACAGGCATTTATTGGGGGCAATTTGTTAGCTGAAGATTTCGTTTGAGAAGAATGTCCTTCGAAGATTTGGAATTCAAAGGAAGATGGTTACTGGTGATCATCTTTGAAGATAAAAATGGCTACTGATGGCCATGCTTCGAGAATGATGTTTAAGTTGGAACAAAGATAGTTAGCACTGAAGTTAAATTCGAAAAGAATAGTCTTTGGGACTTAGACGTTTTTGCGAAATATGCGAAGTACTGAAGCTTAGCATGGTTTCGTGGCATTCTCGACTCTGATTATGTTGCCACGCGTCGAAGGGTGATTCAGGCGGGATGATTTGAATTTCGAAATGGTTTATGTAACCGCACGAAGACAGATGGCGTCCCTGGATTTTCTGCGGGCAACGTGGCATTAGATTAGTGTAGGGCCGTTAGGGTCGAAACTAGTATAAATAAGGGTCTTAGTATTAGGATTCCGTGTGTTCATTTTGTACAAATCACTCACATATTACTCAAGTATCAAGTGTTAAGAGAAAGAGTTCGCTGAGAAATGTACGTATGACACCAACACCATTTTAAATACATGTGTATTTTCCTTTATTCAAGTATCTTTCGATATTACTGCGTTTCACTTACTTTCTGTCATTTACATTCCTGCACTCTTTATTTTCATGTCATTTATCTTCGAAGCATTTAACTTTTCTGCACTTTAAGATTCTTGCACCTTTACAGTTTTGTCTTATATTTTGTCTTTAACTCACTTTTCACTGGTGTTATATTTACGTGTATAACAAGGTCGCTAATCTTTATTTCTTTGTTCAAGTATTTCTTATTTCGAGACACATCAATCATAGACATAATTCGAACTATCATGAATAACAACCTTTTTGACTATGTCCTAGGATCAATCTAGTCGATCCTGCGAGTAACCAAATCATATTTATTATAGTTTGGAAGACTAGCGGTTGTTTACCGGAAATCACCGTAAACAGACGGCTAGTGATATGCCAATGGTGTGTAATTTCCTAATGTTTTTCCTGAAGATATCTACGACTTTCCTCTAGAGCGTGAATCTGAGCTCAATAAAGGTGAAAAGAAGTTTGTTTTATCAAACGAGTGGACAGGTATTGTGATAATGGCTTCATACTGGATGTTTGCTTCATAGTTGGTTGAGTTAAAGAAACAGTTGGAAGAATTTCTTGAGAAGAAGTTTGTTCGACCAAGTGTTTCTCCGTGGGCTGCACCTGTGTTGTTAGTTAAGAAGAAAGATGAGAGTATGAGGTTGTGTATTGACTACATATAGTTGACTAAGGTGACTATCAAGAATAAGCATCCGCTTCTAAGAATTGAAGATTTAATGGATCAGTTGGTTAGCGCATGTGTCTTTAGTAAAATCAACTTGAGATCGGGATATCATCAGATATGTGTGAAGTCTGAGGATATTCAGAAGATTGCTTTTAGAACAAGGTATGGTCATTACGAATATTCCATGATGTCATTTGGTGTAACTAATGCGCCATGTGTGTTTATGGAATATATGAATAGGACTTTTCATCAGTACTTGGATAAGTTTATGGTAGTGTTTATTGAAGACATACTAATTTATTCGAAGACGAACGAAGAGCATGTTGAACATCTAAGGATTATGTTGGAATTGCTAAAAGAGAAAAAATTGTATGGTAAATTATCTAAGTGTGAGTTTTGGTTAAGAGAAGTGAGTTTTCTCGGCCAGGTAATTTCTAGTGGTAGGATTGTCGTTGATCCGTCAAAATTTCAGGCTGTAGCACAATGGGAAGCTCCAAAGTCGATGACAGAGGTTAGAAGTTTTCTTGGATTTGCTGGTTATTACAGGAAGTTCATTGAAGGCTTTTATAAATTAGCATTTCCATTAACTCAACTAACCAGAAAGGGTCAAGCCTTCATTTGAGATGTGAAATGTGAAGATAATTTCCAAGAACTTAAGAAGAGGTTGACGTCGGCTCTGGTGTTTATTCTCCCGAGTCCAACCGAACCTTTTATTGTATATTGTGATGCTTTTAAGATGGATCTGGGTGGTGTATTAATGCAGAATGGACAAGTTGTAGCCTATGCATCAAGACAAATTAGAGTCCATGAGAAGAATTATCATACGCATGACTTAGAACTGGCCACCGTTGTATTTACACTAAACATTTGGAGACATTATCTATTTGGTTCCAGATTTGAAGTGTTTAGTGATCATAAGAGTTTGAAATACCTGTTCGATCAGAATGAGTTAAACATGAGACAAAAAAGTTGGCTAGAGTTGTTGAAGGACTATGACTTTGGTTTGGATTACCATCGTGGTAAAGCCAATGTCGTAGCTGATGCCTTGAGTCAGAAGACGTTGCATATGTCGACTTTAATAGGGAAAGAGATGGACTTAATTGAAGAATTTAGAGATTTGAGTTTGGTTTGTGAAGTTACAATGCATAGTGTGAAATTGGGTATGTTAAAGCTTACCAGTGGTATTTTGGAGGTGATCAGAGAAATCAGAAGACAGATTTAAAATTGGTTGATCGGTTAACCTTAGTTAATCAAGGTCAAGGTGGTGATTTCAAGATTGATGATAGTGGTATTATAAGATACTGTGACATACTTTATATTCTGGACGTGTCCACACTCAAGAGGAGTATTCTTGAAGAAGGACACCAAAGTGGTCAGAATATTCATCCTGGTGCTACTAAAATGTATCACGATTTGAAGAAAATTTTTTGGTGGCCTGGAATGAAAAAGGAAGTTGCTGAATTTGTGTATGCTTATTTGACTTGCCAAAAGTCAAAGATTAAACATCAGAAGCCGTTGGGTTTGATGCAACTGTTGCCTATTCCTGAGTGGAAATGGGATAATATTTTGATGGATTTTGTGTAGGGGCTGCCAAGGACAGTGAAGAGTTGTGATACTATATGGGTTATTGTGGATAGGTTGACTAAGTCAGCTCATTTCATTCCGATTCGACTTGACTATCTGCTGAAGGAATTAGCGAAAATATATATTGAGAGGATTATTAGTTTGCATGAGATTCCATTCAACACTGTATCTAACAGAGATCCGAGATTTACATCGAGATTTTGGGAGAGTTTGCAAACTACTTTGGGGACTAAGTTGAAGTTGAGTTCTGCTTATCATCCACAAACGGATAGTCAAATAGAGAGGATTATCTAGTCTTTAGGGGACTTACAGAGAGTTTGTGTGCTAGAACAAGGAGGTGCTTGGGATAACTACTTATCGTTGATTGAGTTTACGTATAATAACAGTTTCCATTCGAGTATTGAAATAGCACCGTTTGAAGTTTTGTATGGTAGAAGGTGTATGACTCCTTTGTGTTGGTATGAATCAGGAGAGGGTGTTGTGATTTGACATGAGATTGTACAGCAGACCACAAAGAAGATCAAGGTGATTCAAGAGAAGACGAAAGCTTTTCAGAGTCGCCAAAAGAGTTATCATGATAAGCGAAAGAAAGCGATTGAATTTCAATGGGTTTCTCTCCTCTTTTCTCTATTTTAAATCTTTATATTCTCACTATCTCTCTCAACCATAAATTGAATCTCTCCACTTAATTATATGATACAAATAGACTATTCATATTTGAACATTTTCCTACATAAAAATGGAATGTAGCTCAAACCCAACAAATTATTCATCCATTAATAAAATTAACTAAATTCACTAGAGTCATACTACAATAAAGTCATTGCAGTCATCCCAAAGTACTCTCACCAAAAAAATACACACATTTTTATTGTTAGTTGATGCAAAATGAGTGAAATAGTTGAATGATAAAAAAAAAACAATTGATTTTGTATTCATTTATAACATTACATTATCAACATTGACATTTGAAAAATAAAAAAATAATTTTATTTATAGAAGTTTTTAATTAATTTTTACAAAAAAAAAAAGAAAAAATCTTTTAACCTTAATTTAATCTTAATTACCCAAAAAACATTCTGGCAGGTGCGTAGAGAAATAGAATCAGCAGATTTATTTTAACATTCTCGCGAGTCATGGCAAATGTGGCGATTAGTGAACTTGACAAAAACTGTGGTAAGGTTGTGGCAGAGATAGTGAAATTGGAGAGAAAGATCTTTCCGAAACACGAATCACTCGCTTCCTTCTTTGAAAATGAACTGAAAAAGAAGAACAGCGGATTGCTTTATCTTCACGTGGATGGCCAACTAGCAGGCTATGTCATGTATTCCTGGCCTTCCTCCTTGTACGCCTCTATCACCAAACTCGCAGGTTCCAACCCCACCTTTTTTTTTTCTCTTCATGTTTATGCCTATAAGCTGTTTGAAAAATTGCCTAACAGAGTTTTCATATTTCTAATTGTTTACTTTACTAATGAAAAATGCTTGTATTGAGCCTTTAAAATGAGATGTTTTGGTTTTATTACAGTGAAAGAGCAATGGAGGAGGCATGGATATGGAGAGGTTCTTTTGAAAGCGGCAATTGAGAAATGCAGAACAAGAAAAGTTTCGCGTATAATGCTTCACGTGGATCCGTTGAGAACCCCTGCATTGAATCTGTACAAGAAGCATGGTTTCCAAGTTGATTGTTTGGTTGAAAGCTATTACTCTTCGGATAGAAATGCTTATAGAATGTACTTGGACTTTGATTCAAGTTGAAGGAGAAACTCAATAAACCATTTTTTAATACATGTTTTCAACTCTTCATCGTCAATTCAATGAACGAAGTTCTAACATTGTGTGGTTGTATACGAGCATCAAGTGTTGGAGTACTTATGTAACACTCCCAATTTTCTATGCGGAAGTAGCTATTTTTGTTGTTGTTGAATAGATGCATCTGTTTTTCCTTATAAAAAATTTATGTGATTATAATTTTAGCTATACAATTTATTAGGAGATATATCTTTGGTTGGTGTCGATTTAATCTAATATCACACATTATTAGAATTATTGTGTGCACTCTCAATAGATGTATGTCTACATGAAATCAAATAGATGTTGTGTTGTGGAGTAACGCGTGTTTTGGGATTCTTGAGAAAGAAACTCCAACTACCACCGGTCTCACCTTCAACCAGAGCAAGGACAATAGGAAAGATATTACTGTTGTCGTCTTGTGCCACTGCCATAAGTAATGTGCCCTTGTATTTCCTGTTAGGGGTGGCAAAACGAGTCGCCCGCCCCGCCCCTGTAACGCCCCAGACTGCTTTCGGGATGATCGACTGGTCCCACAAACTAACACAAGTCTTTTCAGCATGCTTTGACCTCACTCACACGCTTTCCGAGAAACTTCCCAAAAGGTCACCCATTCTAGAATTGCTCCAAGTCCGTTAATCCTTACAAGCTTTTCTTCAACCAAGCAATCCCATACCTGCACGACCTCAAGATCCCTCTCATTCCGATGTGGAGAAACTTCCCAGAAGGTCACCTATCATAGAATTCTCATTCCGATGTAGAGAAACTTCCTAGAAGGCCACCCATCCTAGAATTGCTCCAAGTCCGTTAATCCTTACAAGCTTTTCTACAACCATGCAGTCTCATACCTGCACGGCCTCAAGATCCCTCTCATTCCGATGTGGCAATGATAAGTGCCAAATTGTAGTTATTTTTGTGTATGGTTTTGCGGCACTTATCTTCTCTTTTTCCTCAATTTTGACGAGTTTTAGTGTATATTACATAAATATGTAAACTTTGTGTTTTACTGAGTTTTTGACTCATTTATGTACCGACTAATAGTTTTTCATTCATTTTGTAGGTATTTGAGCATGTATGGAGCATTGAGTAATAAAGCTTCAAGGATGTAACTTTGGATCAATAAAAGAAGAAGCAAATTGAAGAAGTAAGGAAGCTGCTTCTGGTGTGAGTCGCTCGGCGGAGCTATTGGTTCGTTGGGCGAGCGTTAGAAAATTATGGTCTTGCTTCTGCCTTGGGCAACCTCTTGTTCGTCGGGCGGAAGAAGAAGGAGTCGCCGGGCGGAACAATACGTTCATCGGGCGAAAGTAGATATTTTTGCCCACTTGTTGACGTGGCACAGGCTGTGTGGCCAGAAATAAGTCGTTCGCCGGGCAGAGCAATTGGCTCGCCGAGCGAACGCGTCAGGACAGATTTTGTTTATATTTCAATTTCATTTCACTTTAGGTTTGATGTGGTTGGTTTTGGGGATTTTTGTGCTCCCCTGCCAATTCCACCCATTTTTCTCTTGGATTAGCTTAGATAACAACTATGGGTCATGCATTCAGTGATTTGGAGGTGGATTGCTCATCAACCGGCACTGACAAACCGGAAGATTTGTGGTTTTATCTCTCTTTCTCTCTATGTATTTCTCTTAGTTGGGTTTTGTATATATATTTACTTTAAACTCATGTATATTTGTCGCCCATGACGTTATATAGAGCTTGCTTTACAAATCTTTGTTGATGGTTGTCTTAGATTTTTGCTCTATGCTAGGGATTTGGGTTGTTTTAGAGATAGACTTCTTGAATCCTTATCTAGGATGATTATCTGTTAGTTTCTGGATTTTTGAGATAGATTTAGAGCTAACAATCTTAATGGGTGTCGAAGCTTAATGCTTTCGTGTTGGTTGTGTCGGTTGAGAGATCGTCGATACGATTGATATGGATGTTTGCTGTGTTGTTGAGGTGTGCTGAGAGATCGTCGCCTAGATGATATAATAGTCCTCTCTACTTTGGGTTAGAAATGACTTAGGGGCTGAGAGATGCCGGATGACATTGACGAGTATAGTAGGTTGAGTGTAACTGGTCGATAAGTTTAAGTTTGTGATAAGTATATTATATACCAGGCATGATAAGTCTTTTCTTTCTGAAGAATGAATTCTTTTTGTGTTGATATTTACTTTTCTGTTTTTATGCTTTAACTCTTCAATCCAAACTCATAACTTTGGAAACTGTTGAACGACAGTTCAATGCACTAATCTCCATGGACACGATAATTTCCCGGATAAATATTTCAAAAACTTTTGTTGCTTGCTGTTGAAAGTATTTGTGGGTAAATATTTTCGGTATATATCGTATCCACAGGGATTGGTTTAATATTACTGCCGTTCTATAGTTGGTTATTTTGAGTGAGAAAAGTAGTTGAATTTGTTATGCGGTTATAACTATGCTATTAAATCTAAACAATAATTTAAATGCAAATTCTAAAAGTTTGTTAACGATTAAAGAGATATGTTGAGTTTTAGGGTTCATCAACCTATTCCTATACAATTTGTTAATTAAATCACAATTGAACAATCATTTGAATTACTATCTTCACTTATCCTCAAATATGATTCCATGTCTGCAAATCAAATTAGATAGACTTTTACCGGTATGAGATTCGATCTCTCCAAATATCAATATCGATAATAGTAATAAAGAACGATAATTATGAAAACTCAATCACAATTCCATCTCTGCAAATTGAGATTGAATCAATATAGTAACCTAGGGCAAAAGTTAGAATCTTTTCTTTCGATCAAAGACTCCACAATGATTTAAGATAAAAACAAGGTTTCTTATTGATAATAAATTCAAACAATTGTTCATAGGAATTAATCAATGGTATTGTATATTCATAGGCTAACTACTACCTTAAACTCAACAAGAGGAATTTAGCTCTCCATAGACATGAAGAACACACAAGAATTAATAGAGGGATTCATCTTCATCAACGGAATGTCTTCAATTGGTAAAGATTTGGCCTTCGATTGTTGTTCTTGGCTTCAGAATCAGAATGCTCTCCTAATTTCGCTCACAAAAAGTCTCTCCAAAAGTCCCCTCCTTATGAGGATGAGGGCTTTTATTTATAGCCCTTTTTTTCTTTATAACGCAATCACCGCGGCGCGACACGGGCTGGCGAGGCGCGAACCCAAGTCAGAAGGTCTCGCGTGTCTCGCCTATGATTGGCGCGGCTCGCCACTTGCTTTAGCCCAATTCTTTGTGATTCCTCTTTTTCAGAGCTTCTACGCTTGCGTGTTCCTTCGTCTTTGCTTCTTAACTTCAATATCTGCACAAATAACACCCAAAGAGATGCAAGTCGTTCTACAATTAACATCGAACCTCGAAAGTTCAATTCTAACTATAAAATCTTTAAAAATCACAAGATATATTCACTTTTAGCTCAAAAGGTAGTTAATGTAACACATGAAAACACCATTTATTCACTCCTAACACTTGCCGCTTTACCGCTTCAACATGCGACCACTCCTTGCCATATTCGGCCTCGAGTGTTACATACGATACAACAACCTCCTGCATTCTTTGGCCTCGGGTGTTACATGCCCACCAACTTGGGAGAGGTCTGGCTCTGATACCATTTGTGACACCCCATACTGCTTTTGGGATGATCGACTAACCCCACAAACCAACACGAGTCTTTTCAGCATGCCTTGACCTCACTCACACGCTTTCCAAGAAACTTCCCAGAAGGTCACCCATCCTAGAATTAGTCCAAGTCAAGCACGCTTAACTGTGGAGTTCTTATGGAACGGGCTACCGAAAAGAAGATGCATCTTGTTGGTATAGGTAGTACCCGTTAATCCTTACAAGCTTTCCTTCAACCATGCAGTCCCATACCTGCACGAACTTAAGATCCCTCTCATTCCGATGTGGCGTCCACTCCTTGCCATATTCGGCCTCGAGTGTTACATGCGGTGCAACCACCCCCAACCTTCTTCAGCCTCAGGTGTTAAGTGGGGGATAGTTGTAACGCCCCGAATTTAATTAATTAGTCGAAGTTGATAAATTATCGGTATTATTCAAAAGGCTTAATTGGATTGATATGTTGATTAGAGCTGTTAAGTGGATGGTCGGATTAGTCGGAGAATTAATATTAGAAATAATATTAGTTTTATGAGAATATTATTTTATTTAGTAGGATTTAGTTGTTGTGTGTTAAATAGCATATAAGGAGGTGTAAATAATAGGCCCATTAAGTGTATTATTTTTGGGTGGTTGGAATTTAAAAGAAAAGAGGAAATAGATTTTTGTACTGTACGTAGTGAGAAAGAGGAACAAGGGTTTGTAGAGAAGAAGAATACGGAAGTTGTAGAGCAAGAAAATTGGAAGCTGTGGCAAAGCGGATTCGACCAAAAAATTATGGAGAGACCGTCATTCTGAGGTAAGGGTGGGGTTTCATCTCTATAACCGGGTATATGATAGACCGTATGTGGGGCTGGATTGTATAAATTTGTGCCATGAATTGTTTATCGAATCCTATTATGATAATTGGTTATGTGAAAATTGGTTGTGTTAAATTTGTTGTCTGTGATGTAATAGAATAAGTTAATTTTGGTAAGCTTGTAATTATGATCGATTGTAATTGATATTAAGTAGTTGTATTGGGTTGTGTTAAATCGAAACCAGTGTGATTGCTGAGAGTTAATGGTTGCCGGAAGAAGACGAAGTTGCTAGAAAATTAAGAAGAAGAAAATAATGAAGAATAAAAATTTGAAGAAGAAAAATTGGTGGCGGGGGCCACCCACTTAAGGGACGGACGTCCTTTTGAAAAAAAAATTTAAGGGGAGGGGGCCACACCACTAAGGGGTGGGCACCCCAGGTGGAGATGAAGAAATAGGAAGTGGGGTGGGGGCCCATAAGCCCAGGTGGGCGCCCCACTCCATGTGACGTATGAAATGGTCATATTTTTGGTTGTGACTAGTAAATTGCTGTGGACATAATCATAAAGTAACAAATAATAATAATTTAATGGATCATTGTGTAATCTAATTGATTGGTATATAATTTATTCGATTAGTGTATGATTTAACTGATTAGTGGATAATAATGATAATAATTTAGCAGAACCGATATATTTTAGCAGAAGTAGAATTTTAGCAGAGACTGTACATAAATGAAGAAAGTATAGAATCGGATGACAAGCTGGTTTTTCCTTTGGTAGTAGGTAAACTTAGTAGTAGAAATTGACAGGAACAGTGTGATTAATCCATAGCAGTGCAGAAAATAAAAACAGTATCGAAAAGTAGAAATTATCCAAATTAAGTGGTATAATTAGTTGTTCGGAATTAACCGAAATTTGTCAGGATAGTTCGTATAAATTAGTAGGTAATTGGGGTTGGCTTATTTTGTTGTAATTATGTCAATTTAGTTGAATTGCAGGTACAAATGAATAAGTTGTTTTGTTCCGGTTTATGGACCTTATTAAGTTGCTGGTCCTATGAACAATGTTATTCAAGTGGAATTGTTGTTATAATTTGTTGTTGATAAGTTGATTAAGTTGTAAGCCTATGGCCAGTGTTGAAACGATGTTGAGTACCTCTGTGTATTGGTAAAATGTTGATGTAGGCCTATGCCTTGCGATGATTGTTGTTGTTGTATGTGATTGTTGCATTCATAAATCTCCAATGGTACAACATGCATGTGCATAATCGAGTCACATCTTGGGTCGTATGTTGACGTTGTGCTTGTTAAGTTGTGATAATTTGGCGTTGTAATTATAAGTTGCTACGTAATGTGTTGGTTGATTAAAGTTGCTGTTGTTATTAAGTTGTGTTGATTTGAAGTTGTGAAATTATGTTATTAACTTGTTGTGACAGGTATCATCTAGAAGTTGTGAAATAGTTATTATAACTATTGTTATAATTGTTGTTGCTAATGGTTGTTATAATTGTTGTTACTAATTTTTGCTATAATTGTTGTTATAACCGCTGTTGCTAGTTGTCATTAACTGTTGTTTGAAAGTTGTAAAGTGATAATAGTTGTATGATCTGATCTAATATACTGTTTATCATACACTTGTTTATATTAGTTGATATCTCACCCTTTCATTGTTTTGCTGTTGCCTTTATACTGGTAACGTGCAGGTATTCGAGAATTGAAGAATTAGTTGCTGTTAGTCCAAGTCAGTTTAGTTGCTCTGATACGTAGCACTCGGGGGATGAAATGTTATTTGTATCTAAGTTTTTGTTACTATTAATTTTTGAATAATTATAAGTTGAAATTTGTTTTAGTTGAATAAAGTTGTAAATGATTTGAAAGTTGAAAGTTGTGATTCCGCTGCGTAATTAATAAATAAGTTGTTATGTTTTCATATGAATAGAGTATGTTATAAATTGTTCATCCAACTGCTATGTATCGATGTTAAATGCAATACAGGTTGTTGTTTTAAGTTGAAATGTGACATTCCGAATGTGTTAGAAATTTTAAAATACTCTGATTTTTGTTTATAATTATCGGGTAGATTTGGGTGTTACATTAGTGGTATCAGAGCAGGTCGGTTCATAAAAAAAATAATACAAAGAAAATAATACCAAAAAAATTAATAACAAAAAAATAAAAAATAATACCAAAAAAATAATACCAAAAAAATAATACTGAAAAAATAATACCAAAATAATTATACCCATAAAATTCATCAAAAATAATATAGAAAAAAATTCATCAAAATAATACCAAAAAAATAATACCGCACAAAAAGAAAAGAGGTAAAGGTCTAATCTTCATCAAGAACTCAAAAGAATTCCAAGAAAAAAGGAATCACTCATTCAAGGTTTCTTCCATCTTAAAGTTCAATCACTAATATTGTGGATTAAAGCACCAAACATATCATTAACTTAAAGCACCAAGAATGAATTAAATAATTCATTCTATGATAGATTTGAATCAATGAATGTTTATCCAACTTCATCAACACCCTAAGTCCATTGAATTTAAAGAGGAATTAGACCTCTAAATTTGTAATTCAAAGCAACCATCAAAAGAAATAAGTAGAAAAGAGTAATTACTAAAAACAAGTTAAAAAAAAGCAAAAAACCTGCATATCACACTCAGGAAATCGATTTACCACAGGAGGAAATTAATTTCATGCGCGTAATTATCAAATCTGGCGCAAAAAACTGCATGGAAATCGATTTACCCCTATAGGAAATCGATTTCCTGCACTTAAATTTCAAAAAATAGCATTAGAAGAGATAAAACCTCGATCAAACATTTTACCAAACACCTTATGATCTTGATTACGATTGAGCACGGAAATTCCATCAAATCATGAGCAATTACCACCATAAGAACCACACAAATATATCAATCAAGATTCACAAAGTATCACATATTGAAGGATGAAAATGGATCTAGAGATTTACCAATTTATACTCAAATCTTCAAATCAACTTCAAGAATAACCTTTAACAAGCTTTGATCTTCCAAGAATTGATGAAGAAAAAGTGTTTGGATGAAGGTTTAGCTCAAAGATTAGTAAGATTCAATGTGAATCTCACTAACTTTTTTGTGGAAGAAGAGCTTTGCGTGAGATAAAAAGAATTGGGAGAGAATTCGCAAGAGTGATTTTGGCTATCAAAAGCTTCAAGAGAAATTTTTTCAAGGGGAATTTGGCTATCAAAAGCTTGTGAAATGAATGAGAGGAGGCCTCTATTTATAGAATTGGATATGAGAGTAGTGGTGTAACGCCCCGAATTTAATTATTTGGTTAATTAAATTAATTAAGGATTTAATTAATTGGAATTGTCGAAGTTGGGAATTTATCGGGATTAATCTAAGGAACGTAAATGAATTATTATATCATTTGAGCGGTTGAATGGAAAGTCGAATTAAATTTGTCGGTTAATCGGAAAAATAATATTAGGGATAATATTATTACTTTATTGGAGTATTTGTTTAATTAAGTTGGGTTGGTTGGTGTAAACAATTGGGAGGTATGGATTGGCAAGCCCACTAAGACAAATGAAATAATAGTAATAGCATTATTATTTTCATAAAATAAGAAATATCAGAAAAAGGGTTTTCTGTTGGTGTGCTAACAAAGGAGATGAAAAATAAGGTTTTGGTGCCGTAGCAGAAAGAAGGAAAAGAGATACGTGAGTTTTGTCATGAAGAGGAAAACAGAGGAATTACGCGAAGTCGGAAATTGGAATTCGACCGGAAGTTGTATAGCGGACTCCGAATACAAGGTAAAGGTGGGGTTCTTGCTCTATAAACGGGGATATGATGGACCGTATGTGGGGTTTAGGGGATTAATATTATCTCTAGGTGTTGGTATGATTTCTGGTGTCTGTGATATCGCTCTGTGAATTTTTCTGGAATTGGATGAAAAATTATGTTATTGTGTGTGAATATTGTTGGTTGTGTTGTCTGCAATGATTGGACTGGATTTGTGATCGATGATGATAAATATATGTATTCTGTGTTGTGAATTAATTATGATGCTGTGATGATAACTTTTTCTGGAATTAGAAATTGTTTCGATTGAAAACTGATACCCGAATGAAAAGAAATTGAGCCTGGAAAAAGAAGAAGAAAATGTTAAGGGCGGGGGGCCCTTGGATAGGAGACGCACGTCCCTTAGAGTTGGGAGAAGGTGGGAAGACCTCACATCTTGTGAGGGGCGGGCGGCCCAGCGGTTGGAGGCGGGCGCCTTGCCTAGTGGATGTCCCTTATGGGGACGATTGCTGTAGGCTGGGGACGGGGGTCTCTAAGGGTCAACGTGACATCTGTTAGACGCTGGCCTTAGGATCTAGAGAGGGGGTGAATAGATCGTTCACAGTTTTACGGATTTAAACGACTTTTCAGCGGAAGTGATTCTGAATCGACTCGCGTCTATTCCGAACCACTATCGAAACGATTATATATGTGTTTAAAAACCAGTCGAAGACTTGAGATAAGTGATAAGAGTATATGTTGCAGAATCAAAGCGTTGCTCTTATTGAAAATCAGATTAACTTCTTGTATGATGGACAATGTTTGCAATGCAGTAAGAGTGATAGAAACAAATATACAAACACTTGGTGATAATGATCAAATTGATGGTGATTCAATATGTGATGGATTGTGATGTTTATATAGGTTCTTAATTCACAATCTTAACACTCGAATCGTTGATCAATTTGCTATTATAACCAAATATGAACAGAATGTAAATGAAAAAGAAAAAGCGACAAGAACACGATATTTGTTTAGGCAGTTCGTCGATCGTCCTCGCTACGACTACGTCTGCCCCCAATTCCAAATTGAAATTGGGTAATCTTTCATTAATGTTGAAAGTAGTATATACAAAGAAGATAACAAAGCGATAAACGATAAACCAATTATGTCGATCCTTTGAATCTTCTTCCCCCTTAATCTTGAGCAAGATCAAGGTTATCCAAGAGCTTCACTTTGATTCCCTTCTGCAGTGTCTTGATTCCTTGAACTCCCCGTTCCTCAATCGTTACACTCAGCCGAATCCTCAATGAACGCCTCTTGATAAAAACCCCCAAGAACCACCCGTCGTGGAGGACAAAACCCGCAGATTTTATTCACCAACAAACCCCACAAACCTTCACCCACTAGGAATCTTCAATTCCATTCCATGGACGTTATCGAACTCATCACTAACCCGCAACGCAAGAATGATTATGTGTAATTGTGTTGGAGATGATGAAGAACGAAGATGAGAAGCGTTTGTGTATCTTTCAGTCGTTGGTGTTTTTATTGAATAATTGAACCTTTGACAATATATATGATAGCTTAACAGTTGGAGATGAGAGAAACAGAATTTTTGGCATTCTTGATCAGTTAGGTCGACCTCTTGTAGTGCTTAGGTCGACCTAGCAGAGCTTGCAGAATTTTGCTCCCAGTTAGGTCGACCTGTTTAAGGAGTAGGTCGACCAGAATCCTCTTCAAATGCATTCTGGGGATATTTTCTCAGATTAGGTCGACCTAGTCGTTGTGTAGGTCGACCTAGCAGACTGGTATGTAAATTTCATCAATTTAGGTCGACCTAGATGATGTGTGAGTCGACCTAGCAGAAGTATGTGGATTTTTCTCCATTTTAGGTCGACCTGGGTTGACAGTAGGTCGACCTAACTGCTGGTTTTCTGCATTCTTCTTGATCTGCTTGTGTTGAGTCGACCTAAAGTATAATAGATCAACCTGTACTATCATGAGTGATCAATGCTTGCTTTTCTTTGAGTTTTCTGCTTCCGCCTTGTTGTTTGAATGCTTATTTGAGTTTGCCATAAATCAAAAACATCTTTGAGTGTAATCTTGTATTCACATGCTCCCCCTTTTTGATGATGGCAAACCATTAGTCGAAGCTTTGGTGGTAAGTGATAAAGACTCAACAAAGCTCCCCCGTACATCCAGCATCTATCTCTTAACAAGGCAATCTCTCAACACAGCTCCCCCGTACACTCAGCATCTATCTCCCCCTTTGTCAACATCAAAAAGAGATACAACGAAAATAGAAGAGTAACGAGAGAAACATAGATAAAATGCTAGCATTCATAAAAAGGTAGCCAGTTATAGCATGAGAGTCAAATGAGCAAGAGCGATATATGTATGAAGTCACTATAAGCATGTTAATTGATAGCATATTATAGTATCAATAATATTTTTGGAAGTGAACAACAATAACGTTACCGCTTTGTCAACTTTAATGGCAGCCTTTAATCAATGTGGAATGACGCCTGGCTAGATGATGAACTACCTTTACGCTAAGAAAAATGTTAGCAAGAGAGAACATATATATATATATATATAAAGTAAAGGAATAATATTAAGAGAGAACAAATGTAATTAGCCCAAATTAGAGATATCGAGTATCCCTAATTCCCTACGAATGTTGAAGTATTGCTCCGTTGCTAGAGGTTTGGTGAAGATGTCAGCTAGTTGCTTCTTGCTTTCTACATGTTCAAATGTAACGTCTCCTTTCTCTACATGATCTCGTAGAAAGTGATGTCTTATTTCAATATGCTTGGTACGTGAGTGTAAGACAGGATTTTTACTCAAGTTTATGGCACTTGTGTTATCGCACATGATAGGTATGCGATCAAGCTTAATACCAAAGTCAAGAAGTTGTTGCTTGAGCCATAATATTTGTGCACAGCAGCTTCCAGCAGCTACATATTCTGCCTCAGCAGTAGATAATGCAACCGATACTTGTTTCTTGCTATGCCAACTTATCAATGAATTTGAGAATAGATGACACGTTCCACTGGTGCTTTTTCTATCGGATTTGCAGCCAGCAAAATCTGAATCAGAGAATCCTACCAAATGACACTCATTTCCCTTTGGATACCATAGGCCATATGTAGTAGTTCCACGTAAGTATCGCAGAATTTTTTGACAGCTTTCAAGTGAGATTCTTTTGGACAAGATTGATATCTTGCACACATACACACACTAAACATGATGTCTGGTCTTGAGGCAGTAAGATACAATAGTGAACCTATCATACCTCGGTATAATTTCACGTCAACCTCTTTACCTTTCTCATCTTTGTCTAGATTAGTATTTGTTGCCATAGGTGTGTCAATTTCTTTTGCTTCACTCATTCCAAATCTTTTGAGCAGCTCGGTACAGTATTTAGTTTGATTCACAAACGTTCCATGACTGAGTTGCTTGATTTGTAGGCCAAGGAAGAAATTTAGCTCACCCATGAGACTCATCTCAAATTCACTCTGCATAAGCTTGGAAAAATCTTTGACAAGTTTTGCATTAGTCGACCCAAATATAATGTCATCTACATAAATTTGGACTAAGAGAATATCTTTATCTTTTCTTTTAATAAAGAGAGTAGTGTCAACTTTACCCCTAGAGTACCCTTGACTAAGGAGAAATTTGCTCAAACGTTCGTACCAAGCCCGAGGGGCTTGTTTAAGACCGTATAGAGCACGTTTCAGCTTATAGACATGAGTTGGATACATGTAATTCTCAAAGCCGGGTGGCTGAGCAACATAGACTTCTTCATTTATATAGCCATTTAGAAAGGCACTTTTAACATCCATTTGGAATAGTTTGAAGTCTTCAGAACAAGCATAAGCAAGTAAGAGACGAATAGCTTCGAGACGTGCTACAGGAGCGTATGTCTCTTCATAATCAATACCTTCCTCTTGATTATAACCTTGGGCAACTAATCTAGCTTTGTTTCTAGTAATAACGCCGTTTTCATCAAGTTTGTTACGAAAAACCCATCTAGTGCCTATTACTTGATGATCTCCCGGATGAGGGACTAAGTCCCAAACATCATTCCGTTTAAATTGGTTTAATTCTTCTTGCATGGCCATTAGCCAATGCTCATCAAGTAATGCATCCTTAGCGTTTTTCGGCTCAACTTGTGAAACAAAAGCAAAATGATGACAGAAGTTACTTATCTTTGAGCGTGTTGTAACGCCCCTTGAGATGTCTCCTATTATATTGTCAATTGGATGGTCTTTCACATTTGTCCAGGCCTTGGGAAGTTCTTCATTGTTTGAGATGCTTTCTTTTTCATTTTCATTGTGAGACTCATCTTTCTCTCTCTCAGCATCTTTCTTTACAATACTTTCATTCTCATCTTCCTTATCCTTGACAATGTCTTCAGTGGATGGACCTACACCATTAAATGAAAGACCTTTCTCGACATATTTTGCATAAGATTCATCAAAAGAACACATGAACTGACTCTTCAACAATAAGTAGTAACTAAATTGAGAGAACCTATATGCCTATATGCCTTACTAGATTGAGAGTAACCAAAAAAAATATGCCTTCGTCCAAGTTTTAGCATATAAATGTGGTTTACTCATGTGCCATTAAACATGATATCTCTTTTCTTAATATGTTCTATTGTGCAGCCAGAATTTGTAAAAGTTACTTTGAAGTCTTTGTCGCACAATTGACTAATACTTAGGAGATTATGTTTAAGACCTTCTACTAGTAACACATCAGTTATAGTTGTGGTAGACGGGTTACCGACACTTCCTTTACCAAGTATAGCTCCCCGATTGTTGTCTCCATAGGTGACATACCCCTTTTTCTTTGCGTGGAACTCAACAAAGAGTGATATGTCTCCCGTCATGTGTCTTGAACATCCGCTATCAAGGAACCACAACCTTTCGGCAATGTCAAGACACTTTTCCTGCAAAATTAATTTAGAGTGGAAGGTCCCCAATCTTCATTGGGTCCTAGGTGGTGAGTACATAAATTGTTGCACTTAGGCAACCATTGAAATACTCCTTTAGGAACTAAAATCCTCCTAAATTTGCATTTTTCAATGGTATGACCCTTTTTGCAACAATAGTGACAGGTAATATGATGAGAATATGCTGTTTTGCTAGTTGATACTTTTGGTACAAAAGTGTATTTACTATATAAAGGAGTATACGATCTTTTGAACTTATTTGGATCAACCGCAAAAGTCACTTTTGGTTGTAGAGCCTTGTCTAACTTGGCTTTTAGATCTCTTACTTCTTTTTGCCAAATGTGACATGTCTCACAACCAAACCATGATGTAGGATCTATTTCAACTTTATCCTTTTGAATGTCTAGCATAGATTGTTTTAAAGCTTCCATATCCTTTTCGGTTTTCTCAACTTTTGATTCAAGATATGAAAATATTTTCTTATTTGAGGCCAAAAGTTTGAAAGCTTTAATTGCATCTCTATGTAATTCTTCAAAAGCAAGTTTTAGTTGAGAATGAGATACCTTATCTACGAGTTCAGGTTTAAGATGACTTACACGTTTCTTTTTCTTGTGTTGATGAGCCGTAAGACATAGGTTTGTCGATTCTTCTTCATCGCTTGATGAGTCTTCACTTGAGGAATCACTTTCCCATGCTATGTAGGCTCTTCTAGACTTGTTGTGACTTTTGCTTTGATTCTTGTCTTTCTCCTTCTTGAGATATGGACAATCCAGTTTGTAATGACCATCTTTGCCGCAATTGAGACAAGGGCCTTTGGATTTTCTTTTATTGTTATCATCTTGTTTGGACTTGTCTAATTGCTTCCTATGATTAATCAAGCTTTTTCCGGAGAGTTTTGCTCTATTTTTCTTTATGTACTTGTTGTATCTACGCACAAACAGTCTCATTTCCTCATCATCGGAGTCTTCGTCATCACTTGTATCACTATCCTTTGGCTCTTGTCTTGAGGTCTTGGAGGTTGAAGCTTTTAGAGCCATTGACTTCTTCTCTACCTCTTTCTCCATGTTCTTTTCTTTCTTTGCCCTTTTCTCATGCATGTCAAGGCATTTAAGGTGTTGTTCATGTTCCTCTAGTTTACCAAAGAGAGTGGTGATGTCTAAGGTGTTTAGATCATTTGCTTCCTTTATTGCTGTAACCTTGGGTTGCCATTCCCTGTTCAAACATCTTAAGATTTTGTTAGTAGCAACTGCATTGGAAACAGGTCTATCAAGAGAATTTAAACGATTTTTCAAGTGAACGAATCTCTTCTGCATGTTTTTGATGGATTCACCATTTTCCATGTGGAAGAGTTCGAATTCTTGAGTTAGCGTATTGATTCTAGCTAGTTTGACATCATCCGTTCCCTCGTGGGCAACTTGCAATGTGTCCCACATAGCTTTAGCGGATCTACAATGGGAAACGCGATAGTATTCATCAACTCCTAGAGCTGAGATTAGAATGTTTCTCGCTTTCCAATCGTATGCATATCTCTTTTCATCTTCAGCATCCCAAGTATTTTCTGGTTTTGGAACAACTGCACCAGCTGCATTTGTCATGGTGATCTGAAAGGGACCATTGACAATAGCTGTCCAGATGTTCCTATCAATTGCATTGATGTGGACACACATACAATCCTTCCAATAGCCATAGTTTTCACCGTTGAAAACTGGAGCTCTATTGTGAGCCCCTTTAGGTCCGGAAGCCATCTTTCCAATAAGTGTTTCACGTAGCACGGAATAAACCAGAGCTCTTGATGCCACTTGTTAGACGCTGGCCTTAGGATCTAGAGGGGGGGTGAATAGATCGTTCACAGTTTTACGGATTTAAACGACTTTTCAGCGGAAGTGATTCTGAATCGACTCGCGTCTATTCCGAACCACTATCGAAACGATTATATATGTGTTTAAAAACCAGTCGAAGACTTGAGATAAGTGATAAGAGTATATGTTGCAGAATCAAAGCGTTGCTCTTATTGAAAATCAGATTAACTTCTTGTATGATGGACAATGTTTGCAATGCAGTAAGAGTGATAGAAACAAATATACAAACACTTGGTGATAATGATCAAATTGATGGTGATTCAATATGTGATGGATTGTGATGTTTATATAGGTTCTTAATTCACAATCTTAACACTCGAATCGTTGATCAATTTGCTATTATAACCAAATATGAACAGAATGTAAATGAAAAAGAAAAAGCGACAAGAACACGATATTTGTTTAGGCAGTTCGTCGATCATCCTCGCTACGACTACGTCTGCCCCCAATTCCAAATTGAAATTGGGTAATCTTTCATTAATGTTGAAAGTAGTATATACAAAGAAGATAACAAAGCGATAAACGATAAACCAATTATGTCGATCCTTTGAATCTTCTTCCCCCTTAATCTTGAGCAAGATCAAGGTTATCCAAGAGCTTCACTTTGATTCCCTTCTGCAGTGTCTTGATTCCTTGAACTCCCCGTTCCTCAATCGTTACACTCAGCCGAATCCTCAATGAACGCCTCTTGATAAAAACCCCCAAGAACCACCCGTCGTGGAGGACAAAACCCGCAGATTTTATTCACCAACAAACCCCACAAACCTTCACCCACTAGGAATCTTCAATTCCGTTCCATGGACGTTATCGAACTCATCACTAACCCGCAACGCAAGAATGATTATGTGTAATTGTGTTGGAGATGATGAAGAACGAAGATGAGAAGCGTTTGTGTATCTTTCAGTCGTTGGTGTTTTTATTGAATAATTGAACCTTTGACAATATATATGATAGCTTAACAGTTGGAGATGAGAGAAACAGAATTTTTGGCATTCTTGATCAGTTAGGTCGACCTCTTGTAGTGCTTAGGTCGACCTAGCAGAGCTTGCAGAATTTTGCTCCCAGTTAGGTCGACCTGTTTAAGGAGTAGGTCGACCAGAATCCTCTTCAAATGCATTCTGGGGATATTTTCTCAGATTAGGTCGACCTAGTCGTTGTGTAGGTCGACCTAGCAGACTGGTATGTAAATTTCATCAATTTAGGTCGACCTAGATGATGTGTGAGTCGACCTAGCAGAAGTATGTGGATTTTTCTCCATTTTAGGTCGACCTGGGTTGACAGTAGGTCGACCTAAATGCTGGTTTTCTGCATTCTTCTTGATCTGCTTGTGTTGAGTCGACCTAAAGTATAATAGATCAACCTGTACTATCATGAGTGATCAATGCTTGCTTTTCTTTGAGTTTTCTGCTTCCGCCTTGTTGTTTGAATGCTTATTTGAGTTTGCCATAAATCAAAAACATCTTTGAGTGTAATCTTGTATTCACAACATCATCAACACTTTTAGTGAATGAAAATAAATTAATTCCATGGTGTATTCATAGTGTTATTACAATTGAATATTTGTTTAGATGAATCAAAACTTAGCCATGTTGTTAATACGACCATTGTGACATCATGTAGTTCTGAAACTTTGAAACATGTATGAAGTCTGTACAAAATAGTTTGATTAATTTAGTATAATAAATTCAACTAAGGCCATTGAGATGAAATAGTAATAGCTTAATTAACACCCAGCAGAAGATGAATAACAGTGACAATGGAAGCATATATTGTGTTAGTTGCAGGGTTACAGATACCGCATGATTAGTTTAACAAAGTGAAATTTTAATGTTAACAGTGACAATATAATTGATAGTAGCAGAGCAGAATTTTAGAAGTAGTAGAAATAACTCTATAGCATATCAGTGACAAAAAATAAGATAAATAATAGACTGTGAATTAATTAACCAGGTAGTATAATTTAGGCGAGTCCAGAATTGAGTCGGTATCCGTGAATTGGCGACGTTCGGCGATGTTGTGGAGAAATGCATATTATGCTATTTTGTAATTTTGTGAATTGCAGGAAAATAATGTGACATTTAATTATCAATAATTATTGATATGTTTTGGCGATGTAGGCAAATGCCTTTGTGACGATGTTTGGCGACGTGTTTGTGATATAGGCGTATGCCTCGCGACGTTGTTTTGCGATGTTTGTGATTTGTTGCTGTCATACCCCAAAATTTGCCCATCATATTTTCATACTCAAGCTCATTTGAATATCAAAGGCTCAAGACTTGACTGAATGCGCACTCTCCTAAACAACAACTCTCCAACTAGGATCCTCACATATGATTCAAAGGATCCTCACCTCAAGTTTCAAGACCTGATTCCTAAGATTGCTCAGTCAACAACTCAGATAGTCAACAGTCGACTAGTTTGACCTAAAAGTCAACTATGGTCAAAGTACAGTCAAAATTCCTGATTTTTGGTCAACATCCTCATTTTTAAGTATCATTCATCATTTGATCAAGGATTGATCATGATTCATCAAGGAAAGTTCAGAAAACAACAAAACCTAAAGTTTCTAAATTAGGGTTTTTTTGACCTAAAGTCAACTGAACTTTGACCAGTCATAACTTTCACATGGAACATCAGAAATTCCCCATCCAAAGCTCAATTTGAAGGAAATTGAATTCTCTACAAATGTGTCTCTCACATTCCAAGTCTAAAAATGATTCATTTAAGAGATATGGATTAAAACATTACAGGCCCTTTTTGAAAGTCAACCAAAAGCAGTTTTTTGTCAAAGCCCATATCATTAAAATAAAATCTCCAAATCGAAAAAAGCTTCCAAAGTGGCTTGTAGAACACATCTTGAGGTTTCCAAAAAATCCTAGAACTCTTCCATATCTTAAAAATTAAGGGAGATATGCCTTGTCAAAGTTGGACAATTTTAAGGAAAAAATGTGAAATAAATGGCTCCAAAATGAATCTTTTTGCAAAGAGGCCCAACTTTTTATGACCCAATATTGTTCCTAAAGTAACCCAAGGGATCCAATCTGAAAGCCACGAATTATTGGTTGAAATTTGATTTTATATGAATTTTTATTCATTTAAATCATAGTTTAATCAAATATTTGGAAGAGAAATAGAAGAGATTTGATTTGATTTATTTTTTAAACATAACCAATCACCAAAATATGTATTATTTCATATAAAATTCGTGCTTATGTGGATTGGTGAGAAAAGATTGAAATTGGACACATTTAGAAAGATTTGTAAATCAAATTCTCAACAAAAGCAAATCTTTGATTCAAGGTGATTCATCCAAATTTTGTTGACCTAATAACTCTCATATATATACTTGGCAAGACCAGACCTTAAGGGGCACGAAGAAAATTGGAGAGAGACTAGGGTTCCAAAAAAATCAAAATTTCAAGGAAAGAGCAAAACATCGTATCTTTTGTTTCAAGCATCCTCAAAGCCAAATAGCCTTTCCATTACAATTTTCAGGTGAGTTAGAGTAAGTATGCATGATTGATAGTACGTGAAAGCATCCATAATTCACATTCCATGTTCAACATATCCATCACATATTCTTGATTTTCGTTTTACTTGTACTATCGTGTTTTAATGCGTTTTGATTGCTTGGTTGAGTTAAGGACGTATATTAGGACAGGATTGAATCATTAAAACGAAGCTTGGCCCCCTAAATCGTGAGTTGCCATTGTTAGGGCATGGAGAAAAGAAGCTTTCGTGTCCATGGATGCAGTCCGTTTCAGAACGTATAAACGTCACCAATCAATTCGAGGCATTCCAAATGGTGGATCTGGGCACTCATAGTGTTTGGCTAACGTTGTTTTGTTGAAGTTTGGAATTTTTGCAGGAAATCGCGAGAAAATCTGCAGGAAAACTCACAAAGAATTCCACAGGAAATTCTGCAGGGGTAGGTGAAGAAGATAATGAATAGTGTGCTTGACCCATTGACCATGCGTGTGGAGCTGTGATTCGTCGGTCAACCCGAATGGATTTTCTCTCTCTTTCTCATTCGCTGGGCAGACTTGCGTGGCCCCCATGTTTGACTTCCTTTTTGAATCTCATTAATCAATACGTTTTTTATTTATTGTTTTTGATGAATACAACTGACAGCGAATAAACATTGGCCCAGCGGTAACGCATATGTAATTGGTCCCCTTGTCCCCCATAACGCAGGTTCGAGACCTGGGGGAACTGTTTTTTGTTTAATTTGTTTGTTATATTGTGTTCAGCAATCCAGTCCTTCCCTCATCACGCACTTCATGGCGCACCAGCATGTTTCCACCATTGGATATCCCTACACCCAGATCTAAAGGCCCCAGAAGCGCAAATCCACGATGCTCCGCCAGGGACCTACCACATCTGATATAGAGCTAAGTTTTCCAAAAATTTTTATATTTAATTACATATTTCCTTTTTCTAAGAAACTATTTTCTTTTGTTTTTGTTAACTATTAATTATTGTTTTCTTTTCCAAAAAACATATGAACTAAAAATAATTTTTTATTTTAATTATTAATTTTAATCGAAAACTCCTTTTTTAATTTCATCAATAATTGTTTCTTTAACATTTAAAAATTAATTGTTTCGCACATATTTTTTTATCAATTAAATAATTAATTTAAAACATCAAAATTAATCACTTTCGCACATAATTTTAAATCAACCATTTAATTATGATTTGTGTGATTAATCGAGTTTATAATAAATAGACCCTTCATACACTAATCTTTTTTTTCGTTTCATTCTTGATTTTCAGGAGTGATCGAAGGTTCGATGACGATTCAAGCTATTTCAATATTTTTTTTGAATTAATTATCGTTTATTTAACTTCCGTCTTTATTTTCCGCAAAACCCCCACAGGTGTTTATTGTAAAATCCCCACCCATAAAACTGTAATAGCGTAGGTTCTACTTTCCGCATTTTAATTTCCGCACAATATGACTGCGTGGTTAGTAAATAGGGAGTGCAAGATAAATAATTGGACGTAGCTCACTAACTTAGGATAAATACTCAAATTTAACCCACGTGATTGCTGCACACACCCACCTCTAGGGTAACTCCTCTTCGTTGCCTTTCGATTCAATAGTCAAGCCCCTTCGAGCGTAGGGATACCTTAGCTTTCTGCCTTCGATTCAAAATTACCATGTCCCTCCGATAAAACATCATAGTCCCTTCGAGTTGCCTACGATAAATATGATCTCGTCCCTCGATTAAATGGTGATAGTCCCTTTGATTGCTAAGGTATCCTTACTGTTGCCTTAATGACTATTATATCCTTCCCCGAGACTACCTTCCCCCTTTATGGTATGGACAGTCTTGTGGCGAACGATTATTCTCGATGACCCTTCGATGACCCGCACATCCAATTGAAAGACTTCCTGCCCTCTCATGGTATGGATAGACCCTTTCGCCCGAAAGACTTAAAGAACATGAAAGACAAACTTAGGGTAGGTAGTTCTCAATTGCTTGCTCACATTTAAACTTTCAAAATGCTTTTCACACCTCTTTTCAAATACTTTCGAACAAGACTACGCTTATTTACAAACTAAATTCCTTAAAACAAAGTTTTTCTAATCACACACGACACTTTTCAAACAATTCAAACAAACAAGTGAGCTAAGCAATTAAGAGCCCATGGATAACCATGGATACAAAGGGTGCTTACACCTTCCCTTTGTATAACCTACCCCCCGAACTCAAAATCTTTAAAAGGTCTGTCCTGTTCTTTTTGCCTTTCCAATTGGATAAAATAAAAGTCAGTGGCGACTCTTGCTTACCGCGACATTTCAAAAAAGTCAGTTCTCCCACCGTATTATAGTTGCATTTCATCAGTGTCTCATGATTTGCATGTTTTAGCGACGGATTGGCAAATAGCGACGAATGCTTATGCCTGTTTTGATGCCTTTATTTATTGGCAATTGGCGATGGGGGCTGAAGCCCTGGGTACCACATGCATGTGCACTTGTTAGAGTCGCATTTCATTTGTGTGATTATGATGTTATTTGTTTTGATGTGTGAATTTATGTGACTTGTTGTGAACCTTGAATATGATCTTATGTGAGATATTTTGACTTGTGTTGTTGATTGAAATAGTGAAGTAAACTAGACGGTAACGATTATACCACAAAGAGATAATTATTATAACTTAAACCTGAATATACTATTTATCATCACCCTGTTTATATTGTTTGATATCTCAACCCTTTCTTTTTCTTCGTCGTTACCTTTATACTGGTAACATGCAGGTGATAGCTTGATGAAGATTTAGACGCTGTGAGTTGAGTCGGTGGTCGCTCTGATACGTAGCACTCGGGGGGATAAACAATTGTCTTAATTATTGTTTTACTTTCTAAATCTTATATGGTCTTGTTTTAAATTGTAACTTAAAGTTACTGTGCAAAGATGATACAACTTGATTTGAATATTATGAAGTTTGATGATTCCGCTGCGAGTTAAACATTTAATTTGAAACAAAGTGATTTTCTAATAATGATTTAATTGTCCGTTTTAAGTATACGTGCTATGTATCTATATCAAGGCAAATAAGCCGTAATTCTTTTTGAATGACGAGTATGTGATACCTCAAATGAACGTGTTTGAAATTTATACTCTGATTTTTCCGTATAATTTATCGGGTAGATTTGGGGTGTTACAAGTGGCAAATTGGTAATTGCTTAATTTGAATTTAATTGGTGATAATGGGATTAAAATCAGGTTTATAAAGGAAATTAACTATGGTAATTTAATGGAATACTGATGATGATTAAAAATGATCAAAGAAATGGGATTAATGCTAAAATGATGTCATGTTGCACTATCTTTTTTTCAAAATTCGTCCTTGGAAATCGATTTCCTATATGGGTAAATGGATTTCCTCAACAAATTTTTCTAAATTTTTTTGAACTGCTTTGGCTCTAGATTAATTTTTTTACCTGTAAAAACAAACAAAATAAACAAAATGCAATATTTTTTTGATTTTGGTTAGTATAACATATACAAGCTAAACAAATATGGGTGCTTCGTGATTTCCCTAAAGGAAAAATAAGCTCAGAGCAAAAACTAAACCTCGAGATCGTGATCTTGATTAATGATTGAAATGCAAATGATTGGGTGATCTCCAAGAGCAGTTTAACAAGATACAACTAGAAGTCAAGGCTATTCGTCGAAAAGACTTGTTCGGGAAGAATGCCCAAGAGCTATGTTTAGTTCCCAGTGTACAAATACCAGCTAAATTCAAGGTCCCTGACTTTGAGAAGTACAAAGGTAGTTCTTGTCCACAAAGCCATCTTGTGATGTATGCTAGGAAAATGTCTACCTATGCAGATAATCATCAGTTGCTCATCCATTACTTTCAAGACAGTTTGACTGGTGCCGCACTAAAGTGGTACACATGAATGGATAGCACAAACATTCGGACTTTTAACGACCTAGGCAAGGCCTTTGTCCGACAATACAAATATAATTCGGATATGGCTCCAGACAGAGACCAGCTCCGATCCATGACTCAAAAAGATCATGAAGCTTTCAAAGAATATGCCCAACAGGAAAAATCCTGTTGATACGCCGGTGGGGAATCCTGAGGGAATTCCTATAAGTAATACAAATACTGATGTTGGCTAATCCAGTGGAACCAATGTCAATCCTGATTTTGATGAAATCTTAAAACTCATCAAAAGAAGCGAATACAAAATTGTGGATTAGCTTATGCAGACTCCTTCAAAGATCTCAATACTTTCGTTGCTTTTAAACTCTGAAGCCCATAGGGAGGCCCTAATGAGAGTTTTGGATCAAGCTTTTATAGATCATGATGTAACTATTGACCATTTTGATGGGATAATAGCTAACATAACAGCTTGCAACAATTTAAGCTTCTGTGATGAAGAACTCTCCGAGGAGGGTAGAAATCACAATCTTGCTTTGCACATTTCTATGAACTACCAGTCAGACTCTTTGTCCAACGTGCTGGTAGACACCGGATCTTCCTTGAATGTGATGCCAAAGACGACTCTTGCTCGTTTATCTTACCAAGGAATGCCTTTGAAGTTCAGTGGTGTAGTAGTCAAAGCATTTGATGGATCGCGAAAATCTGTTATTGGCGAAGTCAACCTTCCCATGACAATTGGTCCACATACATTTCAAATCACCTTCCAGGTCATGGACATTCAAGCTGCTTATAGCTGTCTGTTGGGACGACCATGGATCCATGAAGCAGTGGTAGTAACATCTACGATCCATCAAAAGCTAAAATTTGTGACAAATGGAAAGTTAGTAACAATAAGTGGAGAGCAAGCCTTGATGGTGAGCCACTTATCCACTTTCTCTTTCATTAGTGATGATAATGTGGAAGGAACACAGTTCCAAGGTCTCTCTTTAGAAGACGAATCTTCCAAAAAGAAAGCATCAATCTCTTCTTACAAAGAGGCAGTGAAAGTAGTAAAAGATGGAACTACCACTGGCTGGGGGAAAGTTGTGTTCCCTACCACTGGCTGGGGGCAGTGAAAGTAATAAAAGATGTTCTCGAATTGCACCAAGAAGGATGAAACCCTTCGTCCGATCAAAGAAACGTTCCTTAGTGGAGGGTTCCTTAACCCAATTCCTCAAGAGGTTAATGTTCTTATCGAAGAGTGTACCGAAGAAGGTCTCTCCGATCCTGAAGAAGAATGGAAATGTTATCTCAATGACTCGGGATACATATCTCAGGAAGAACCATATACACCATTCTATCCTCCTTCAGAGAAATCCAAAGGCAAGGAAACTCCGCCTATTCAAGCAGAAGTTTGGGACACCTTGGGACAACCAAGTGGCAAGTATGATTATATGGTGAAATATACTGCACCTGAAAGTTCAAAAATTTCGATTGAAGACATCCAACCAACTGGATGGGGAGATCCCTTTGAATATAACAGTCAATCAGAAGAGGCCTACAAGCTCTCTCAACTTTCACAGCAACCTGAGATCACTGAAGATTTCAGCGTCAACGCATCTACCAAGGTTAATAACTCTGAAGACGTTTATTTTCACATAAACGCCATTTTTGAAGATGGTGGGGAAGATGGCCCCGTAGTTGACTTGGAAAGTGTCTCCGACAATGAGTCTCTTCATCCTGAAGATTAGGAATTATATCCTAAAGATCCAGAGCATGTGCCTCTTAAGAATACATGTGACTCATCTTATGCTCTTCAAGAAGTAGAAGAGGATCATCTCAGCACTACAAAGAACAAGGTTGACAAACCAGGACCTTCAAATCCTGCTCGACCAACGGTCAATGTCATCACTGAAGATGATTCTGAGAAAAGTCTGCCTGAATACATAATACACAGAGGAGTTTGTTGCTACTGGAAAGCTGTCGACGTTCCAAATGTTGTTCACCGCTCAAAGTAATCACCTCGCTGTTATTTTGACCTCCTGCCTGGCCCAAAGCAGAGAGATGTTTTATAGGGCTTTGCTTTTAAATGTTTTTTTCTTTGTCCTGCCCAAATAAGTTTGTGTATAGGACTTTGTTTTAAAAGTTTCCCTCTTTGTCCAGCCCAAGACAAATGAGTTTGTGTTTAGGGCTTTGTTTCAAAAATGAATCATATATAAAGTGTCATTTTGAATTCCCTACACTATGTGTTTTATTTTTTGTTTTTTTTTGGAAATGGTAATCCTGAAAAACCAAAAAAAAACTTTTCAAAAATCTGCATACATTGTTGCATTCATAGTTTTTTCTGAAACAAACACAAATCATATGTGCAGATTTACTATTGTTAAACCCATTGAATGCAATAACCCTATGCCCCCTCCCAACTTTGAGTTTCCTGTGTTCGAAGCCGAAGAAGAGGAAGAAGAAAAGATCCCGGACGAGATCTCTCGATTACTTAAGCGCGAGGAAAGAGCCATTCTGCCTCACAAAGAGCCTTTAGAAAGGATCAACTTGGGTTCTGAAGAAGACTAAAAAGAAGTGACCATTGGATCGCTGCTTGATGCTGATATCAAGAGTAAGCTGATAGATCTTCTCAAAGAATATGTTGACGTGTTTGCTTGGTCCTACCAAGACATGCCTGGGTTGGATACCAGTATTGTTCAGCATTACTTGCCATTGAAGCCAGAATGTCCTCCAGTTAAGCATAAATTGCGAAGGACTCACCCTGATATGGCTAACAAAATCAAAAAGGAAATTCAAAAACAACTCGACGCAGGTTTTCTCGTCACCTCCGAGTATCCTCAATGGTTGGCCAACATAGTGCCAGTTCCGAAGAAAGATGGCAAAGTCAGAATGTGTGTTGACTACCGTGACTTGAACAAGGCCAGTCCAAAAGATGACTTTCCATTACCACATATCGACATGCTGGTCGATAACACCACTAAGTTCAACGTCTTTTCCTTTATGGACGGGTTCTCCGGTTATAATCAGATCAAGATGGCTCCCGAAGACATGGAGAAGACATATTTCATCACCCCATGGGGTACCTTTTGCTACAAAGTGATGCCGTTTGGATTAAAGAATGCACGTGCGACTTACCAAAGGGCAATGACTACTCTCTTTCATGACATGATGCATAAAGAAATTGAAGTTTATGTGGACGACATGATAGCCAAGTCCAGCACAGAAGAAGAACATATTGAATACCTTTTGAAGTTGTTTCAACGACTAAGGAAATATCAGCTTCGCTTGAATCCTAACAAATGTACTTTTGGGGTTAGATCTGGAAAACTCTTGGGTTTCATTGTCACCCAAAGAGGTATTGAAGTAGATCCTGACAAAGTCAGAGCTATTCAAGAGATGCCTGCACCAAAAACTGAAAAGTAAGTAAGAGGATTTCTCGGACGATTGAACTATATCTACAGATTTATCTCTCAAATGACTGCTACTTGTGGGCCAATTTTCAAGCTTCTCTGTAAAGATCAAGGGGTTGTATGGACTGAATATTGCCAGAAAGCGTTCAACAGTATCAAGGAATACCTGTTAAAACCACCAATATTGATTCCTCAGGTTGAAGGAAGACCACTAATCATGTACCTTACCGTGTTGGAAGAATCCATGGGTTGTGTGCTTGGACAGCAAGATGAAACCGGTAAGAAGGAGCATGCCATCTATTATCTGAGTAAGAAATTCACAGATTGTGAGTCTCGTTACTCCATGCTCGAAAAAACATGTTGCGCTTTGGCTTGGGCTTCAAAACGTCTCCGCCAATACATGATCAACAATACTACTTGGTTAATCTCCAAAATGGATCCAATCAAGTACGTCTTTGAAAGGCCTGCCTTAACAGGAAGGATTGCCCGATGGTAAATGCTGTTATCCGAATATGACATCGAGTACCGTGCTCAAAAAGCGGTCAAAGGAAGCATTCTCGCCGATCACTTGGCGCATCAGCCAATTAATGAATATCAATCTCTCAAGTTTAACTTTCCTGGCGAAGATGTCATGTACTTGAAGATGAAAGATTGTGACGAACCGTTACCTGAAGAAGGTCCTAATCCTGGATCAAGGTGGGGCTTAATTTTCGATGGAGCAGTTAATGCTTTTGGCAATGGAATTAGGGCAGTCATCATCACTCCCAAGGGTACTCATATCCCGTTCTCCGCCAGATTGCTATTTGATTGCACCAGCAACGTCGCAGAATATGAAGCTTGTATCATGGGTCTCGAAGAAGCCATTGACTTAAGGATCAAGATCCTCGACATATATGGAGATTCAGCCCTTGTGATCAACCAAATTAAAAACAAGTGGAAAACTTACCACCCTGGCTTGATTCCTTACAGAGATTATACAAGACGTCTGTTGACTTTCTTCAACAAGGTTGAATTGCATCATATACCTCGAGATCAGAATCGAATGGCAGACGCCTTGGCTACTCTATCTTCCATGTTCAAAGTCAGTCATTGGAATGATATGCCTAAAGTCAGAATTATGCGCCTTGAAAGGCCCGCCTATGTGTTTGCAACTGAAGCAGTCATCGATGATAAATCGTGGCTCCACGACATCAAACGCTTCCTTCAAACTCAAGAGTACCCGCTTGGGGCATCAAACAAAGATAAGAAAACTCTAAGGAGGCTTTCTGGAAGCTTCTTCCTAAACGGAGATGTGCTATACAAAAGAAATTTCGACATGGTTTTGCTCAGATGCGTGGACAGACACGAAGCAAACATGTTAATGCATGAAGTGCATGAAGGGTCCTTTGGAACCCATTCAAATGGTCATGCAATGTCCAAGAAGATCTTAAGAGCAGGTTACTATTGGTTGACAATGGAATCTGACTGTTATAAACACGTGAAGAGATGTCACAAGTGCCAGATCTACGCAGATAAGATCCATGTGCCACCGACTCTACTCAACATTCTCTCATCTCCATGGCCTTTCTCCATGTGGGGTATCGACATGATTGGAATGATCGAACCGAAAGCTTCAAACGGTCATCGTTTCATCTTGGTGGCAATTGATTACTTCACCAAATGGGTCAAAGCAGCATCTTACGCCAACGTTACAAGACAAGTGGTTGTGAGGTTCATCAAGAACAATCTCATTTGCCAATATGGTGTTCCAAGCAAGATCATTACTAACAATGGTTCAAACTTGAACAATAAAATGATGAAAGAACTGTGTGAGGAATTCAAGATTGAGCATCATAACTCTTCTCCTTACAGACCAAAAATGAATGGCGCCGTTGAAGCCGCTAACAAGAACATTAAGAAGTTCGTCCAGAAAATGGTCGTCACTTACAAAGACTGGCACGAAATGCTGCCATTTGCTTTACATGGGTACCGTACTTCAGTGCGTACTTCAACAGGGGCAACCCCCTTCTCCCTAGTATACGGCATGGAAGCTGTGCTCCTCGTAGAAGTTGAAATCCCATCAATGAGAGTCCTCATGGAGACTAAGTTATCAGAGGCTAAATGGTGTCAAAACAGATACAATCAGTTGAACTTAATCGAAGAAAAACGTATGACTGCTCTATGCCATGGGCAGTTATACCAAACAAGGATGAAGCAAGCCTTCAACAAAAAGGTTCGACCTCGTGAATTTCAAGAAGGCGACCTCGTGCTTAAAAAGATCTTGTCTTTTCAACCGGATTATAGGGGCAAATGGTCTCCTAATTACGAAGGCCCGTATGTTGTCAAAAGAACATTTTCTGGCGGTGCCATGACTCTTGCAACCATGGATGGTGATGAACTCCCACATCCTGTGAATGCTGATGCAGTCAAGAAATACTTTGTCTAGAAAAGAAAAAAGAACAGCTCGGTAAGTTGAAAACCCGCAAAGGGCGACTTAGGCAAAAATGAGCGTCTCGGTGGACTGAAAACCCAAAAGGGCGGTCGAGGCAAAAATTAGAGACAATAAACAGAAAAATTCATTCTGGTAGATTGAAAACCTGAAAGGGCAATCTAGGCAAAAATTAAGGATTTATGACAAAGTATCTGCATCAGTCCGTACTTCGTCACCTGAAGAGTCTTTTCATCAAAGGATCTTCAATCAAATCATTGCCGACCTGAAGCGACAAGCACAGTTGGAACTCAAAGTTGTTAGGGAGAATAATGGTTATTGCTTTCAATATAGCCTTTTCCGCATATTTACCATTTCCAACTCTTGTAAATACTCTATGGAATCACGCCTTTAGCTGATTACCATCCTATTGAATAAATTTGAGCCTTGTGCCCATTTGTTTGCAATTTTTGATTTCTTCTAGCTTGCAAAATGACGCTTTAATTGTGTTATTCACTTTTGAAAAAAAAGAAAAAAAGTTTTAAATGAATTCACTTTTCTTTATCAAAATAAAAGCGAAACTTTCCTTTGAGTTGTGAACAACAGAAGGAAACATCAACAGCTGTCTCCATAGGATGAACAAAAGGATTCTCCCTGAGAATTGTTCCCTTCCTTGATCGGTCACCATTTCTACTTAATTTCCGTCATGTATTCGGTCTAAATCTATCGATTTGATAACACTTTGATTATTGTTTTATTGTTTTGTTTAAGTATCTCATGTTTGATTGCTTTTATGTTTTCTTTGCATTATGTTTTAATTTAAGTTATTTAGATTCTTTTGATGCCGTTTGGTTGGTTTTGTACATATTTCAATTTTGGATGAAGAGTCTAAAGTGTCAATGCAACAATGGAAGAAGATGAGAAAGGTTTGAAGATGAAGTAATGAAATACTGGAGTCAAACACGGCTGCCCGTGCTTCCAAGCACGGCCCGTGTCAGAACAACAACTCTTCTCCATACAAAATCCAGGGGGACAACATGGCCGCTCGTGCTTCCACGCACGGCCCGTGTCAGGACTGCTGGGAGCAAAAATAAAAATAAAAGAGCAACACGACCAGTGCTTCCAAGCACGGCCAGTGCTGCTGAGAGCGTGAAAACTTTCAATTTTAGGGCTTTTTCACTAAATCTCCACCTTGAGGGCACTTTGGACATTCCAATTGGCTGAGATTTGTACCTAGACTATTTAGTTGAGTTTGAGAGAATTATTTTGGGACTTTTGCATCATACGATAGAAAACCACAGAGGAGAGAAGATAGCTTCATCAAGGGTTTCGGAGACGGAGAGATTCAACGGTGGACACCATTGAAGATCAAAGTTCCCAATTATCTTTGTAATGTATAAATTCTTTACTATGTCTTTCTTGAATATTATGAGAGGCTAAACCCCCCAATGCTAGAGGGGTGGTCCTGATTTGGTTTTTGTAATAACGATGAATTTGTGATTTCGTCAATACATTGGTTTATGTTATTCAGTTAAATTATGCAATGTTCTTAATATTTTCTTTATCGGTCAAATAAGGATTAATCTACGGCTAACAATACAAGACTGTAGTTGTTAGGGTTTGTGCATAATTTAATTATAGTAGATATCACCTAGGACTAGGGATACCCTATAATTACCTCATAATCTTGATTATATAAAAGCTTGGTTTCAATTTAGGTTCCTAAGGACTTAGGATTTAGGTTGGAAGACCAAAGGTTTTCTCACTAAGGACTTAGGAGAAAACACCCTAAAGATGTGGTAACTGAATGTTATGAACTTGTTGAAGAGATCTTAATTCTGAAGTGTTACATGCCAAATTAACCACTCACCCTAGCATCTCATATATTTGATAACAAAAATCAATTTATTTTCTCATTATTTTTTCTTTGCAAGGATTTAATCCACCAAAACCAAAACATTAGTTTTTGTTCAATTGAATTATACTTTAAGAATCTGTATTTCCTACGCAGTCCTTGAGATCGACATTCGGGGAATTTCCCTATTATTACTCTAAAGGCAAAAATAGTACACTTGCTACTTTACCGATCAAGTTTTTGGCGCCGTTGTCGGGGACTGCCAAAATACGGATTTTTAACTTAAGTTCAATTGAAATTTTGTTGCTCTGCAACTAAAATTTTATTTTCTGCACTTTTTATTTTTTTTCCTTATTCTAATAATTGTCTAATCTGTTTATGCGAGGTAAGGCCTCAGCTGAATTTCTTTTTGACGCAGAAATCGAAAGAACTTTACACGCAAGGCGCAGACAAGCTCGTCAAGAAAAACTAAAATCTGAAGAAGAGATTATTTCAATTCATTCTGGTTCAGATTCTGAAAGTGAAGAAGAAGTCATGGGAGAGAATCCACCAGCACCATAGAGACTCCTTGGTGACTACGGTGCTACAAACACGTCGGGGGGTAGACTAACAATTGTCAACCAACTGGTAAATGCGGCAAATTTTCAATTGCATTCGAGCACAATAAATCAGCTGGAAAGAAAACCTTTCATCGGAAAGGTTAATGAAGACAAACAAGCACCTACAGAGGTTTCTTACCATGAGTACGACTTTAAAAATTAAAGGGCATACAGAAGAGGCAAAGAAGCTGAGAATGTTCCCGTTCACCTTGGCCGAAGAAGCAGAAGAGTGGTTTTATTCTCTTCCAGCGGGAAGTATCACATCATGGGAAGAGATGGAGAAAGCTTTTTTGAATGAGTATTTTCCCGCATCTGTATTTATAAGGAAGAGGTATGATATCTTGAACTTCAAGCAGAAGGAGGGTGAGCCCTTAGGAGATGCCTACAAAAGATTCAAAAGAATTATAGTAGCATGTCCCACTCATAATATGGACAAGACTGAACAGATGCAAGTATTTGTTAATGGGCTCAAAATGAAAACAAAGCAGTTGATTGATACAGCAGCTGGAGGCTCAACAAATTTCACAACAGCCTCCGGCATCATCAAAATCATTGAAGCAATAGCTGCAAATGAACATTTGGAGTTGTATGACAGGTGTGTTAGCAAACCGGAAGGAATCATTGATCTTAAACTGGAAACTTCAAAAATCCGGGTTGAAGATGCTATAGCTGCAGAAGTTGAAAAGAAACTGAAGGCTATGAACATAGGTACACAATAGGTGGCTCAAGTTCAACAAGCTCAACCTGTAAGTTGTGAAATTTGCCAAGGTCCTCACCAAACTGTATATTGTGTTGCTACACCCAAGCAGATTGAAGAAATCAAATTCCTGAGGCAAAACAATCCGTATTCTAACACCTATAATCCGGGGTGGAAGAATCATCCCAACTTCGCTTGGAAAGATCAACAACAAAGTCCTCAAAAGATAGAGTGGGAAGTAGCTATTGAGAGATTGGCTGGACAATGCTCTCAGTTTCAAGAAGAAACAAGAAACAATCACAGGAACACCACAGCTTCAATAAAAAATCTGGAAAGTCAAATGGGGCAAATAGCACAACATTTCACTCTACAGGCACAAGGTACCTTTCCGAGCTCAACTGTGAAAAATCCGAAAGACCAAGAGAAGATAAATGTTGTTACTATAAGAAGTAAGAAAGTGGCAGAATCGGAAAAAGAAAAAGAGGAAATAGATGACCCCTTGGTAATAGAGGTGGATTTGGAAATAAGAGAAAATCCAAAAGAGCCAGAAGTTGTGATACCACCGGTTAAACCAGTTGAAGAAAAAAATAAGAAAAATGCTGAGCCGGTGATCAAACTACCTTTCCCTTCCAGAGTGACAAAGAAGAATTCAAAAGAGAAAGACTTTGAGAAGTTCACTTCCTTGTTCAAAAAGTTAGAGGTAAATCTACCTTTCTTCGAAGCACTTGAGCACATGCCCTTGTATAAGAAATTTATGAAGGAGGTGATGGCGAAAAAGAGATCACTGGGAGGAGAATCAAAAATTGCAACTGAGAAGTGTGGAATAGTCTCGTCAGAAAGAAAGATACCAATAAAGAGGAAAGACCCTGGAGCGGTGGCGATACCATGCACTATCAAGAATATAACATTTAAAAAGGTACCCCTCGATTCTGGTTCTAGTGTGAGTTTAATGCCCTTGTCCATTTTCAAAAAGCTTGAATTGGAAAAGATTAGTGAAAGTAAGACACAGTTAAGGTTCGCCGATCACACCGTTAAGAAATCATATGGGGTAGCTGAAGATGTCCTAGTGGAAGTTGATAAGTTTGTATTCCCTGTTGACTTCCACATCATGGATATCCCGGAAGACGAAGAAACTCTTATCCTTCTTGGGAGGCCATTTTTGTCGACAGGCCGCTGCAACTTCGACATTGAAAAAGGGACACTAACGCTGAGATCTTTTGATGAAGAAGTAACCTTTAAGATGTTAGGAGTTAAGAAACATAGGGCGGTTGTAAATGATCAAACTTCTAGGGGTACGACGAAAAGTGAAGAAAAAAACAAAAGGCCTAAACAGCTCCAAGAAAAAGTTTTAAGCATAGCCTCTCGGGTGGAACCAACTTATGTGGCTATCAAAAATCCTAAGAAGGCTAAGGAAGTCAAGAAGAATGTGGAAAGTGAATTGAAGAGAAAAGTTGTTCATGATTTTCATCCTCATGAGTTCGTGGTTGCGGAAGTGGCAAGCAACAAGGTTTGGAAAAGGAAGTATCCCCCATAATAAAGGGTAATGGACCGTCGAGCCAGGCGATGTTAAACGAAGCGCTTCGTGGGAGGCAACCCACAGTTTTAATAATTTATTTCTCTGTTTGTTTATTTTATTTTCAGGAAATAAAAGAGGGCATCTCTAGTGAAAGCTCGGAAGTGATCACTGGAGTGCAATACCCTCTGTAAGTAACCTCTCAAAGGCTTGTTCTAAAACATTGAGGATAATGATTAGTTCAAGTGTGGGAGGGGTTCTTTATATTTGCTTTTAGTTATTTTCCATTTTTGTTTTTGTTTGTGTGTTGTGTTGACATTGTGTTATATATTGATTTATGGATGCCAAATGAATGATGAATGGTAGTTAGTGGATGAATGGTACAACCTGAACCTATTCCCCCGAGGCACCCTGGAAGTTGATGCAGCCGAAAGAATAGTAACTGTTGGACGCAACTTGGTGATACTGGACAAAGAGGATTGTATGGTGTACCTGTGCCGGAAAGAAGCCACATGACATGAGGAGTGCTTTGGAACCTGTAAGCTTACCCAACATGGTGAGGTTATAAAAAGCCAAACACAACAGATGATCATCATGAGAGTTCATTCAGGTATGACTTTATCATTCTGATTTTGCATATGTTCTACTGACGTAGCATAATATGAGGACACACACTGAGGCATTTGTTTGTTTTACCACCTGAGCCTTTCTAGCCATCCTAAATTATATGTTTATCTGTTGTTACCCCAGTTGAGCCATATCCTTTTGTTTGTATAACCATATCTGTTAACTTGTAGCCAAACTCTTCCAACCCTTGCTCGGCATAAATGTTGTGGTTTTCAGAGATGTGCTAAAATCTAAGTTTGGGGTTGTAATCATCAAAGAAGAGGGCAAGTGTAAAAATAAAAAAAAATGAAAATAAAAATGTTTTTGAGACATATGAATGTATGTCCCACAAAAAAAAAGAAAAAAAAAACTTGCCCGAATGAAAGACTCAGTTACATTAAGCACTCTCAGAAGAATTGAGTGAAGCAAAAAAGTCTAAGTCAAATAAATTCCCAAGTAACAAGTTGAGCACAATTACGAGAAACACAACATGAATGCCGAACCCAAAACCAATTGTTTATCCATTTCCTTGTGTATCCCACCGTACCTAAACCCCATTACAACCCAAAAGACCTCGAAAAGTGTGTGAACTTTGTTAGTGTGGTGAAGGTAGAATTTATTCAAAATTAAGAGTTGATATTGCATACCTTTATTTCGAGTGCAAAACACTTTAACTCTGAGAGATTTGGTGAGAAGTGTGAAAAGCTTGCAGGTAAAAAGGTACTCTGATATGGGAGTGTGGTAGAAAGTTCAGTTTGGCGAGCCAGAGGTTCTATCGGAAAGGTAGACGCAAGTTGCGAATAACATCGGCAGTGTTGTGGAAAGAAAAATCCAGGGTGACCTCTGTTTGGTCTCTTGCATCACTTGAGGACAAGCAATGAGATAAGTTTGGGGTTGTGATCGGTCACCATTTCTACTTAATTTCCGTCATGTATTCGGTCTAAATCTATCGATTCGGTAACACTTTGATCATTGTTTTATTGTTTTGTTTAAGTATCTCATGTTTGATTGCTTTTATGTTTTCTTTGCATTATGTTTTAATTTAAGTTATTTATATTCTTTTGATGTCGTTTGGTTGGTTTTGTACATATTTCAGTTTTGGTTGAAGAGTCTAAAGTGTCAATGCAACAATGGAAGAAGATGAGAAAGGTTTGAAGATGAAGTAATGAAATACTGGAGTCAAACACAGCCGCCCGTGCTTCCAAGCACGGCCCGTGTCAGGACAACAACTCTTCTCCATACAAAATCCAGGGGGACAACACGGTCGCCCGTGCTTCCACGCACGGCCCGTGTCAGGACTACTGGGAGCAAAAATAAAAATGAAAGAGCAACACGGCCAGTGCTTCCAAGCACGACCAGTGCTGCTGAGAGGGTGAAAACTTCCAAGTTTAGGGCTTTTTCACTAAATCTCCACCTTGAGGGCACTTTGGACATTCCAATTGGCTGAGATTTGTACCTAGACTATTTAGTTGAGTTTGAGAGAATTATTTTGGGACTTTTGCATCATACGATAGAAAACCACAGAGGAGAGAAGATAGCTTCATCAAGGGTTTCGGAGACGGAGAGATTCAACGGTGGACACCATTGAAGATCAAAGTTCCCAATTATCTTTGTAATGTCTAAATTCTTTACTATGTCTTTCTTGAATATTATGAGAGGCTAAACCCCCCAATGCTAGGGGGGGTGGTCCTGATTTGGTTTTTGTAATAACGATGAATTTGTGATTTCGTCAATACATTGGTTTATGTTATTCAGTTAAATTATGCAATGTTCTTAATATTTTCTTTATCGGTCAAATAAGGATTAATCTACGGCTTACAATACAGGACTGTAGTTGTTAGGGTTTGTGCATAATTTAATTATAGTAGATATCACCTAGGACTAGGGATACCCTATAATTACCACATAATCTTGATTATATAAAAGCTTGGTTTCAATTTAGGTTCCTAAGGACTTAGGATTTAGGTTGGAAGACCAAAGGTTTTCTCACTAAGGACTTAGGAGAAAACACCCTAAAGATGTGGTAACTGAATGTTATGAACTTGTTGAAGAGATCTTAATTCTGAAGTGTTACATGCCAAATCAACCACTCACCCTAGCATCTCATATATTTGATAACAAAAATCAATTTATTTCTCATTATTTTTTATTTGCAAGGATTTAATCCACCAAAACCAAAACATTAGTTTTTGTTCAATTGAATTATACTTTAAGAATATGTATTTCCTACGCAGTCCTTGAGATCGACATTCGGGGAATTTCCCTATTATTACTCTAAAGGAAAAAATAGTACACTTGCTATTTTACCGATCATTCCTCAAAAGAGATTATGAGACAACGGTATTCTTATCCCAAAAAGAATTCCTAAAACCAATTACCCCTCGCGGTAGAAAAAGTTCTTTTATCCCCAGTGAAGAAGTTCTTTCATCTCGAGTGAAGAAGTTCCTCCATCCTTGTGAGAAAAGATGCTTGTCTTCCCCAGGGAGGTCTAAAGCATGCAACATCATTCATCACCCGTGTTATCTACACCGTGTTGAAGAACATTTGCCGAGTATCTGGTTGTATTGCGACATTGGTCCTTCTCCAGTATACACTTCTTTGTCTGTCAGTATCGTCAGCATGCATGCAACATTTATGACATTCATCATTCATACATACTTGCAACATTTATGCATTCTTGCATTTTTCAATGATTGCTTCAAAATCACTTGTTTAGGATGTATCTATCCCCAAAAAGAAACAGGTATGGGTGTGTCATCCCTCCAGTAGGTTGTCACCCATAAGTAGAAAGAACATCTTCTTTTTCCAGTTCCCCACTGAGATCATTCCTCGTGGAAGAAGGTTGCTTTAGCTTCTCCTCTCCAAAACGAAGGAGAAAATCCCCATTTGAGTTCATTCCTCATTGGGCACAAAGTCTTGTTTGACCGTTTCTTTCTAGTTCATTCTTGGATAGAACCCTGTCTTCACCAGATTTAAATTCCGATTCCCCAATAGAGTCACGAAAAATTGCTTCACAAACCATAAGCAATAGCCTCATCATTTGAGCAGCTTATGATGGTTCCTCTCTAGGAGACCAATCATGAAAACCATTTGACAATCAGGGCTTATTACTGTTCACAAGGCTAAATAATCAGTAAATTTCCCTAGTGAAGTCGCAAGAATCATTTTATCACTTGGCTGATAATTGATCATGTCTTCAGAACCTCTATCACGAGGCTGGTAGTCGGTAACCTTTTGCTCTGGTTATATTACTCTTTATCATGTCTATCACAATGCTGATAGTCGGTAATATTAACCAAACCTTTGAAATGTTTTTACCATGTCATGTCTATCACCATGCTGATAGTCGGTAATATAGTTTCATACCTTCTACCTTCTCATTATTCTTTATCAAGTCTATCACTGTGCTGATAGTCGGTAATGTCGATAGGTGAGCTTTTCTCTTACAAAGCTATCATTCCCCGGTGAAGCATACACTTGCTTTCCCGATAAAACAGATTCTCTTCCTAAAATGGATTGAGACATCCTTCTCGATCTCTTGTCCCCAGTGGAATCATCTCTTGGTATCCCCTCGGTAAAGATATCCTTGCATCATTCGCGATTTTGGTATCTTAGGTCCAAAATTCGCGTCTTCTGATATTTAAGTCTCTTCCACCCTATCAAAATGAAGATTTTCAATCTTCATATCTCAGGTGAAAGAAACTTAAATAGGGGCATCTGTCATACCCAAATTTTTGAACTAAGATACCACCTCATATCATCTTCATATGCATCATTTGCATCACTAACAAATTGCATAGCTTGTGTTTGCTACTTGTGCTCAGCAGGGTTTAATCAAGAAATCACTCATCAGTACAAGTAACAATCAATTAGGGTTTTGTTTTCCCTTCATCTCAAATGAACCAACTTCATCAACAATCAACATTTGGTCCTCAAAGATTCATTTCAACAAGCTCAAAAGCTTTGAATCAACCGGATTAGGGTTTTGACTGAAGACAGCATACTCCTGACTTTTGCTTAGGATTTGACCTATTGGCTTGGGACATAACCTCAAGAACCCAAATGCATCATCTTGACCTAATCTATTGGCTCAAGACATCTCCCACACAAGGATTGATCAACAGTGAAATTTCAAGTCATCAGACTAGGGTTTTGAACCTATCAGGGACTGAAATGATCACATTTGGGAAACCCTAAAAAGATCCAAGGCATCACTCAAAGGGTTAAATCATCTTCAAATAATCCCTATGTCAATATCCAATGGAAATTGTACTTTAATTCAAGAGCCACAGTCATCAATTTCATCTGGCCCACAATTAGGGTTTTTAACCTAATTCACCTGAACAACTGACTTTTTAATCAGGACATGGTGCCACAACTCAAACCATGGATCAAGGTCCTCTAATTCCTCAATATGATCCATTCATACCATTCATACCATTCCTGAACTGTACAAGATCACCATTGACTTTTTGGAAAATTTGGTCAACCATGACTTTTGAAGTTTTAAATCATCAATATATGATATTTGAAGTCATTTGATCAAGAAAAATCAAGAAAATCAATCAAGAATCAAAAAGTCAAAGTTTGACTTTTCATACTTAGAAAATTTTTCTATGTTTTTTCAAGGTTTTTTCCAAACTTTGGAAGGGAATATCTCAAAATTTCACCTACAAAATGAAAAATACTTCCAACATGAAAGTTGTAGATTTTGATCCAATGAACAACTTTGTCACATATAATTTTTTGCAAGAGATTAACCATTTAAGAGATATGGAGCTTCAAAGTTGGTACCTTTTGCAAAATTCACTAAAAAACTTCATTTTTTCCAAACTTCATGGATCTTTTTCACCCATTTCCTTAAGGATCTTGAGGAAGCTTTCAACTAAGGACTTGAAGTACATAACAAGAGCTTTTCAAAATGTCAAAGAGCATGAAAAAATATGGAGTGGAGCTATGGTTTTGAATTTTGACATTAGTGACCATTATGCTTGAATTATAAGCCATTTTTCACAAAGTTTAAACACTTTATAGACCTATAATTCAAGAAATGACCTCTTGCAACTCCAAAGGGAAATTTCAAAGCATTAAAGATTGGATTAGAAGGAATCTCAAAACACTTGAGATTTTTAACCATGGTTAAAGGTTTTAACCTTATGCATTTAATGCAAATATTCCATTCTATCTCTTAATGCCAAATCACCAAAGATATTTCAACTTGCCAAGGCTTAAGATCTAAACTTAAGGCCTATAAATATAGGTTCAAAACACATTCAATCTCACACCAAAACCTTTCAAAGCATGGGTTTTCTCTTCCTTTCTTAGAATGCAAGTTTCTTAATTTTCAAAGAGGGAGAAATACCAACTCCCAAACCCTTGAAGTTCTGACCAAAGTGGTGCTTCAAACACTTCATAAACATCATATGGAAGTTGTTTGAATCATCCAAACCTCACAAAAACATCCAAAATTTAGAAATCATCTTCAACCTCCATATATGCACAAAATGAGCCAAAACATGCCAAAACAAAATCCACTCGTGCATCCATCAAATTTCAACTTCCGACACCTTATAAACATCATATAGAACTCATATAAAATCCAAACTAGTTGTTAGACGCTGGCCTAAGGATCTAGAGGGGGGGTGAATAGATCTCACAGAGTTTTTCGGAATTATTTCGAATTAAGGCGAAAGCGGTTCTGAATCGACTTGCGTCTATTCCGGACCGTTATTGCAAGGGTCGTATATGTGACAAAACCACAAGATAATTGAGATTAACGATGAAATGATATGTTATCGAATCAATGTGTTTTACTATCGAAAATCGATTAACTTCTGATTTGATAAACTTTGAATTGCAATGCAGTAATAGTGAAAGAAGCAAAAACACAAACGCTTGGTGATAATGATCAAATTGATGGTGATTCAATGTGTGATGAATTGTGATGTTTATGCAAGTTCTTAATTCACAATTTTAACACTCGAATCGTTGATCAATTTGCAATTATAACCAAATATGAACAGAATGTAAATGAAAAGATAAAAGCGACAAGAACACGATATTTGTTTAGGCAGTTTGTCGATCGTCCTCGCTACGACTACGTCTGTCCCCAATTCCAAACTGAAATTGGGAAATCTTCCATTAATGTTGAAAGCAGTTTATACAAAGAAGATAACAAAGCGATAAACAATAAACCAAATTTGTCGATCCTTTGAATCTTCTTCCCCCTTAATCTTGAGCCATATTAAGGTCTTCCAAGAGCTTCACTTTGATCCCTTTCTGCAGTGTCTTGAATTGCTTGAACACTTGTTCTTCAATCTTCACACTCAGCTGGATCCTTGATGAAGCCTCTTGATAAAAACCCCCAAAATTCACCTATCTTGGAGGACAAAACCCTCAGATTTTATTCACCAGAAACCCCACAAATCTTCACCCACTAGGAATCTTCAATTCCGTTCCATGGACGTTATCGATCTTGAACGCAAACCCTCAACGCAAAAATGATTGTGTGTAGTTGTGTTGGAGTTGTGTCGATGATCGAAGATGAGAAGCCTTTGTGTATCTTTCAGTTGTTGGTGTTGAGAAACTGCAATAATGAACCTTGGACAATATATATGAGAGCTAATCAGTTGGAGCTGAGAAAACCAGAGATTTTGGCATTTTTGATCAGATAGGTCGACTTCTTGTAGTGCTTAGGTCGACTTAACAGAGCTGCATTTGCTTTGAATAACATTTGTTCCCAGTTAGGTCGACCTGTTAAGGAAGTAGGTCGACCAGAATCCTCTTCAAATACGTTTTGGGAGCTTTTCTTCAGTTTAGGTCGACCTAGTTGTTGTGTAGGTCGACCTATCAGAGGGATGTGTAAATTTCTCCACTTTAGGTCGACCTGGGTTGGGAGTAGGTCGACCTGACTGCTGTTTTTCTGAGTTCTTCTTGTTTTACTTGTATTGAGTCGACCTATATGTATACTGGGTCGACCTGCTCTATCTTGAGTGACCAATGCTTGCTTTTCTTTGAGTTCTTCTGCTTGTGCCTTGTTGCTTGTTTGCTTGTGGAGTTTGCCATGGATCAAAAACACCTTTGTGAGTGTGATCTTGTATTCACATACTCCCCCTTTTTGATGATGGCAAACCGGTTGCAAAAGCTTCGTCAACACGTAGTGATAGCTCCCCCGGACTTGTATGTGTAAGCTGAAGCTTCTTCATACTGAGCTCAAGCTCCCCCGTACTCTCAGCACCTATCTCCCCCTTTGACAACATCAAAAGAAATACAACGACGGGACAGTAGAAGCGAGTAGCGAGATAAAATAGATATACGCTAGCATGACATAGTATAATAAATAAAGATAGGTAGAAATAGCATAAGAACCAAACATATTTAAAGGTACACTTAAACATACATAATAATCCAAGAGATTTTAAAAAAACAAAGTACGACAACATATAGCAATTTGAACATAATGATAATGAAATGAAATGTAATGACATGATGGTATGATAGAGAATGCATCCTAACGCCTGCCCCTTCTTCCCCTTCCTCTTTGAAATGTGTGAGGACGATCTTCTTCAACTTGTTCTAACAGATCAAGCACAGAAAGATTGAGGGTATTGAAGCTTTGGCTTAGATTGGCATGACGGTTCAATGCCGTTTCCTCATATTGATTCTGTCTTAAAGTGGAGTTGGATGCAAATGTCTCAAAGTCAGCTTTGTGGTCCTGAACCAAGCCGTATAACGATTGATATTGTCGTTGTTGTTCGTCATAGCGGTCTTGTTGAAGCTATTGCATTTGTTGGAATTGGAGCTGCTGTGTGTCGAAGTGCTGTTGTTGTAGGAGTTGCATATTCTCTAACATGGCTATGATGTTAGTTTGATCCGGCGGAGACGGAGCTGTATATCCCCAAGGGATATCCTCTTGTTGAGAAGGAACATATCTCCAATTTGCATCCGTATCTTGTGGAACATCTTCCATAGGGTGATCATCATCATTTGCATTGTCTTGATCAAATCCTTCTTCTTCATTTCCTGCAATGTTTCCAAACTCCGTAGGATCATCATAATTGTAAATAACCTTCCCGGTTCCCTTTTGAATGAGATAGTAGGTTTTCCTAACTGGATTCCAATGGTATCCCATAAGGGTCAATGTTGTTTGTGAGAATTCTTGAGATTGTTGAATGCGGATGTAGTGCAAGTGATCAAGCCTCATGCCGAAATGGTTGACAATTGTCTGAATTATTGATCCATAACACAGGGCGGTAGTTTTCTGTTGGACCTCATGAAACTTTGCAGCTAGAAAGTAAGGCCAATGTACAAGTGTTCTGTTTTGCAGCAGATACATGAGCACAACTTCATTCCGTTCAATTCTTGAGTACCCTCCTGCTCTTGGTCGAATGATTCTTGAGATGACCCAATTTAGGAGCCTAGGATCTCGCTTTAGGTGACCGGCTGTTATTGTTTCATTTGGTTTGTCAAAGACGGAAGGGTCTTTGAGGATAGATTTCATGTAGGCCACATGGTCATAGTTTCCCGATACATCCCCGTCTTCCATACAGAATTCATCGCCTACAATTTTGAGACCAAAGATGCTTATCCAAGCCCGTTTGTCAACAACATGCGACCTAGAACCCATTTTGAATCGGAAATTACAACCATCCCCTTTTGTAAATCCTGCATAGAAAGCCCTGACAGTATTTTCACAGTATGGAGTATCACATTGCACTAAGGGATGAATATTTTGATGTTCAATCAGATCAGCGACATCGGGGATATGCATATTTTTGACAAGATTTGGATCATAGGTATATTGCTTAACAATTTTTTGTTTCATCTGCCACTTCTCAAAATTTTCCCTACAGTCAGGATGAACAAGAGCACTTACCGGTTGAGAAGATGAACTAGTAGCAACTTCCTTTCCCTTTCTTGATTTTGGAGGCATGATTGTTGAGTAGGAGAGTGAGAGAGGAGATTTGTGACAGAGTTTGCACTTGAGGAATTAGGGTTGGCCGTACAAATGGTATGCAAATGAGCAAAAGGAGGTAAAAGAGATTATTATGTATGAGTGGGTATGGGTCGGGTCGACCAACAGACCCAATTTGGGAAATATTTGTAGCAGTAGGTCGACCTAATTTAGGGATGGGTCGACCTAACAGAGAAGCCTGAAAAAAATGCAGATTAGGTCGACCTAAAAGGAGGGTAGGTCGACGTAACTGGGCATTTTAGCTTAGATGTTGAAAAATGACTTGTGTAGGTTGACTCAGAGGCAGATTAGGTCGACCTAAATTCCAAATATTTGTAAAAATGCTCTATATATGATGTGTTTATGCCTAGTTATTTGCTTGTATGTTTAGAATATGATATGCTATGATTAAAGATGAAACACATACATGAGTAAGACATATATATGTATGAAGTCACTATAAGCATGTTAATTGATAGCATATTATAGCATCAATGATATTTTTGGAAGCGAATAACAACCATGTTACCGCCTTCTCAATATGTAGGTGTCCCCGTTTAGTGGAGGCCTTTAGGTAATGTGGAATGATTCCTGGCTTGATGAAGAACTACCTTTACACTAAGAGAAATGTTAGCTTGAGAATAATCAATATATACATATATATATAAAGTAAAGGAATAATCTTAAGAGAAACAAATGTAATTAGCCCAAATTAGAGATATCGAGTATCCCTAATTCCCTACGAATGTTGAAGTATTTCTCCGTTGCTAGAGGTTTGGTGAAGATGTCAGCTAGTTGCTTCTTGCTCTCTACATGTTCAAATATGACGTCTCTTTTCTTTTAATGATCTCTTAGGAAGTGATGCCTTATTTCAATATGCTTGGTTCGTGAGTGTAGGACATGATTCTTACTCAAGTTTATGGCACTTGTGTTGTCGCACATGATAGGTATACGATCAAGCTTAATACCAAAGTCAATAAGTTGTTACTTGAGCTATAATATCTGCGCATAGCAGCTTCCGGCAGCTACATATTCTGCCTCAGCAGTAGATAATGCAACCGATACTTGTTTCTTGCTATGCCAACTTATCAATGATTTTGAGAATAGATGACATGTTCCACTCGTGCTCTTTCTATCGTATTTGCAGCCAGCAAAATATGAGTGGGAGAATCCTACCAAATAACACTCATTTCCCTTTGGATACCATAGGCCATATGTAGGAGTACCACGTAGATATCGCAGAATTCTTTTGACAGTTTTTAAGTGAGATTCCTTTGGACAAGATTGATATCTTGCACACATACATACACTAAACATGATATCTGGTCTTGAGGCAGTAAGGTACAATAGTGAACCTATCATGCCTCGGTACAATTTCACATCAACCTCTTTATCTTTCTCATCTTTGTCTAGGTTAGTATTTGTTGCCATAGGTGTGTCAATCTCCTTCGCTTCACTCATTCCAAATCTTTTGAGCAGCTCTGTGCAGTATTTAGTTTGACTTACAAACGTTCCATGACTGAGTTGCTTGATTTGTAGGCCAAGGAAGAAATTTAGCTCACCCATGAGACTCATCTCAAATTCACTTTGCATAAGCTTAGAAAATTCTTTGACAAGTTTTGCATTAGTCGACCCAAATATAATATCATCTACATAAACTTGGACTAAGAGTACATCTTTATCTTTTCTTTTAATAAAGAGAGTAGTATCAACTTTACCCCTAGAGTACCCTTGGCTAAGAAGAAATTTGCTCAAACGTTCGTACCAAGCCCGAGTTGCTTGTTTAAGACCGTATAGAGCACGTTTCAACTTATAAACATGAGTTGGATGCATGTAATTTTCAAATCCGGGTGGCTGAGCAACATAGACTTCTTCATTTATGTAGCCATTGAGAAAGGCACTTTTAACATCCATTTGGAATAGTTTGAAGTCTTTTGAACAAGCATAGGCAAGTAAGAGGCGAATAGCTTCGAGACGTGCTACGGGAGCGTATGTCTCTTCATAATCAATACCTTCCTCTTGATTGTAACCTTGGGAAACTAATCTAGCTTTGTTTCTAGTAATAACGCCGTTTTCATCAAGTTTGTTACGAAAAACCCATCTAGTGCCGATTACTTGATGATCTCCCGGATGAGGGACTAAGTCCCAAACATCATTTCGTTTAAATTGGTTTAATTCTTCTTGCATGGCCATTAGCCAATGCTCATCAAGTAATGCGTCCTTAGCGTTTTTCAGCTCAAATTGTGAAACGAAAGCAAAATGATGACAGAAGTTACTTATCTTTGAGCGTGTTGTAACGCCCTTTGAGATGTCTCCTATTATGTTGTCAATTGGATGGTCTTTCACATTTGTCCAGGCCTTAGGAAGTTCTTCATTGTTTGAGATGCTCTCTTTTTCATTTTCATCATGAGACTCATCTTTCTCTTTCTCAGCATCTTTCTTTACAATATTTTCATTCTCGTCTTCCTTATCTTTGACAATATCTTCAGTGGATGGACCTGCACCATTAAACGAAAGACCTTTCTCGACATATTTTGTATAAGATTCATCAAAAGACACGTGTACTGACTCTTCTACTATAAGTAATCTTTTATTATATATCCGATATGCTTTGCTAGATTGTGAGTAACCAAGGAAGATGCCCTCGTCAGCTTTAGCATCGAATTTACCAAGATTATCCTTACCATTGTTCAATACAAAACACTTACAACCGAATACATGGAGATGAGATACATTTGGTTTTCTACCCTTTAGTAATTCATATGGAGTTTTGTTTAGTATAGGACGTATTGTTATCCTATTCAAAACATAACACGCGGTGCTAATCGCGTCAGCCCAGAAATACTTAGGTAGACTACCCTCATTCAGCATTGTTCTTGCCAACTCCTCTAGAACACGATTTTTACGTTCAACCACTCCGTTTTGTTGTGGTGTTCTAGGAGCTGAAAAGTTATGCTCAATTCCATGCTTATCACAGTATTTTTCAAAAAGATAGTTTTCAAACTCTCCATCGTGATCACTTCGAATTGCAACTATTTTGGTGTTCATTTTGTTCTGACATAATCTTGCAAATTGCGTGAAAGCTGGAAAAGTTTGATCCTTACTAGGTAGAAAGATTGTCCAACAAAATCTAGAGTAATCATCGACAATGACGAAACCATATATGTTTCCACCTATGCTTTTGGTCCTTGAAGGGCCAAAGAGATCCATGTGAAGGAGTTCAAGAGGGCGTGATGTTGAAACCACGTTCTTTGATTTAAAAGAGATTTTTGTTTGCTTTCCCTTTTGACAAGCATCACATAGATGATCTTTTGAAAACTTCATTTTAGGTAAGCCGATTACTAAGTCTTTTGTGACAACCTTGTTAAGTAAGTCAAAATTTATGTGGGCGAGACGTCTATGCCAAAGCCATGAGTCTTCGCCTAGAGCAATTAGACACTTGGTACTAGATTTAGATACTTCATCCAAGTTTAGCATATAGATATTGTTTACTCTTAAGCCATTAAACATAATGTCTCTTTTCTTAGTATGTTCTATTGTGCAGCCAGAATTTGTAAACGTTACTTTAAAATCTTTGTCGCACAATTGACTTATACTTAAGAGATTATGCTTAAGACCTTCTACTAGCAGTACATCAGTTATAGTTGTGGTAGAAGGGTTACCTACACTTCCTTTACCAAGTATGGCTCCCCGATTGTCATCTCCGTAGGTGACATACCCCTTTTTCTTTGCGTGAAACTCAACGAAAAGAGATATGTCTCCAGTCATGTGTCTTGAACATCCGCTATCAAGGAACCACAAACTTTCGGCAATGTCAAGACACTTTTCAAGTTTCTTTTTCTTGTGTTGATGAGCCATAAGGCATAAGTTTACTGATTCTTCTTCATCGCTTGATGAGCTTTCACTAGATGAATCACTTTCCCATGCTATGTAGGCTCTTCTAGATTTTTTATGACCTTTGCTTTGGTTCTTCTCTTTTTCCTTCTTAAGGTATGGACAATCCGGTTTGTAGTGACCGACTTTGCCACAATTAAAGCAAGGTCCTTTGATTTTTCCTTTGTTGTTGTCATCTTGTTTGAGCTTGTTTGATTGCTTTCTATAGTTGATCAAGCCTTTGTCGGAATGTTTTGTTAGAACAAGATTTGTTCTTATCAATTATCTTAGTTTTGATGATAACAATAATATGAATTTTGCTTAAGATAATATGGTACTCTAATCCAATGCAATTTCCCTTTCAGGAAATATATAAAGAGTACGCATAATTCAGCGCTCAGAAGATGTGTCTCGAATGGTTCAGCATGCAACATCAGAACATGGTCTGGCAAGACATCAGAAGATGGTCGAAGCAGAATCAGAACATGGGTCTATGGAAGCATCAGAAGAACATGAGATCAGAAGCACTGAAAATCAGAAGATGGTATCACGCTCAGAAGCACTTCAAGGTCAGAAGATCAGAAGATGCTGTGCACCAAGCTGTTTGACTCTGATGATATTCAAACGTCGTATTCACAAACATCAGATCAGAAGGAAGTACACGTGGCAGACTACGCTGACTGACAAAAGGAACGTTAAAGCTACTAAAGGCTACGTCAGTAGACACAGCGTGAACAAGGCTCGAGGTAGTTGACAAAAGCGTATAACATTAAATGCAAAGCTGTACGGAACACGCAAAGCATTAAATGCATTCAACGGTCATCTTCTCAACGCCTATAAATATGAAGTTCTGATGAGAAGCAAGGTTAACGATTTCGCACCAATACAATTCAAATCAAACTTGCTGAAACGCTGTTCAAATCTAAACTCAGAATCTTCATCTTCATCAAAGCTCACTACATTGCTGTTGTAATATCTTAGTGAGATTAAGCTTAAATTGTAAGAGAAATATCACAGTTGTGATTATCGCTTTTAAGAAGCATTTGTAAACTCTTGAATAGATTACATTAAGTTGTAAGGAACTAGAGTGATCAGTTGATCAGTATACTCTAGGAAGTCTTAGCAGTTGGCTGAGCAGGAAGTCTTAGCAGTTGGCTGAGCAGGAAGTCTTGGCAGTTGGCTGAGCAGAAAGTCTTAGGAGTGAACTAAGCCTAGAGTGATCGTGTTGATCAGTAGACTCTAGAAAAAGTCTTAGGAGTGAACTAAGCAGTTGTTCCTGGAGTGATCAGGTTGTGATCAGAAGACTCTGGAAGACTTAGTTGCGGCTAAGTGGAAAACCATTGTAATCCGTGCGATTAGTGGATTAAATCCTCAGTTGAGGTAAATCATCTCTGCGGGGGTGGACTGGAGTAGCTTCGTTAACAGCGAACCAGGATAAAAATATTTGTGTATTTATTTTTATCGTCCAAGATTTAAAGTCACACTTATTCAATCCCCCCCTTTCTAAGTGTTTTTCTATCCTTCATTTGGCATCAGAGCGCCGGTTCTAAGGTGCAAGCACTTAACCGTGTTTAGAAAAGATTCAGGAAGAGAAAAACGCTTCATTTAAAAGATGGTTGATGAAAGTGAAAGGACTATACCTACACCTGCATCTACATCTGGCTCTGCTGAGCAATACAACGGTAACAATGGTTATACTAGACCGCCGGTATTTGATGGTGAAAACTTTGAATACTGGAAAGATAAACTGGAAAGTTACTTTCTGGGTCTAGATGGTGATCTATGGGATCTTCTGATGGATGGTTACAAACATCCTGTAAATGCCAGAGGCGTAAAGCTGTCAAGGCAAGAAATGAATGATGATCAGAAAAAGCTTTTCAGGAATCATCATAAATGTAGAACTGTTTTGCTGAATGCTATCTCTCATGCTGAGTATGAGAAGATATCTAACAGGGAAACGGCCTATGACATATATGAGTCCTTGAAAATGACTCATGAAGGAAATGCTCAAGTCAAGGAGACAAAAGCTCTTGCCTTAATCCAGAAGTATGAAGCCTTCAAGATGGAGGATGATGAAGACATTGAAAAGATGTTTTCGAGATTTCAAACTCTTACTGCTGGATTGAGAGTTCTTGACAAAGGATACACCAAGGATGATCATGTGAAGAAGATCATCAGAAGCTTACCCAGAAGATGGGGTCCTATGGTGACTGCATTCAAGATTGCAAAGAATCTGAATGAAGTTTCTCTGGAAGAGCTTATCAGCGCCTTGAGAAGTCATGAAATAGAGCTGGACGCAAATGAGCCTCAAAAGAAAGGTAAGTCTATTGCATTAAAATCAAATATCAAGAAATGCACTAACGCTTTTCAGGCCAGAGAAGAAGATCCTGAAGAATCAGAATCTGAAGAAGAAGATGAACTGTCCATGATTTCCAGAAGGCTAAATCAACTCTGGAAGACCAAGCAAAGGAAGTTCAGAGGCTTCAGAAGTTCAAGGAAATTTGAACGTGGAGAATCTTCTGATGAAAGAAGATTTGACAAGAAGAAGGTCATGTGCTATGAATGCAATGAGCCTGGACACTACAAGAATGAATGTCCAAATCTTCAAAAGGAAAGTCCCAAGAAAAAGTTTCATAAGAAGAAAGGTCTTATGGCAACCTGGGATGAGTCAGAAGATGATTCAGAAGATGAGCAGGCCAACTGTGCGCTGATGGCGACAGAAGATGACAGATCAGAATCTACATCAGAATCAGATTCTGAAGAGGTATTTTCTGAACTTACTAGAGATGAGTTAGTTTCCGGTCTAACTGAACTTCTGGAACTCAAGTCTCAGATTAGTCTCAAATACAAAAAGCTGAAAAAGCAATTTGAATTTGAAACAAAGAAGCTTGAGTTGGAGAATTCTGAATTAAAAGAAAAACTTTTAAAATTATCCAATAATGTTGGATCTCCTTCTAATTCAGAAAAATCCACTCCTAGTCTGAACCATATTCTGAAAGAATATGATTTAAGTTTCAGAAAGTTCTTATCTAGAAGTATTGGCAGAAGTCAGCTAGCTTCTATGATATATGCTGTGTCTGGAAACAAAAGAGTTGGCATTGGTTATGAGGGTGAAACCCCATACAAACTTGAACCTGTTGATGAAATGAAAATTACATACAAACCATTGTATGATCAGTTCAAGTATGGCCACTCTCATGATATTAGGCACACCTCACATGCACAAAGTTTTCACATAACACACACTAAGAAGCATGTGACACAACCTAGGAAATATCATGAAACTCACATTAAGAATTATCATGCTGTTCCTCTTATTGATTATAATGTCAAACCCAAGTTCAATCAGAACTTGAGAAAATCTAACAAGAAAGGACCCAAAAAGATGTGGGTACCAAAGAAAAAAATTATTTCTTTTGCAGATTCTCTTGATAACAAAGAAGACAACATTCAACATGACTTGACACCTGGATTCAAGTTGGTCTCAACACTTGAAGGGAAGAAAGATTGTTTTTCAAGTTCTGGTTCTTAAATCTGTTGAAGAAACTTTGTTTGTAGGATTTCAGAAAAGAAAGTTTATTAGTCTTGGAACCATCTGTTTTGTTTGTCTCTAAAGCATTGGTGTTTCATTCTTGATTTTTCTGATTGCTCTAAATGCTACAGAATATACAACATTGAAACATTAATTGTGGACAAATCAGTAAACATCTGTTTTGATGATAAACTTGTTTCTGATGAAACAAAGAGCTTAAGAATTTCTGCAGATACAGTTTTATCTTATCAGAAGCTGCAGAACAAAGAAGTGATCCTGCAGAAGCTGTGTATATCAGAAGTAATGGATCAGAAGATCATTCAGACTTATATCAGCACACTTCAGAAGGAGTGATTCCAAAAGAGAAAGTAGATCAGATCAGAAGAAGTAATCAGAATTTGAAGGCGTAAAATCTCTCTGATGTTTACAGCTGTCATCTATTATCTGATGATGAACACGTGTCTGTACGGTTTGTACAAAGCGCGCAGTTGAAAAGACGCCGACCTAGGTAACTGTTTTAAATCATTTCATTTACCACGTTCTCTCTCCTCACGTCACTCATCATTTAATAAAATTGATTTCTCTTGATTCTGAAACTGTTCAGTTTAATTTTTTTTAAAATCCATTCCTATATATTCATTTCAAATCATCTCATATTTTTTTTCGCTCCTTTGTCTCACTTTCTTCCTGCATACATTCTGTCTGAAAGCCTCTTAGTATTTCTGAAACCCTAACCGAAAACCCAATTTTTTGTTCTTCTCTCTTGATCGTTCTGGTTCAATGGCTGCTTCTTCATCTCATTTTGCTGGTTCATCTACTCTTCTTCATATGCACGATGAAACACACCAGGAACTCACCCCTGTTGTTGCATGCTCCATCCCCAAAGACAAATTGGAAGTTTTGTGTGAACTCATGGTCGACTTTGATAACCTTGAAGAAAATCAATTTCATCTTAAGGAAGACATCATCTTTCAAGGATGGACCTCGTTGTTTGCTGAGTTCGTTGGACCTGTTTATCCGGATCTTGTCAAAGAGTTCTGGGTACATGCTGTGGTTGCACCAAAAGCTATTCTCTCCTTCGTCCATGGAAAGTCTGTCGTTGTTACTGAAAACATCCTAAGAGTGATGTTTGATCTGAAAAATCCTGAAGGGGCTTTTGAATCTGATCAAAGAGAAGATATGGAAGATATTCTATCCACTCTCTATTCAAATGTCAAGAAAACTACACATGTTAAGAATTTGAAAGATATCTACAGAATCTGGACAAAGATCCTTCTCGGGTGTTTCTACCATAGGAAATCAACTCATGCCCCGGACTTCATCAGTAATGATCAAAGGTATATTCTTTATTGCATTGCCACTCAGAAGAAGGTTGATGCGATTTACATTATCTTCAACCATATGTGGAAAGCAGTAAAGGATTCCAGAAATGCCTTCAGAAAGGAAAATGCTGGAACAACCATTCCTTTTGGTAGGATTATTACAAACCTTCTGATACATTCCAAGATTGTGGAAAGTCTGGAGTCTGAAGGTATCATCAAAGATCTTGCTGTCACCACTGGATCTTGTCTGAATGCCTTCTCTTTAAAGAAGATGAAAATCATTGACACTTTTCTCAAAGTTCCTGAACCTCTAGCTGGAACAAGAACCATAAGAGAACCAGTTCTGGCTGACTTTGAAACCTTCTTCAATAGTGAGGTACCTGAAGTAAAAACTGTTTATCTGAAATCTCTTGAAGAGAATAAGAGCTTTAAAGATCAAGACAAAGGTGCCCCTTTCAAAGTAAATCGCAAGAGGGAAGAAAGAACTAAAAGAAAGCATGATTATCCTTCTGTTGTCTCTAAGAAACAAGAGGCTTCTAAAAAGGTGATTGCTAATGTTGTTAAGGCCGTATCTGATGACTTTGAGAAAGAGAAAAAGAAGAAGAAGTCAAACAAAAATGATGAGATAGTTGAAGTTGTTGAAAAGAAGATAACCAAGAAGAGGAAAATGATTATTCAAAGCTCTGATGAAGACAATATCCCTCAAGAAGCTGAAAAACAACAAGAAGTTCAGGCTTATGCCAGAAGAAAAGAAATCTCTAGAGGCAAAGCAAAGATTATTGAAGAGCCGAAGAGTAAAAAGCTGAAGAAAACGGAGGATGTGACCAAAGCGCTTCTGAAAGGTTCCAAAGGTATATGCATCTCTGAACCTATTTCTGTTCCTGTTGCTCGATCAGAAGTTACACCAATAGAAGTTGTACCTACCCCTGAACCAGAAAAAGCCTCATCAGAATCACCCGTTGTTGTCCATATTCTTACACCACCATCTTCCCCTATAACCATTCCTTCTTCACATGCAAACAAATCCAATTCTCTTCCTCCCTCACCATTTCCCCTTACAAAAACTCCACCATCTCCTCAATCCATTCCGTCTCCTTCACCCTCCACTAATCTTGTCTCTGACCAAGTTGTTGACAATCTTGTTTTGAATATACAACCCCTTCAAACTCTCTTTCCATCTCAACCTTCTCCCTCCACCTCTCAAAACAATCCTTGTGATTCTCCTTTTCCAACCTCTGCATCACATGAGCAGCTGCTCCGTGATTGCAACTACACTCCCAAGCCTCGTCCTGAAGCTGAAGTGGTAGTGTTAGATTCTGATACTGAAGCAGAATCTTCTTATAGGTTGGATAGAGAACCTCATCCGTACTTCACTTCCAAACCTGCTTTTTCAAAAACCCAAATAAAATTCCGTCCCGTATATCCTATCGGTGTAGCTTTTGACAACATAAAGAGGAATCTCAGAAGTACCTTTGATACTCTCAGACTCGCTGAAAGTTCTGGATTGAATGATGTTGCTATGCGAAACTTCTGGAGGATCCTTCGCAGAGAATCAGATGCTCTGTTTTTAGAACTTCAGGAAGCCTGTGTAGCTGCTGCCCCACGGCCTCGTGGAATTCTGAGGAATTATGAAGACTTCTGGTTTGCTCGCCTCAAAGGAAGATATCTTTTGGAAGAGAAGCCCTTTGTGGATGAATTGGAAGTATTGAGACTGGCTGCTGCAATGGAAGCAAACCCATGCAGGGACATGGTTATCTGGATTCCTGAGTATCCTGTTCTGCTTGGAGACTTCAAGACCTTATTTGACTTTCTGAGGGAAAACCCTTCTAAGAAAGACCCTAGCTTGGTCATTCCAGAAGTTGTTGACCCACCAGAAGTTGAAGGTCCCTCTGCTCCAAGGAATCTAGCTGCCATTCTTCAGGCACTTGAGAATGGCGACTCGGAAATTCCTGCTGCAGAATATGGAGATGCTTCTATGCAAGAAGCAGATGCTGAAGATCATGTTGCTAAATCAGATCCTGTTGAGGACATCCCAGCAAATGACACTTCTATGGAAGCTGCAGATCATGTTGTCATTCCTGTGGTTGAAAGCGGTGAAGCTTCCTCTGATGAACCTTCTCGTCTTGCAAGGACTCTAGAAGCGATTCAGAGGAGACAGGATGAGCAAAGCTCACTCAATGACAAGTATGATGCTTTCATTGAAAGGCAAGAAGGACACAACAACGATGTTAAAGAGATGCTGGCCAAGATCTTATCAAGACTAGGGCCATCTTAGATTGAGTCTGTGGTGTTTCTTTCTTTTCTTTGCATCTGTTCTGTTTCTGTGCATCTGATCTTTTCATCCTGTACTTTTGTACCCATTGGTTGAACCTTAATGAAATCATCTTCTTCCTCCATGTGTTCTGTTTTATACATCTGAATCTTTTTATATATTCTTTTTGATGTTATGACAAAAAGGGGGAGAAAGATAAATGATAAATGATTTGATTAAATCTATCAGTTGCTGGGTAAAGGCTCCCACACATTCACTAACAAGAACTGCAAGTTCTATATGGTTTAAGTGTTTTGCAGGTACAGAGAAGTGAAGTGAATCTTCAAAGCAAACACTAGAAGCAAAACCATGGAAACTGAAGCAAGCTGAGTGCTGTCAAGCTTCAGAGATCAGAAGCAAGAAAGAAGAATGAATCAGAAGCACTGATAATAGAATTTGAATATCATTGTCTATCCTGTTATGACAAAATTCTATTTGCCCTGATACATATAATGTTATGGCTCTGATACATTATTTGCTCTGATACATGTTTTTAGCCTAAATGCTCTGATACATTTGGCTCTGATACATATCATGTATTTGAATATACATTTTATGTTCTAACTCGTTCATGCTGACTTTTGTCGTTTAGTTTTTGTTCTGTAACATTTCAGGATGTAGAGATGCTCAGATGATGCTCTGGTACATTCAACAATGTTCTGATACAAATCTAGCATGAAGTGATGTTGGTAGACATTCAAAGTTCTGAAGCTATCCGAGGGAAGCAGAAATCAGAAGATGTGAATGTTCTAAAAGATCCAGAAAATTCAAGTTCTGAAGCTGTCCTGAATGGAAGCAGAAGTCAGAAGCTGTGAATGTTCTGAAGATCAAAGAAATTCAAGTTCTGAAGCTGTCCAATGGAAGCAGAAGTCAGAAGCTATGAATTCTCTGAAGGCAGAAGCTTATATGATCGTCTCTACCGAAATAATCAGGGAAGTCTTTTATCAAAGTTCTTCGAGTATTTATTTCAGGGGGAGATTATTTATCTCAGGGGGAGATTGTTAATCTCAGGGGGAGACATATTCATATGCTTATGCTATAGCTGTGTAATTTGTCTTTTGCTGTCTACTCTTTCTGATCGCAAATTCATATCATTTATATATGTTTTTGTCATCATCAAAAAGGGGGAGATTGTTAGAACAAGATTTGTTCTTATCAATTATCTTAGTTTTGATGATAACAATAATATGAATTTTGCTTAAGATAATATGGTACTCTAATCCAATGCAATTTCCCTTTCAGGAAATATATAAAGAGTACGCATAATTCAGCGCTCAGAAGATGTGTCTCGAATGGTTCAGCATGCAACATCAGAACATGGTCTGGCAAGACATCAGAAGATGGTCGAAGCAGAATCAGAACATGGGTCTATGGAAGCATCAGAAGAACATGAGATCAGAAGCACTGAAAATCAGAAGATGGTATCACGCTCAGAAGCACTTCAAGGTCAGAAGATCAGAAGATGCTGTGCACCAAGCTGTTTGACTCTGATGATATTCAAACGTCGTATTCACAAACATCAGATCAGAAGGAAGTACACGTGGCAGACTATGCTGACTGACAAAAGGAACGTTAAAGCTACTAAAGGCTACGTCAGTAGACACAGCGTGAACAAGGCTCGAGGTAGTTGACAAAAGCGTATAACATTAAATGCAAAGCTGTACGGAACACGCAAAGCATTAAATGCATTCAACGGTCATCTTCTCAACGCCTATAAATATGAAGTTCTGATGAGAAGCAAGGTTAACGATTTCGCACCAATACAATTCAAATCAAACTTGCTGAAACGCTGTTCAAATCTAAACTCAGAATCTTCATCTTCATCAAAGCTCACTACATTGCTGTTGTAATATCTTAGTGAGATTAAGCTTAAATTGTAAGAGAAATATCACAGTTGTGATTATCGCTTTTAAGAAGCATTTGTAAACTCTTGAATAGATTACATTAAGTTGTAAGGAACTAGAGTGATCAGTTGATCAGTATACTCTAGGAAGTCTTAGCAGTTGGCTGAGCAGGAAGTCTTAGCAGTTGGCTGAGCAGGAAGTCTTGGCAGTTGGCTGAGCAGAAAGTCTTAGGAGTGAACTAAGCCTAGAGTGATCGTGTTGATCAGTAGACTCTAGAAAAAGTCTTAGGAGTGAACTAAGCAGTTGTTCCTGGAGTGATCAGGTTGTGATCAGAAGACTCTGGAAGACTTAGTTGCGGCTAAGTGGAAAACCATTGTAATCCGTGCGATTAGTGGATTAAATCCTCAGTTGAGGTAAATCATCTCTGCGGGGGTGGACTGGAGTAGCTTCGTTAACAGCGAACCAGGATAAAAATATTTGTGTATTTATTTTTATCGTCCAAGATTTAAAGTCACACTTATTCAATCCCCCCCTTTCTAAGTGTTTTTCTATCCTTCATGTTTTGCTCCATTTTTCTTTAGGTATTCGTTGTATCTTCGAACAAACAGTCCCATTTCCTCATCATCGGAGTCTTCATCATCACTTGTATCACTATCCTCTAGCTCTTGTCTTGAGGTCTTGGAGCTTGAAGCTTTTAGAGCTATTGACTTCTTCTCTACCTCTTTCTCCATGTTCTTCTCTTTCTTTGCTCTTTTCTCATGCATGTCAAGGCATTTAGGATGTTGTTCATGTTCCTCTAGTTTACCAAAAAGAGTGGTAATGTCTAAGGTGTTTAGATCATTTGCTTCCTTTATTGTTGTAACCTTGGGTTGCCATTCCCTGTTCAAACATCTTAATATTTTGTTAGTAGCAACTGCATTGGAAACAGGTCTATCAAGAGAATTTAAACGATTTTTCAGGTGAACGAATCTCTTCTGCATGTTTTTCGATGGATTCACCATCTTCCATGTGGAAAAGTTCGAACTCTTGAGTTAACGTATTGATTCTAGCTAGTTTGACATCATCCGTTCCCTCGTGGGCAACTTGCAATGTGTCCCACATAGCTTTAGCGGATCTACAATGGGAAACGCGATAGTATTCATCAACTCCTAGAGCTGAGATTAGAATGTTTCTCGCTTTCCAATCGTATCGATATCTCTTTTCATCTTCAGCATCCCAAGTATTTTCTGGTTTTGGAACAACTGCACCAGCTGCATTTGTCATGGTGATCTGAAAGGGACCATTGAAAATAGCTGTCCAGATGTTCCTATCAATTGAATTGATGTGAACACACATACAATCCTTCCAATAGCCATAGTTTTCACCGTTGAAAACTGGAGCTCTATTGTGAGCCCCTTTAGGTCCGGAAGCCATCTTTCCAATAAGTGTTTCACGTAGCACGGAATAAACCAGAGCTCTTGATGCCACTTGTTAGACGATGGCCTAAGGATCTAGAGGGGGGTGAATAGATCTCACAGAGTTTTTCGGAATTATTTCGAACTAAGGCGAAAGCAGTTCTGAATCGACTTGCGTCTATTCCGGACCATTATTGCAAGGGTCGTATATGTGACAAAACCACAAGATAATTGAGATTAACGATGAAATGATATGTTATCGAATTAATATGTTTTACTATAGAAAATCGATTAACTTCTGATTTGATAAACTTTGAATTGCAATGCAGTAATAGTGAAAGAAGCAAAAACACAAACGCTTGGTGATAATGATCAAATTGATGGTGATTCAATGTGTGATGAATTGTGATGTTTATGCAAGTTCTTAATTCACAATTTTAACACTCGAATCGTTGATCAATTTGCAATTATAACCAAATATGAACAGAACGTAAATGAAAAGATAAAAGCGACAAGAACACGATATTTGTTTAGGCAGTTCGTCGATCGTCCTCGCTACGACTACGTCTGCCCCCAATTCCAAACTGAAATTGGGAAATCTTCCATTAATGTTGAAAGCAGTTTATACAAAGAAGATAACAAAGCGATAAACAATAAACCAAATTTGTCGATCCTTTGAATCTTCTTCCCCCTTAATCTCGAGCCAGATTAAGGTCTTCCAAGAGCTTCACTTTGATCCCTTTCTGCAGTGTCTTGAATTGCTTGAACACTTGTTCTTCAATCTTCACACTCAGCTGGATCCTTGATGAAGCCTCTTGATAAAAACCCCCAAAATTCACCTATCTTGGAGGACAAAACCCTCAAATTTTATTCACCAAAAACCCCACAAATCTTCACCCACTAGGAATCTTCAATTCCGTTCCATGGACGTTATCGATCTTGAACGCAAATCCTCAACGCAAAAATGATTGTGTGTAGTTGTGTTGGAGTTGTGTCGATGATCAAAGATGAGAAGCCTTTGTGTATCTTTCAGTTGTTGGTGTTGAGAAACTGCAATAATGAACCTTGGACAATATATATGAGAGCTAATCAGTTGGAGCTGAGAAAACCAGAGATTTTGGCATTTTTGATCAGATAGGTCGACCTCTTGTAGTGCTTAGGTCGACCTAACAGAGCTGCATTTGCTTTGAATAACATTTGTTCCCAGTTAGGTCGACTTGTTAAGGAAGTAGGTCGACCAGAATCCTCTTCAGATACGTTTTGGGAGCTTTTCTTCAGTTTAGGTCGACCTAGTTGTTGTGTAGGTCGACCTATCAGAGGGATGTGTAAATTTCTCCACTTTAGGTCGACCTGGGTTGGGAGTAGGTCGACCTGACTGCTATTTTTCTAAGTTCTTCTTGTTTTACTTGTATTGAGTCGACCTATATGTATACTGGGTTGACCTGCTCTGTCTTGAGTGACCAATGCTTGCTTTTCTTTGAGTTCTTCTGCTTGTGCCTTGTTGCTTGTTTGCTTGTGGAGTTTGCCATGGATCAAAAACACCTTTGTGAGTGTGATCTTGTATTCACACTAGTATCGTGGCATTCAAGTTTCCTTCTTCAAAAACCTGCAAGCTGCACTTTGATTTGGTCACAAAATTTAAACAAGTTTCAAAGCAAGTTAGGGGTTGGAATACACTCAAGGACACTCAAGGAAGCTCATAGGATCATCCAATTGCATCTAGAAACACTCCTCTGCAAAATTCGATTCTCACGTTTTGAAAGGTAAGTTGTGAAACTCAAAAGTCATGCATACATGCATCATAAATGAAAAACGTGTTTTGTTTCATGTTTCTGCACTTATAAGGGTCAATAACCCTTAATCAATTGATTCATTTGATGCACATACACGATTTCACGATGATTATCATAATTAGGGTTCTTCGTGTTCATGCGAAAATTGATTGTATTATAGTCAAAATAAATGAAATTTATGGGCACCATCGTGTTCCTTGTGAAATTCTGAGTAAGATTGATGTTTACACTTTTCAAAAGCATTGAGAAACAAGAAAGTTACGAATCAGAGAAGCTTGAGGTTGAAGATGGTGTTCTTGGCGCCATTTTTCAATTCAAATATTTGTTTTAATATTTATTTAGCTGAAAGTGTTATTATGACAAGCCAAGCGCGTGGCTCAGCTGGTAAGTGTTTTGGTTGGAAAACCCAAGGTCACGAGTTCAACACCTATCCATGCCAAAACCATTTTTTTATCACTTGTTTTATTTGGTTTTTACACAACTTCAACATTTTGTTTAACCTATCAAAACTTATCATTTTAACTTCATTTTTTGCACACTTGTCATTTAATATGTCTATTTTATGATTATGCAAAAAAAAAATCCAAAAATATTTTGTTTTTGATTATTTTTCATTTAATTGAAAAACAAGTCATTTTCATGACTTTTTTTAAAGCCTTTTTCTAGGGTTTTCTCTTTCAAAAAAACTCTTGATTAAATCTTTTTGGATTGATCAAGTCATTTTCAAAACAAATGGGCCTCTCGAATATTAGAGAGTGTAAGTCCCATCCCTTTTTCTTTATACAGTTTTTTTTTCAAAACAAAAACTTTCAAACTGTTTTCAATCCTCGATTAAAATAAACGATCAAAGTTTTCAAACGATGAAACCTTGCGTCTGTTAATAAATCAATCAACCATGTTTTATAAAATAAGACATGGGTATCCCTTAATGTATAAGTCCCACTCCCTTGTATAAAATTAGGTATTTCTTTGTATATACGCCTATCTTTTTATACCCCGATCGATTTGATTTAAACCTTTAAATACAAATCAAGAATTAGGTTTTTTTCTTTCAATCTGTAAGAAACCTAAAAATCAAAACTTACTGGGCCTCTCCCCGAGTATAAGTCCCATTCCCGTGTACATAACCTTGTTTGATAAACCGTTCATCCTTAAAGGTATATTTCCTTCATAAACTCCAATGTACACACACACTTTATCATATATACTTGTTCATATATTTGTTCATATTTGTTCACATACTTGTTCATATTTGTTCATATACTTGTTCATGTTATATGCTTGTTCAACTTAGTACAACACTAGGTTCCCCATAGCCTCCTATTGGGCTTTGTGCAAAGAATTTCCCTTAGCTAGGTTAGGACATAGAGTATGGTTTCCCGGTGAAATCTCTCTAAGAGCTCAAACCAACTATATCATGCCTCCTCTTGGGCTTCATACAAACGACTGTGCCTCCCATAGCATCCTCTTGGGCTTACAATGCAAGGACCCTCGATTGTCCCTCCCATAGCCTCCTCTTGAGCTTACAATGCAAGGACCCTCGAATAGCCTCCTGTTGGGCTTCTTACAAGGACCCACGGACTTCTTAAAAGCATCCTCATATCACAATCAAATAACCTAGGAGATTAGACATTTATCATCTCTATGACAGGAGTATCTCTTCTATATCATCACAATCAAACTTTTTTGCCACACGGATGGCTCATCAAACTTTCTGCCACACGGCTGGCACATCAAACTTTTTTGCAACAAGGCTAGCTAATCATACTTTTTGCCACAAGGCTGGCTAATCATGTTTTTTTTGCCACAAGGCTGGCTAAACAAAACATCTTTATCATTCTAAGAACCATAAGTGGCACAGCCCAGGTCTTATAATGAAAGGATTCAAACAAAATCAACAAATGTATGTGATGAAATATATTAGATACATCGATCATTGAGATGACATTTGTCTCTTATCCTTTGCTTCCACTAGCATAAGTGGGAACTACGATTGCTCTGATTTTCTCAACATCCTTTTGAGAATACGTAGGCACAAGGTCTCATCCTTGGCGAACAAACTTCTATCTCCCTCAAACCACTCAAACCTTAGCACCCCGTAGACCTTGAGCTACAGTTGCTCTGATTCCCTCTAAGGGATATGTATGCAAAAGATTGTGATGATCTTTGCGAGCATAATCAAACAAACACCTTAGGTCCCACCTATCTCATAACATAAAACCTCCCCAATAGCATAGAAAGAAATAAACAGACAAATATAACAAAGAAACCTATAGAGTACTATAGATACGTAGGGTGCTAATACATTCCCTTCGTATAACCAACCCCTTACCCGGAATCTCTCCCCTTTTTGCATTGCTTTTAATTTTGTATTATTTGCATTGCATATCTTTTAAGGTTTGTGCAAATTTTTTCCTTTTCCTGCTTTGGAAACAATAAAAAGTTTGGTCGTGACCCGAAAACAAAAAAAATCATTTTTTGAGCCCGTGCCCAAAGAAGGCATCCGGTGTCTCATCCTGATTTTCCCACTACAATGAGAGAATAAGAAAATTACTCAGATGTCTCCCTAAAGTATGGAGACCAATGGTTACTGTTATAACTCAAGCTAAAGATCTGACAACTCTACCAGTTGAGGAACTTGTTGGTTTTCTTCGTGCTCATGAATGTATCATTCTAGAAGATAAGCCACAAAAGAGAGGAAAATCAATTGCTCTTAAGGCTGCTCAAAACTCAAAAGAAACTCAAATGAAAAATGAGGAGTCAAATGAATCACCTTCTGAATATGAGGATGATTTAGCACTCATATCTAAACGCATTCAGCAAATGGTATTTCGAAGAGGACAAAACAAACGACCATTTCGAAGAGATCCTCAAAAGGCTGAGATAGACAAAATAAAAATCACATGTTATGGATGTAACAAAGTTGGACACTTCAAAACTGAATGTCCTCAACAAAAAAGGTTCGTCAAAGGTACACCATTCAAAAAGAAATCAATGATGGCTTCATGGGATGACTCTGAGAACTCAAACTCAGACACGGACGAAGAAGAAGCAAATCTATGCCTTATGACTACCTCTGAATCCGAAGTAAGTCCTCTTATCTCCTGTAACACTTGTCATGAAATGAATTTTATGTTTGACAATCTGCTAGAGGACTCAAACCTCTTAACTCAAAAATGTCTTTTTCAAAAAGAACAAATTTCAAACTTAATCAAAGAAAAGGAAGATTTAAAAGAAAAATCGATAAACAATCTATCACAATAACTAATATATACAATGCTCACTCTTCACTCTCCTCTAAACAAAAAGTACTAATTGAAAAAACAAATCTTCCAAAAATAGAAACTTTAGAAAATAAGATAGAAAATCTAACTCAGGATATCACGAAATTTAATAGATCTACTGAAACATTTCAAAACATAATGGGATCACAATTAGGTATTTTTGACAAAGCAGGAATAGATTTCAAATCCTCAAAAAACAAAAAAATATATGAAACGTTTTTTACACCTCATATAAAAAATTCAGACTCAGGTAACACCACTTTAATACAAAAAAAAATGCTGCTACTGTAAGAAAACAATTCACGGGGAGTCAAAATGTTTCTTTAAAAGACATTTAAACAAAACCTTTTTAAAAAACAAAACAATCTATTTCCTACATGGAAACAGAAATCTCTCTCCAAGCCCATAAAATTTGTACCTGCCTCCAAACCCATACAGTTTGTACCTTCTAAAAATAATTCTAACCCTAAAGGACCCACTCAAATCTAGGTACCTAAGAAAATGCTAACCTCTTCTACAGGAATGTCTTCTCTCAATAAAGAAAAAAGTTTGGTACCTGGACAGCGGTTGCTCACGTCACATGACTGGAGATAAGGACTGCTTCATCTCTCTAGAAAATAAGGATGGAGGATCAGTCACATTTGGCAACAATGAAAAGGCCAAAATAAAAGGTATAGGAACCATTGGTAAGGATGGTTCCGCTGTAATTAAAGATGTTGAATTTGTAGTTGGATTAAAACATAATTTATTAAGTATAAGCCAACTATGTGACAATGGTTATGAAGTTATATTTAAACAAAATACTTGCATCGTGAAACATCCTCTCACAAACGAAACTCTTTTTTATGGAACCAGACACAAGAACCTCTATACTCTTTTCTTAGATGAAATTTCATATGAAACTTGTTTTGTCTCTCATGAAAATGAAAAATGGATTTGGCACAAACGTTGTGGCCACACTAACATGAGAACCATCTCAAACCTGATAAAACATGATCTAGTAAGAGGCATTCCCAAAATAAAATTTAATAAAGACGCAGTATGTGAGGCCTGCATCAAAGGAAAACATGCAAAAATTAGCTTCAAGTCAAAAAATATTGTGTCTTCAAATAAACCATTGGAACTCATTCACGTGGACTTATTTGGTCCCGTCAAAACATCAAGTCTTAGGGGAAAAAGGTATGGGTTCGTAATTGTAGATGATTACTCTAGATTCACTTGGGTTCTATTCCTAAGACACAAGGATGATTCCTTTGAGGCCTTCAAAAATTTTTGCACAAAAGTCCATGATGAAAAAAGTTCTAAAATCATATTAGTAAGAAGTGATCACGGAGGAGAATTTGAAAACTCCCTTTTTAAACAATTCTTTGAAGAAAATGGAATTTCTCACAACTTTTCTTGTCCTAGGACACCTCAACAAAATGGTGTGGTAGAAAGAAATAATAGAAGTCTTCAAGAAATGGCAAGAACTATGATTAATGAATCAAATGTAGAAAAATATTTTTGGGCTGAGGCAGTTAATACATCTTGTTACATTATAAACAGATTTACCATTAGAAAAAATTTAAATAAAACTCCCTATGAGTTATGGAAAAATAGAACTCCTAACATTTCATATTTTCGTGTTTTTGGATGTTATTGTTTCATCTTAAATAACAAATATAATCTAGGAAAGTTTGATTCTAAATCTGACAAAGGAATATTCATTGGATACTCTCAAACTTCAAAAGGATATAGAATTTACAATCTCAAAAATCAATGTGTGGAAGAAAGTATGCATGTTATATTTAATGAAACTAATGAACCTTCAACCATTGAAAGTCTTGATGATGAATTAGATGAACAGGAAGAAATCCTGAATAAAGAAATTCACTTAGACACTATTGAAGAATCACTTCCAGCTCCTCCAAAAGGATGGAAAACTGTACCATATCATCCTCATGATGTAATTATTGGTGAAACCTCTGATCAAGTACGTACAAGACAATTCTTCAAAGACAAAAACAACAACCTAGCAATGATGTCTCAAATTGAACCCAAGCACATAAATGATGCAATACAAGATGATTCGTGGATTCAAGCCATGACTGAAGAGCTTTCACAATTTGAAAAGAAACAGGTATGGAATCTCGTTCCAAATCCTCTTGATAAAACTTTTATTGGAACTAGATGGATTTTTAAAAATAAGCTAGATGAAGATGGAAACATTATAAGAAATAAAGCTAGACTAGTTGCTCAAGGATATAATCAACAAGAAGGAATTGACTATGACGAAACATATGCTCCATTAGCTAGACTTGAGGCAATACGTATCCTTCTTGCATATGCAGCACGCAAAGGTATAAAACTCTTTCAAATGGATGTGAAAAGTGCATTCTTAAATGATTTTTTAAACGAAGAAGTTTTTGTTAAACAACCACCTGGATTTGAGGATTCAAAATTTCCAAATCATGTTTATAAATTAACAAAAGCTCTCTATGGTCTGAAACAAGCCCCTAGAGCATGGTACGAAAGACTTAGTCTATTTTTACTTAAAAATGACTTTTCTAGAGGAAAAATTGACACTACCTTGTTTAAAAAATCATATAAGAAAGATCTTTTAATTGTTCAAATCTATGTGGATGATATCATTTTTGGATCAACAAATGAAAAGATGTGTGATGACTTCTCAAACCTCATGAAAAGTGAATTTGAAATGAGCATAATGGGATACTTAAGATACTTTCTAGGACTTCAAATAAAACAATCAGAAAAGGGAATTTTTATCTTTCAAGAAAAATACATCAAAGATATTCTAAAAAAATATGGTATGACGAATGCAAAAATTATGTCTACACCTATGCATCCCTCTTCTAGTCTAGATAAAGATGAACAAGGAATAAATACATCTGAAAAGGAATATCGTGGTATGATTGGATCTTTACTTTATTTAACTGCAAGTCGTCCTGACATTGTATTCTTAGTTGGACTTTGTGCTAGATTCCAAACAGATCCCAAGTAATCTCATCTTACTGCTGTAAAGTGGATTCTCAGATATCTTATAGGTACAACTAACATTGGTCTTTGGTACAAAAGAAGTTCAGATTTTGACTTAAAAGCATACTGTGATGCTGACTATGCTGGAGACAAAATAGAAAGAAAAAGTACTAGTGGTGCCTGTCAAATCCTAGGAGATGCTCTTACAACTTGGTCATGTAAAAAACAAAGTACTATTGCACTCTCCACAACTGTAGCAGAATATGTGTCAGCAGCTAACTGTTGCTCACAAATCATCTGGATAAAAAATCAATTGGAAGACTACTCTCTAATATACTCCAAGGTACCAATTTACTATAATAGTACTAGTGCTATAAATTTATCAAAGAATCGAATCCAACATTCCAGATCTAAACCCATAGAAATAAAACATCATTTCATCAGAGACCATGTTCAAAAAGAAGAAGTAGAATTAATATTTGTATAAACTCAAAATCAACTAGCTGATATTTTTACTAAACCATTGATTGAAGATAGATTAAATTTTTTAAAACAGACTAAATATCATAGCTTGTCCCATTGAATCCTCAAAGTGAAGAATGATCTTCAAAATCTATTTTCAAGCCTCATTTCACTAAAAAGGACAAAAGAAAAGTGAATTTTTGTCTGGTTGTTAAAAGTGACACATGGGCACAAATGTCTTGTCCTTTGCATTAAATGTTTCACTATTTACATCATATTTATGTCTAATCATTTTAGAAAAAGGGAGAAAAAGGGATATCTCTACATTTATTGCAAAAATCTTTTTCCATTTTTTATTTTCTCCAAGCATGCTAGCGCCACCTACTTCACTCTTTCCAACCACCTCTGCATATTTCCCTAACCTAAACAGTGTGCATGCATCATTACTTGTACTCTTCATCTTCCCTCACGCCATACTTCTCCTCTTTATCATCTCCCAAGCTCTTCGTTTTCTCATCACCTTCAACCTTTCAGTTCCTATCTTACGCTTTCCTCTTCAAAAAACGAACACCATGTCTTCTTCTAAAATCAACCCCAGACAACAAAAATCCATGTCTTCCTCTAAAACCAACCCATACATCCTGAATGAAAAACCTCTCGCTTTCATCCTTCCAGAAAAACCCAAACCACAAACAAAATCTGCTGAAGCATCTGGGGTTCGTAAGTCTAAACGTCTTCAAAAGACAAAACCTGTGAAATCAACTATCAAGGTATCCGATGACTCCGATGAAGAAGATTGCCAGATGATGTTGAAGTAGAGTTGTCATACCCCAAATTTTGCCCTCCTTTCTATCTGGCTTATCGCTTCACAATCATTTGCACCATTTGCATTAACATTCATTTAGAAAATAAAAATATACATTACATGTTCATCTTTGCGCATTTTGTTAGTTTTTACGATTTAATAACATTTTAGATTTACTAATCCTTTTGGTTTACAGTTTTAATTTTAATTCAATTTAGAATTGAAATTAGTAGATCATTTTGTTATATTATTGTGTTATTTGTATTATTTCTTTTTGTTTTATAGGTGCAAATAATAAGTATAAGGTCCATTTCAATTCACTAAAGGTCCATTGGGCTCAAGTTGGTACAAGTCCATTGTCATTCTAACCTAATTTTTCCTATAAATATAACAACAAAAACTTTTACACGGGGACCGAATTTCTAACCTTTCTTGCCTCAAAGTCAAAACCACGATCAACAATGTCCTAACCTTTTATTCTTTTCATGTACAGAACCTTAGGACACACTTATTCACACCTTGTTCATGTTACACCATATGAAGACACTTTTTAACCAATCCAAAGCCGAACCGCATCGCCATAAATTTTCATCATCATCGTGAATTCTAACACCACACCAAGCCAGTTCATCAATCGAAATGCCATGACTTCACACATTCGACCTGCAAAAATCCAAAACATATACCTTCACCAAACCGTTTCAGCAACTCAGAATTCATAGAAAATCCACACTTGGCTTCATCTCCCGATCACACAGCAACTTGCAAATAAAACGGCAATATCATCACCATCGTTCCCGACCTGTGATCAACAGCAACAACCGTGCAGCCATAATAACATGTTCAGAATCAACACTCACCGGTTCCACGACGACAACAAGCAAACCGCAAATTTAACACATCAGTGCATCAATAACAAAACCTGACGCGTCAGCTTGCGACAACAACGACGACATGGAATCGTAACTCAATCCCTTCAACGAATCTGCAGATCAAATTCCACGAGCACAGCCCCTCCCCACCGCACCGGACATCAACAACAACAACAAATCGCTTTAGCAGAACCGAAACAACTACAAATCCATCAACGCACAAAAAGAAATCGAGGAGGCGAGGTGAAGAGCAAACACAAGGCATACTTAGATGTCATCATACGCTTCGTGAAGAGGATAGTCGGTTCAAGACATAAAACACAGGAGGATCGATCTTGTTTCTGAACCGAATTTGAAAAACTTCATCTCCGTAGGTACATTTGAGTTGTTCATCTGTTCTCGTGGATATTTGCAAATTCATCCTCAATCTCCTCCACTGGATCTCGCTAATTTCAGATCTAAAGGACCAGAACGCGCTGCTCCACTATAGACCTCCACCATACTGAATCAGGTGTTTATTGTAATAGTTTAGAATTATATTTCCGCCTTTATTTTTCTACCCACAGGTGTTTATTGTAATAGCGTAGGACTTTCAAATTCTGCCTTTAATTTATGTATTCTTTAAACTGCGTGCTTAGTAATCCTAGGGAGTGCAAGCCTGCTAATAAATTTAGTTTGCCTAATTACAAGATAAATATAATTGAATTGAATCTCATGATTGTGCCACACACACACCTTTAGGGTAACCCTCTCTTGTTGCTTGTCACCTTATTGTTTTGTTGCCTTTAACTATAAATAGTCAAGTCCCTCGATTCCGAGGATACATAAAGCAAGGTTGCCTTTAAATATTGAAATCATCATATGAGATCTAGTCCCTCGATGTTGCCTCAGAAGAACATGATGATTGTCCCAATTGCTAAGGTATCCTCGCATGATGCCTAAAAAGATTAATAAAGATTAATGACTATTATATCCTTCCCTTAGGCTACCTGCCCTCTTTATGGCAGGGACAGTCTTATGGCGAACGGTAACTCCGATGACCCTTTAAATCCAATGAAAGGACTACATGCCCTCTTTATGGTATGGATAGCCCTTTCCCATTAAAGTCTAAAAGAACAATTCTTCTAAACTTAAGGGTAATTGCTTCTAATTGCTTGCTCTGGTTTAAATTCAAACTTCCCTTTTTTTCAAAAAACCTTTAAAAAGGCTACGCTTGTTTTACAAGCTAAAGTCCTTATTCAATTTCTTTTTCTATTCACTTCAACATTTTGAAAACAAAAAGTGGGCTAAGCAATTAAGAGCCCATGGATAACCATGGATACAAAGGGTGCTTGTACCATCCCTTTGTATAACCTACCCCCCGAACTCAAAATCTCTTTAAAAGGTCTTTTTCTGTTCTTTTAGCCTTTCTATAAATTGTATAAAATAAAAGTCGATGGCGACTCTTGCTCACTGCAACATTGCTTGCTTAAATATTTAAAGTCAGTTCACCGTATTACAGAATTGGCGACTCTGCTGGGGATGCTTTCGAATAAAAGAGGGGTTACCTTAAAGTTTAGGATTCACTTTAAATGTTTTCAATTGTTTGTGTTTGTTTGCTTTACATTTGTGGGCCCGTTTGGGTTTACTTGTGTGAAAGATCTTAACCCGGATCTGAGTACCTTAGGCAAATGGCATGAGACCAAGGAGATTGCACAGCGTATACTGATGTGGTTGGTATGGTGGCCATCGTTAGTGTGACACATTGGTTTGTCCTGGTGTTCCTTGGGATCCGACTTGAGGAAACACTTGGCTGCTGCATGGTGTCATTAAGCACTAATTTGCCCTTAGAACCCTAGTTGAACTTGACTTTGGCCTATTAGAAAGTAGCGAGATGGCTGGCTTTGGTTCCCACTGAAGTTGGTTGATACTCGAAGCTACACTCATATGGACTGGACTTTCAGGACATTTTCGGTCGGTGATTCGATTGCTGAACTGAATTAAGTGTCTTCGAGAAAGGTCAATGATATGAGCTCCCTAAAACCCGATCTTTATATAGGACAGGTTGAACCAACTAAACTTCAGTGGGGAGGGTACTTACCTATGGATCCATGCAAGCCTTTAAACTTAAGGACACTTGTGTGACTTGTTTGTGTATGCTACTAACCCTTTGGTTTGCTTGCAGAATTTTCTTGTGGGACTCACTCGTCCTTACTATCTTACACTTTGCCCGATGCACTGCATCCGCATAACATCATGACATCATGACATCATAACATAACATGTTAACTAACCCTTTGACGGATCTTAGGAATTTAGGGCGCACAACTGCAGTTGCCATTATCAAGGACTGAATTCCTAACAAGGGGCAAGAGGATTTATTTTCCTCTGGCCAGACGTCTTCCAATTCAAATACACAATACCTATCAAGGGGAAATAGGATATATCTTCCTCTAGCCATATGCCTTCAAATTCAGAAGTACAAGTATCCCGATTCAGAGGCGATGACCCACTCGATATGGTGAGCTTGATTCTCAAGGAAGGAGGCTCACAGACGAAAGTCAGAATTCTTCAGACAAAGACGTGACCAAATCATTTTCTAACGTTGCTAACTAAGTTCCTAAAGATCCTTGAAAAATTGCATCTGCATTCATAACATCGCATAACAGGTTCCCGTCATAGGTCCATCCTCTCTCACTGTTTACTTCAGCATCATGAATCTCGAGCAATCTGTTAGAAATCTTAGCTCAGAACAACCAATTCCAAGAGATGATTCTTAACTTGGTCAAGGGGCAAGAAGAATTGAAGACACTTCTGATCAAGAAGGAGAGGGATCAACATAGGCAGCAAGGTGGTCAAAATAATCGAAAATCCAAACCTAAGCGATCATTTAATCCGTTGCATATGCCGCTATCTCAAGTTCTGTGACAACTGCTCAATTAGAACTTTATAACTCTATTGCTTCCATATTCAGTTCCTGCCAGTCCTACTCCTGGGTACAAGTACAATGCAAGATGTGTTTATCATTCGAAAAGTCTAGGCCATGATACAGACAATTGTGGACCATTGAAGCATAGGATTCAAGACTTAATTGACGACAAGACCATTGACGACAAGACCATTGACTTTAACCCACCTGAGAAGCATCATATAGCTGATGCTATGTACAACCAGAAAGGTCGTAATGAACACAACCAATCTGTTGGGGCAGTTCTGATCTCTACACCAGTTCCACAACAACGACGCAAGCCAGATGCACCTAAGCGTCAATTCACCAAAATTAACATGTCCTTAGATCAGACGCTGCAATATCTGCTGAAGGCAGGAATGATTACTGTGAGGGAACTGCTCAACACATCAACACTTCCTCTACTAAACACAATCCAAATGTGTGATGTGCCTACCAATCCGATAGTCTCGGGCATGATACCAATAGTTGCTGGACATTAAAGATCAAGATCCAAGACATGATCGATGCCGATGAAATTAAGTTCAATCCTCCTAAGACCCATATGGTGATCACTGCTCCCATGCCTAATCAAGACAAGACTGATTAACATCTAGAAGGATGGACTATTGGTTCATTAGCTTTACTTTCATTTGCAAATTCTATCCCGTTTGTTTAAACATTCGACTTATGATAGACATTATCTGTTTTAATAATCATCATCAGTGCATTGCATATGTTTGTCTTGAATAATTTATTTCTCTATCACTCATTTTAAACTGCATCTTTACTTTGCATATGTTTTGTGATACTCAACTCCTGTTAAAGCTGTATGCCTTTTGAGGGAGGATGACGAAAATGATACCGCAACCTCATACAATATGCCTTCGAACAGACTATGCGGACGATGTATAAGCATTGTTTCAATTCCTAAACAGTGGATATATAAGGATGTTAATCCCTTGTCAACCCCTTTGAGCCTAAGAAGTGGAAGTTTCCTTTCTCATACAGATTAAAACCTTGATCATAACCCGGGGCAGGATAGTTACTCAGTTAACTCAATTATACTAGCCGTTGTTTACACAAATAATGATGGGTTCCCGCAATCTTTCATCCAGGCAATCAATGTCCACCAAAAAGAAAAGTTGTTAAGTCAAAACCTATGAAGGAGACTTACCAAAAATCGAAACATCCCGCTGACTGTAATCTCAAAATAAATAGTTCAGGCAAAAGTTAAGGATAGCAAAATCAAAGTTAAAAAGGAGGTTGCTAAAAAAATTTTCCTCGACAAAAGAAAACATTGCAAAAGAGGTCACTACAAATCCTCGACAAAAAGAAAATATTACAAAAAAAGGATGATTGCCTGTCCAAATAAACCTCCGGTACTTTATCCATCATCAAATATCAATGTTACAACTTCAAGCTTTGCTAAGCCTTAAACGCATAGTTAACTGAGCATAGGATCGAAGAACATCATGAAGATTGGGATGGTTATAAATAAATTTTTGAGCCATTATCCTTTGTTTCTTAAACCGTGAACCAAGCCACGTTACAACCCTTGAAAGTCCTAACTGAAGCATGGTTAGTTCGAAAGCATACTGTCACCAAAAAGGTATCCTGACTCCTTAAGGTTTGCCATAAAAGCTGAGTTGATATCTCCTTTTACAAACATCACGCTTTTTACATCTTCTGTTTTAATGCTTTCAAAAAAATCAAGACAGACATACGCACTGCATCTCATGAATTCATTATTAAACATATTTTGCTACATAATTTCGAATGTTAGCATCAGGAAGAATTTGCACATGGTACAACTAATGAATGAAAGTTATCCCGACAGACAAAACCACTTCAAAAGCAATGTCTCTTATGTATACAAGGGGCATGACATGGTTTATCCAATCAACCTAGGGCAGTCAGGTCAAGATTCCAAGAATCTCTCAAGATTCCAAGAATCTCTCAAGATTCCAAACAACCAGGGGCATACATCCAAGTGGATCTGCAGCTACTTCCCAATCAACATGGGGCATCATCCTAAGTCTATGATTATTGGGGGCATGTCACCCATAGTACACACCTCATAAAGTCCTCGCGAGGAGAATCTCTCCAAAGTCCCTACTAGCAGGGGAAAAGTTGTGCAAAGCCTGTTTGACACTTCAATCAACACTCATTGGTGTGCCCCAATCAATACAAATCCAGGAATGGCAGTTACTATAATACTGGGAGCAATGTTTAAGACATCCATGTCTTCCCACCAAACTGATTTCACAGGATCACATCCCCACAGAGTAATTCTTAAGAAGATATCTTCAAATGTTCTCGTCCCAACAGAGACCTAGTTCCTCAACAGAGTTTATATCTTCGACACTGCCGGTTCGTCGATACTTCTCTTTTATTCAAACAGGGTTACTCATCTCACTTATCACCAGTCAGGGTACATCAAGATCAATCATTCGAACTACTTTCATCCCCAAACAGAAATCATAAATCCCCAGCTATCTTCAAAACAAGATGAAGCATCAGGGCCCCGTTCAAGATACTTCATATGACATAAACCACATTCATACATCATACAAACATATCCATACGTTGCATATACTGCCTCATGATAAACTCATACGCAACATACAGGTTTCTCATTTATTTTGAGAAACTCATCACACAATACATGTATCATGACATTGCATAAAACTAATCTTCCCTTTTCAGGTCACTTCATAATCAAAAGAATATTATCATCCAAATACGGTGCAAATACGACCGTATCAACGATTCAATCTTAACACTCATTCGAGACAAATACAAATATGATGCTTCATTCTAGGTCTTTCTTTATAGATAATTCAAAAACAATAAAAGAACTTCTAATCCTTTCTAGGAGCCTTTCTAGGTAGTCTTATCTAAGACCTTTCTTATCCTTTCTAGGAGCCTTTCTAGGTAGTCTCTTCTAAGACGTTTATCATCCTTTCTAGGAACCTTTATAGGCAGTCTTGTTTAAAACGTATCATATCCTTTCTAGGAGCCTTTCTAGGTAGTCTTGTTTAAGACGTATCGTATCCTTTATAGGAGCCTTTTTAGGTAGTCTTGTTTAAGACGTTTCTTATCCTTTATAGGAGCCTTTCTAGGTAGTCTTTTTTAAGACGTATCATATCCTTTATAGGAGCCTTTCCAGGTAGTCTTGTTTAAGACGTATCGTATCCTTTCTAGGAGCCTTTCTAGGTAGTCTTGTTTAATACGTTTCATATCCTTTCTAGGAACCTTTCTAGGTAGTCTTTTTTTAAGACATATCTCCACCTTTTTAGGTAATCTTCTTTAACATATTTATCCAATCTTTTCTAAGACATCTCTTGCCCTTTCAAGGAGCTTCTCAGTTAATCTTCTACAAGACAGTTCCTCCCGAGCTTTGTTTAAAGCCTAATCTTCTTTACATCAATCAATGATCTACCCTATTCAGGAACCTATCCAGGAACCTATCCAGGTATTCTTCTGTAAGACATTACTTTATTTTGATGAATCTCTCCTTCAGATACAATCAATGCATATGATCCAAGTCTGAAAAGCATCTTCTTTAGACAAACATCTTTGCGAACACCTAGATGGCATTTTTAAGCCCATCTCCGACATAAGTCCCTACATCATCAAGAGCAAATTTCTGGGTATTCAAGTGTTCAATCACCTTCCACCTTCAGATCACGATAGGCACACAAGCCAATCTACCTTTTCAGGTTTAAGAAGATTGAACAGGGGCAGCTGTCATACCCCAAAATTTGCCCTCCTTTTTATCTAGGTTATCGCTTCACAATCATTTGCACCATTTGCATTAACATTCATTTAGAAAATAAAAATATACATTACATGTTCATCTTTGCGCATTTTGTTAGTTTTTACGATTTAATAACATTTTAGATTTACTAATCCTTTTGGTTTACAGTTTTAATTTTAATTCAATTTAGAATTGAAATTAGTAGATCATTTTGTTATATTATTGTGTTATTTGTATTATTTCTTTTTGTTTTATAGGTGCAAATAATAAGTATAAGGTCCATTTCAATTCACTAAAGGTCCATTGGGCTCAAGTTGGTACAAGTCCATTGTCATTCTAACCTAATTTTTCCTATAAATATAATAACAAAAACTTTTACACGGGGACCGAATTTCTAACATTTCTTGCCTCAAAGTCAAAACCACGATCAACAATGTCCTAACCTTTTTTTCTTTTCATGTACAGAACCTCTCTAATACACACATTAGGACACACTTATTCACACCTTGTTCATGTTACACCATATGAAGACACTTTTTAACCAATCCAAAGCCGAACCGCTTCGCCATAACTTTTCATCATCATCGTGAATTCTAACACCACACCAAGCCATTCATCAATCTAAACGCCATGACTTCACACATTCGACCTGCAAAAATCCAAAACATATACCTTCACCAAACCGTTTCAGCAACTCAGAATTCATAGAAAATCCACATTTGGCTTCATCTCCCGATCACAGAGCAACTTGCAAAAAAAACGGCAATATCATCATCATCGTTCCCGACCTATAATCAACAGCAACGGCCGTGCAGCCACAATAACACGTTCAGAATCAACACTCACCAGTTCCACGATGACAACAAGCAAACCGTGAATTTAACACATCAGTGCATCAATAACAAAACCCGACGCGTCAGCTTGTGACAACAACGACGACATGGAATCGTAACTCAATCCCTTCAACGAATCTGCAGATCAAATTCCACGAGCACAACCCCTCCCCACCGCACCGGACATCAACAATAACAAATCGCTTTAGCAGAACCGAAACAACTACAAGTCCAGCAACGCACAAAAAGAAATCGAGGAGGCGAGGTGAAGAGCAAACATAAGGCATACTTAGATGTCATCATACGCTTCGCGAAGAGGATAGTCGGTTTGAGACATAAAACACAAGAGGATTGATCTCGTTTCTGAACCAAATTTGAAAAACTTCATCTCCGTAGGTACATTCGAGTTGTTCATCTATTCTCGTGGATATTTGCAAATTCATCCTCAATCTCCTCCACTGGATCTCGCTAATTTCAGATCTAAAGGACCAGAACGCGCTGCTCCACCATAGACCTCCATCACACTGAATCAGGTGTTTATTGTAATAGTTTAGAATTATATTTCCGCCTTTATTTTTCTGCCCACAGGTGTTTATTGTAATAGCGTAGGACTTTCAAATTCTGCTTTTAATTTATGTATTCTTTAAACTGCGTGCTTAGTAATCCTAGGGAGTGCAAGCCTGCTAATAAATTTAGTTTGCCTAATTACAAGATAAATATAATTGAATTGAATCTCATGATTGTGCCACACACACACCTTTAGGGTAACCCTCTCTTGTTGCTTGTCGCCTTATTATTTTGTTGCCTTTAACTATAAATAGTCAAGTCCCTCGATTCCGAGGATACATAAAGCAAGGTTGCCTTTAAATATTGAAATCATCATATGAGATCTAGTCCCTCGATGCTGCCTCAGAAGAACATAATGATTGTCCCAATTGTTAAGGTATCCTCGCATGATGCCTAAAAAGATTAATAAAGATTAATGACTATTATATCCTTCCCTTAGGCTACCTGCCCTCTTTATGGCAGGGACAGTCTTATGGCGAACGATAACTCCGATGACCCTTTAAATCCAATGAAATGACTACCTGCCCTCTTTATGGTATGGATAGCCCTTTCCCATTAAAATCTAAAAGAATAATTCTTCTAAACTTAAGGGTAATTGCTTCTAATTGCTTGCTCTGGTTTAAATTCAAACTTCCTTTTTTTCAAAAAACCTTCAAAAAGGCTACGCTTATTTTACAAGCTAAAGTCCTTATTCAATTTCTTTTTCTATTCACTTCAACATTTTGAAAACAAAAAGTGAGCTAAGCAATTAAGAGCCCATGGATAACCATGGATACAAAGGGTGCTTGTACCTTCCCTTTGTATAACCTACGCCCCGAACTCAAAATCTCTTTTAAAGGTCTTTTTCTATTCTTCTAGCCTTTCATTAAATTGGATAAAATAAAAGTCGGTGGCGACTCTTACTCACCGCAACATTGCTTGCTTAAATATTTAAAGTCAGTTCATCGTATTACAAGAGTCAACTCAGGACGTCATCTTCTCCACCAAGCGTGCACTCGACTTGTTCAACTCAAAGTGGAGAAACAAGAGTGTAATCTCCGGAAAACACATGGACTTTGATAGTTTTACCACCAGAGGTTACAATATTGAAGAACTCATAGTTGTTCAAGGTTGGAAGAACATGCTGACCCTTGAGATTGAAACCTACCCAAAACTCGTCTGGTGCTTCTATGCCGAAATCCCTCAAGATACCAATGATATGATTCTCAAATCTACCATCAAAGGTATTACTATAACCCTAACTCCTTCTCTAATATGTCAAATCCTTAAAATCCCTGACTCTGGCATTCATCTATTTTCAAAAGAATGGGTTGGATTATACAACACTACTATGGATAGCGTTTATCGTGAACTACTTGTTGATACCACCAAAGCCCTAGTGTCTTCAAATTTGAACCCTGTCCCTCGTATCTTACACAAAATGTCCATTCACAATAACATTCCTCGAGCAGGAAGCTTAGAAAAACTATCTAGGTATGACATTATGGTGATCTTTCATCTCCTAAACCGTCATCCCCTTTACCTAGGTTACCTCATCCTAAATTTTATGAAAGGCACATGCAACAAAGGTAGAACTGCTCCATATGGAAGGCTTTTGACACCTGTGTTTAAACACTCTCACATCCCTACTGATGATATCACATCCTTCATGGGTGCAGGATCCATTCATGGGTGTAGACTATCTAAAATGAACATCCATGTGCTTCAAATCCCACAAAAACGAAAACGTTTGGTCAAAACAGCTGATGTCAAGAAAAAGGTTAAAACCTTCACCACAAAAGACCAAGCTGAACCAGAAATTGTTGATTCTGTAATGTCCAAACTAACTCATGCTGAAACCTCTAAAACTGATTCTCCACCCATTGAAAAAACTGAATCCCCCATCAAGGAACATGTCTCACCTTTCCATCAACCCACTGAACCACAAATCCCACAAGAAATCAACTCACCAATTCCCTCATTCACCACTCCTCCTGATCAAACTCTGCCCACTGAAGATACCTTGTTTACCTCACCACATAAAATTGTAGCTGACCACATTTGTGGCCTAACATCTGAGTCTCAAGCTTCCCCAATCTCTCAAACTCCTGTTTTTGATCCTTCTCCCTTACACTCTCCTGAACTTGACCTGAACATCGCATCCAACATACCTCCTCCTGATATGAATGATGATCTTGATGCCTTACTCTTTCGGCATCAAGTTCTTACTCAATCTCAGTGCATGACATACTCTGGTGGCTTTGATCCCAACGCTGAAACTTTGTATTCACTCATTCCACTCGTTCCTCAAAGCACTTATTCAACCATTCCTACTGTTGTGCACAACACTGAGTCAGACTTCACTGAAAATCCTTTTGCTCCCACTTCATCTCCTCTGCTCAACAATCCACCTTTAGAGAGTACCTTCAATGACTTCCTAAGCCAAGCTCCTACCTATGACTCCTATGACTCTCCACCACAGTTCACCCACCAAGAAACAACTAATCAAGAACCTTTTGGCTCTCTAAATTTGTCGTGGTTTAATACCACTTCTGCTGATCCTGTTCAAAACTCGTTCAAACCTTTTAAAGAGGCTCACAAGGCTAACTCAAGCTCATCTCAGGATGACTTATCTGCTCTTCAAAGAGCAGTAGTTAGTATTGGCAGACAAAACCAGGCATTCTTTGACTGGCATTCTAAGGTGTTTCTTCCAAGGGCTTTTCCACTTATCCCACCTCCAATCATCCCGGAGTTTGTATTTCCTTTTCTTCAGGCTCCACCTCACGACTCAGATGATAAGGTGTAGTTGCTGGTTTCCTGTGCCCCCCTTCTTTTTGTGGTTGTCCAAAGGGGGAGTATCTATATTTATTTTTTAATCTATGTCAGTTTATGCTTTAACATATCAAACATCTGAAAAAATTAGTAGCAACAACTGTTTAGCTCTACTTATTTTGAAGCTGTATGCTTTTGTTTGGATCCACTTATTTTGAAAATGTATGACTTTGTTTGGATCTCATCATTTTTGAAGTTGTATGATTACATCTTATGAATGATTATCTTGGTTAAAATGTTAAAATGTATGTTTTAGATTATGCTAAAAATATGTATGATATTTTTAAAAAGGAGTATCTTTTCTATTCTGTTTCAAACATTTGTAAAACATGTGTTACAATATTTTTCTCAACCAGACTACTCAAAATTCCAACATTCCAAAAAATAGACAACATATATTCAGGGAGAGCTAAAAGCTAAAAACATCAGATCCTAGAACAAAATAAGTTAATATGTTTGCAGGGGGAGCTTAAACTAAAACAAAATCTAGAATAAGTTTGTCATCCTCAAAAAGGGGGAGAATGTTGAAACACTTCTTAGTTTTGAGGACAACATGTTATCATCCTAACTCCTCTAACAAGTGTACTTACAGGTCCTCTTATTGTTAGATCTCATATATTTTGTTTTAGCTTTAACATGATCTTATCAAAACATTGGCAAAAGCATTTGGTTCAAATGACAGCATATTCTATCCAATCAAAATAAACCAATGTGCATTTATTCAAAAGAAAATGATCATCTACTCAAAGGACTATATTCTGTATCCTCAAAGTACACATCCAGCTAAGACAGATTGCTCATCTACTCAAAGGACTATCTTCTGACATCCTCAAAGTACACATCCAGCTAAGAAAGATATTCATATGCCTTGCAAGTTCAAACAGAACTCAAACGGATATATTCCTACAAGCTTCTATATAACTAGCACCTCTTGCAAAGAAACAAATAACTTTGACATTCAAGCTTAATAACATTTTGAATCAAAGTCAAAAAGCTTATCTTATTCATAAGAAAATGAAGAAATCTTATCACTGCCAAATAGTGAATCATCTTCATATCATCCACTAAATATTTTGTATATCCTCAAGAGATATAAATTCTTGGTTGTAACAAAGAAAAAGAAGGATCTAAAGTGAAACTTTAGTGTTTGTAAAAGCCTTTTGAGGTTGTGTAAAGCATAACATTTTTATCCCTCTTTAAAGGATAAAAGTGTAAGATATAAGAAAATCTCACTGTGTGTGAGGACTGGACTAACCCTTTTGGTGAACCAGTATAAACCTTTGTGTGTTCTTTATTACCAGTCCTATATTTCTTTATATCCTTCTCACACACATAAACTAAATTTTTAAGAGGTCATTATTCAATACCCCCCCTTTCTAGTGACATTTATTTCTAACAAAGCAATGAATACAGCTTGCTATGTTCAAAACAGAGTCACATTGGAAAAGGGAACTTCTTCCACTCTGTATGAAATATGGAAAGGAAGGAAACCTACTGTAAAGTACTTTCATGTATTTGGAAGCAAGTGTTATGTTTTGATAGATCGTGAACAAAGAAGGAAAATGGATCCCAAAAGTGATGGTGGTATATTCCTGGGATACTCTACAAACAGCAGAGCATATAGAGTATTCAACTCCAGAACACAAGTCTTGATGGAATCCATTAATGTTATTGTTGATGACCAGCATGAAGACTCCAATGTCACAGAGGATGTTGGAATTTTCTTTGAAACTCAAGCTGAAGGATCACTCAAAATTGAAGAGCTCAATGATACTCCTCCAAAATCTGAGTCAGAAGCACCCAACAAAGGACCTTCTATTAGAATTCAGAAAGATCATCCCAAAGAGCTTATCATAGGATACCCCGGCAGTGGTATAATTACTAGATCTAGAGAGATTATATCAAACTCATGCTTTATATCCAAAATTGAACCAAAAAATGTGAAGGAAGCTCTAACTGATGAGTTTTGGATCAATGTCATGCAAGATGAACTGGAACAGTTCAAAAGAAATGGAGTATGGGAATTGGTCCCAAGTCCTGAAGGAACAAAGATTATTGGTACCAAGTGGATATACAAGAACAAGTCTGATTAAAAAGGAGTTATAACTAGAAATAAAGCAAGACTGGTGGCTCAAGGGTATACTCAAGTTGAAGGGGTTGATTTTGATGAAACTTTTACACCTGTTACAAGACTTGAGTCAATAAGATTGTTGTTAGGAGTAGTCTGCATCTTGAAGTTCAAGTTATTCCAGATGGATGTAAAAAGTGCCTTTTTGAATGGATGCTTGGATGAGGAAGTGTATATGGAACAACCTAAAGGTTTTGCTGATCCTAACCTTCCAAACCATGTATACAAGTTAAGAAAGGCCCTCTATGGATTAAAACAAGCTCCTAGAGCTTGGTATGAAAGATTGACTGAGTTCTTGACTATAAATGGCTACAGGAAAGGAGGGATAGACAAAACCCTCTTAGTGAAGGATGAAGGTAGAAAAATCATGATTGCTCAGATATATGTGGATGATATAGTTTTTGGTGGGATGTCAGATAGGATGGTTAAACATTTTGTCAATCAAATGCAATCTGAGTTTGAGATAAGTCTTGTTGGAGAATTGACATATTTTCTTGGGCTGCAAGTTAAACAAATGGAAGACTCCATTTTCCTCTCTCAAAGAAAATATGCCAAGAATATTGTCAAAAAGTTTGGAATGGATAATGCTAGTCACAAAAGAACACCTGCACCTACTCATCTAAAGTTATCTAAAGATGAATGTGGTACTAGTGTTGACCAAAGTCTGTATAGGAGTATGATAGGGAGCCTGATGTATCTAACAGCTAGCAGACCTGATATTGCTTTTGCAGTTGGAGTGTGTGCTAGATATCAAGTAGAACCCAAAGTGAGTCACATAAATCAAGTCAAAAGGATTCTAAAATATGTTAATGGGACTTGTGATTATGGTATGGTATATTCTCATGGGTGTGACCCTATCCTATCTGGGTATTGTTATGTTGATTGGGCTGAAAGTGCTGATGATAGAAAAAGCACATCTGGAGGATGTTTCTTCTTAGGGAACAATCTCATATCATGGTTCAGCAAGAAGCAAAATTGTGTCTCATTATCTACTGCTGAAGCTGAGTACATAGCAGCTGGTAGCAGTTGTTCCCAACTAGTTTGGATGAAGCAAATGTTAACGGAATACAATGTCACAAAGAATGTCATGACTTTATATTGTGACAATCTTAGTGCCATCAACATATCCAAGAATCCTATTCAGCATAGCAGAACCAAGCATATTTATATTAGACATCACTTCATAAGAGAACTTGTAGAAGATTAAAAGGATTTGGAAAAATAAACAATTAAATAAAAACTATGTCATAAAAAATAAAAAAACTTTAGAAACACTCAGCTGGGATTCAGTGTGGTAAGCTGAGAAGGACCATGGTAGATCCTCGTCCTGGCGCGCGTTGGATCTTGTGGTGGCAGGATCTGATGGTGGAGATCTAAGGATGCACCATGGACCCATGTGGGATACCTGCACAGGATCCACTGAAAAAATATTGAAAACAAATATGCGTAAAGTGGGGATCGAACCCCATCCCTCACACACAAAGACCTCACGCTCTCCTCTTCCCACTAAGCCAAGTTGTGTTTCATGTAAATTAAACAATCTTCAAATAATATATACAATAAAACGTTCAAATTTTAAACAAAAAAAACTGAGCCCGCGCGCAGTAACTAAAGGGTTGTCTTCTCCGTTGCTTTTTCTGCAAAAAGTGGATGATTTTACCCACGATTTTTAAACGTCTCCATAGGTCCTGCAACTCAAAACTCAACAAAAACGAATGGTACAGCAAGAATAAAACCATGGATCAACTAGAAATCATTCACTGAATCCAATGGTACCATTAATTTTGGCTAATTTCTCCTCTATCCTAATGTCCCTAAATCAAAGATCAAGAACCCTAGCCATGGTGTACCATTCAAACACGCACCATGTAACACCCCAATTCTACCCAAAGCATTTAGGCAAGAAAATATCAGAGTATTTAAAATTTCATACAACGCAATTAGGATGTTACACTAAGTAACCAAACAAACACCTAGAAAATAAACGGACATCAACGATGCCAAAAGCATACACACCTGCCAATAAAATGATACATAACACACGGAAGATATGAACATATATATATACATATATCTCTCACTCTCAAAGAGGAGTTTTCTAAAATAAAGCGTTTACAATACACATCAACACATTATCACATATACATGTTCAAAGAGTCATATATAAATAAATAACAACAGACTCCCGACTCCCCGGTGTTACGTATCAGAGCAACTGACAAGACCGACTGGAGAACTACCTCTTCCAAAAGACTCCCAAAGCGGCTAATCTGCAGGATGCCACTCAAGCATCAAATCAGCAGAAGGGTGAGAATATAATTCATAATGAAAGCATGACAATTATAGTAATGCCAACAAGTATCATCAAGAATCATACAACAAAGTAATCCACTCATTCAACCACAATCAATATATAAGTAATTTGACACATGAATGATAACATAAATTATAAAGACAGACAATGATGAATGAGACTCGACTGTGCATATGCATGTGGTACCAAATCCGGAGTAAAACTCCCCTTGTCATTATGACAAATACACCTTTGCCGAGCATTATGCTGGGACTTCTTTCCCTAAGGAAAATACACCTTTGTCGAGCATCAAGCTACGACTAAACGTCATCGAGCATTTAGCCCCCACTGATGACCTCTTGCCACTAGGGCAAATACACCTTTTTACCGAGCATTAAGCCCCCACTGGTAATAATTGCCAATACAGGCCACCTGCTAATAGCATTCCGCCATTAACGTAATGAAATGTTATGCTGTGCAAATATATGACTCTATTACACGACAACAACAACATCAATAATATAACACGGTCACATACCCACGTTACACCGTTTATATTCTATCCAAAAGGATACATCACCAATTAATAACATCGTTATCAATTACATCACACCATAATTACCACACAGGCATTAATAAGCACACAGCACACATTCACCGTTCAAACATACTGGCCACATCGGCATAGATGAACGTATAACACACTTATACACATCAAATTAATATTGGCCATTGGCCCACAACTCCATCAATACATCATCAACAAGTTGTAATAACAACAATTCAACAATGATAATACATCATTCTCATAACAACATTTACTTGCCATAAGGCCACACATCATGTTAATAACAAACAACCAAACATCGTCACATATCAAGAATGAACATTCATTAATACATAACACATATGAACATGATCTCATGTTATCGACAACTAGTCACATACCTCGTACCATTACGACAATATTCACACAACGCATCGCTATCAATTACAACCAAACACTATGATTATTTACCAATCATATCGCGCATATAAACAATTATGTGTTTTCATCAACAACACCTCATAACCAATTAATCACAAGCTAACCAAGCCTATACTATCATATAGAACATCCAACTAGCTTCCTAACACTTCGAACGGCGTACGAAACGGAGCTACGGATCAAAAGTTACAAGGTTTCAAAGTTTGGATAATTGAACACACTACACAACTCATCACTTGATCCTAATAAAAATAATGGGATACTACATACTATGAATCATTTAATTAGATAATAGTATAGTTCATTGCGTTAGCTTTCCAACGCTTCGAACGGCGACAAAATCGGAGTTACGGTTCAAGAGTTACGAAGTTTTGGAAAAACAGAAAATGCTGTTGGCCGCTCAGCGGGCTCAGCGGGCCGCTAAGCGGAAATTCCAGAAACGGACCAACGAAAACTCCGCTCAGCGAACCTGAGGCCGCTTAGCGGACCTGAGAAAAACCAGAAAAATCCCAACACGAACAGAACTGTCTCAAGCCCCTTATACCCACCAAAACCACTCCAAAACATCATTATAACACCAATACAACACATACATACCATATAAACAACCTAACATCCAAATTTCATGGTTGATTCATTAATATTTCTCAAAACCTAACTTTTTCTCCAACTTCAATCAAGCCATAGAAATGGAAAACAAACATGATCAATCACCATAACACAACAAGGATATCATTTAATCATCATACAATCATTCTCAAACAAAGTTAAATCAAACAAAGACCACACAAGAAAATTGTGGAAATTGGAACAAGAAGAACAAGAACAAGAACAAGACTATAAGAATCATACATCCAAGATAAATTAGATTCACCCCCTTACCTTGCTATAGCAACGATCGGAACTCGAATCGGTCGAGAATCCACCAATCTCCACTTTTTCCTCTTTTCCTCTTCTTCTTTCTCTCTTCCTTTCTTTCTCTTCTTTCTTTTTCTTTCTATCTTTTTCCTTTATAAAGAAAATATCTTCCTCGCGGAAATGACCAAAATGCCCCTACGCTCAAATATCGTTCAAATGCCCCAAAACGCGGAATATTACCTTAATAATATTTCCGGTACCAAAAATATGAAAACCTTCAATTAAATATTAGTCCGCCATCCCGAACTAATACCGACTGAAACGACTCCAAAAACGGTACAATTCCAATAAATGTCACAAACGTCCAAATCAAGTATATACTTATTTTCCGGGCGTTACAACTCTCCCCCACTTAGAAGATTTCCGTCCTCGGAAATATCCCAAACACAAACAAACTTGGATACGCTCTTGTATCCGACTAACCAACTATCAAGCCACGGAAGCAACGACACAATCGGCGCCAAACAACGAACCACTCTAGCTAAAAGCCAAACAACCAAAACACAACAACGACAACGAGATGCAATGCCCATACAATGAACTCATCGACTAACACCAAAACACAAGAAATAACCAAGACACAGACAACAACCCGGTCGCACAACATCCAAACAACCATGCCAAGACATAGCAGTCAAACATGTGACCAAAGCATCTGGTGGTCTTATCATTCCTACCACATCCACTGTCCACAATTTGAACTCTAACAATTCATACACATACGAACCGCGTCATTTCACGCTTCCGATGCACACTCTGATTTCCCACAACAAACAGATTCACCAATTTCATAACCAACTTCCAGCTCCTTCTAGTATTCACCAGAAACTCATTGTTCACTCTTAACATACTCAACCTCTTAATCTGCTGTGTCAGCTTGCACACCAGACAAAAGTCTTTGTATTATCCAATTCAAAGGTAAAAAGCTAATCCAAACACATCCTTGTTTCACAACACAAGCCCTCATAGATCCTTAGGTGACCAAATCGTCCTCTCAGTCTGACCAATATACAACTTGCAAGTACTTCCATCGGTTAATCCATTCTTATCGAAATAACGTGAGCAGATTTCGTCAATATATCCACAATAACCCCAATCGCCTCACAATTACTCGACGTCCTCGGCAAACCAGAAACAAAATCCATAGAAATGCTATTCCACTTCTACTCAGGAATGGACAACAGTTACATGAAACCAGACGACTCCTGACAAGTCAAACACAATTAAACAAAACCCTTCATATCCTTCTTCATTACCTTGCCACTAAAAATGACCTTCTCAAATCTTGATATCTCTTAGTAGCATTAGGATGAATACTCAAATCACTATGACGCACTTCATCCAAAGTCCTCTTTTCAAATCCGAACATTAGGAATACAAACTTGATCATGACATCCCTTGACATTGCTCTTATCAATCCGAAGATCACCATCTTTACCTTTGACTAATAAATGTCATCTTATCAACCCATTTAAATCCGATTTCTGACCTTTTCTAATCTCATCAAGAATACCATAAGTAAGCTTTCACATATAAAGCTCAACACTTGAAGAAGTCTCTTTACAAACCCAACTCAAATCTCACAACTGTTTCAAATATCACAATACTCGAATCATCGACATAGACGTATGCAATGGTTTCTCATATTCAACTCGTTCTGATCAAACAAATATTTCAAACTCTTGTAGTCACGTACACACACAAATCTCGATCCGAATAATTAGTGCCTTCAAATTTCCCAAACACAAATAACAACTGCCAACTCTAAATCTTGTGACAGACAAATCCTTTCAAAAATCTTAACTCGCATAAAAGCATAAATCTCCACTTACCCCTTGAACATTCACTTCACTCAACCAAAAACTCACATAAGGAAACTTTGCAAACAACTTCTTCTTCCCAACACGGACAAAAAAAAAAAAAAATTCTCAAGTACTTAGCATGATCATTTTCACACTGATGATACCCATACCTCAAATCAAACTTGCAAAACGAACAAGCTCAAACCAACTTGATCCGTCAAAATATTAATCCTCGAAAGTGGATACTTTTCCTTAATTGTCACTTTTCTCAATTGTCTAAAATTGACACAAAGCCTGATAGAACCTTCCTTCTTAACCAACAAAACACGTGCACCCTACGGCGACACACTCGAATGAACAAACCTCTTCTCAAGAAAATCCTTAAGTTGACTCCTCAACTCTTTCAACTCAGAAGTTGGCATCCGATACGGAACCCTCGACACACCAATAGTTCTAGGAACTAAATCCATCAAAACAAAACTCCAAGACAGAATTCCTCTTTCTGACGATGAATCACTTAAACCTTCAAGAAACACTTATACGAATGTGCAACTATCCGCAATTCCCACAATCGATCTTCCTCAAGAACATCCAAAGTCGTCGACAACATAAACAACGTCGTACCACCTTGCACCGACTCATTCACTTCCAATATTATCAAACTAGCCAGATAAGCCTATCACATCCAATACGATTCCGTCTACTATCAACAAGAGATTAAGGGTGATCAAGTCCTCAATTTGTCAATAGGTAGCCAACAATCATAATAGAGTATAAACTATCAGTACCAACATTAATAATATTCTTTTCCAACTTTTGCTCATAGCACAGAAGCACTATGATTCCATAATTCACAAATCTCTCAAGATCATCTGAACTAGCTAACACCGACGTCCGGTAGCTACGTACCAAAACACTTCTAACAAATCCCAAGAATAAAATTCCCGAGATCCTACTCAACTCTTCGTACTCCTAATTCTCACTCGAGTTTCAGAACATTTCCAACAACGTCAATAACTCCTACAACAAGGTCTACCACGATACTTTCCTTAATCATTGATCCAACAACGACACTTCACACAAGGCTACTCAAACAACAACTTCATAGTCCATCAGTAGCGTTAGAGCATCACAACTTTCTAAATTCCATTCTTTATAATTAACCAACATCTACTCCGTGACACTCCAACTCGATTAACAGCCAAAGTCTTAAGTCCAAGTTGCCTTCACTTCAGAAAACAACAAATTCCAACAACACTAGTACTGCTGCCCTCAATAGCATACTAACAACTTGCAACTGAAACATATCCGAGAAGCATATCTTCTCCCCCACTTAGCTTCAAACCATACCTGCACACAACCGACTAGAGGCACAACAAGTACTGACAGTGCTCCACACACTTATCACATACTGAGGAATTAAACAACATTAGACAACACTGGCCGGACAGACCGACCTGCTCTGATACCACTGATGTAACACCCCAATTCTACCCAAAGCATTTAGGCAAGAAAATATCAGAGTATTTAAAATTTCATACAACGCAATTAGGATGTTACACTAAGTAACCAAACAAACACCTAGAAAATAAACGGACATCAACGATGCCAAAAGCATACACACCTGCCAATAAAATGATACATAACACACGGAAGATATGAACATATATATATACATATATCTCTCACTCTCAAAGAGGAGTTTTCTAAAATAAAGCGTTTACAATACACATCAACACATTATCACATATACATGTTCAAAGAGTCATATATAAATAAATAACAACAGACTCCCGACTCCCCGGTGTTACGTATCAGAGCAACTGACAAGACCGACTGGAGAACTACCTCTTCCAAAAGACTCCCAAAGCGGCTAATCTGCAGGATGCCACTCAAGCATCAAATCAGCAGAAGGGTGAGAATATAATTCATAATGAAAGCATGACAATTATAGTAATGCCAACAAGTATCATCAAGAATCATACAACAAAGTAATCCACTCATTCAACCACAATCAATATATAAGTAATTTGACACATGAATGATAACATAAATTATAAAGACAGACAATGATGAATGAGACTCGACTGTGCATATGCATGTGGTACCAAATCCGGAGTAAAACTCCCCTTGTCATTATGACAAATACACCTTTGCCGAGCATTATGCTGGGACTTCTTTCCCTAAGGAAAATACACCTTTGTCGAGCATCAAGCTACGACTAAACGTCATCGAGCATTTAGCCCCCACTGATGACCTCTTGCCACTAGGGCAAATACACCTTTTTACCGAGCATTAAGCCCCCACTGGTAATAATTGCCAATACAGGCCACCTGCTAATAGCATTCCGCCATTAACGTAATGAAATGTTATGCTGTGCAAATATATGACTCTATTACACGACAACAACAACATCAATAATATAACACGGTCACATACCCACGTTACACCGTTTATATTCTATCCAAAAGGATACATCACCAATTAATAACATCGTTATCAATTACATCACACCATAATTACCACACAGGCATTAATAAGCACACAGCACACATTCACCGTTCAAACATACTGGCCACATCGGCATAGATGAACGTATAACACACTTATACACATCAAATTAATATTGGCCATTGGCCCACAACTCCATCAATACATCATCAACAAGTTGTAATAACAACAATTCAACAATGATAATACATCATTCTCATAACAACATTTACTTGCCATAAGGCCACACATCATGTTAATAACAAACAACCAAACATCGTCACATATCAAGAATGAACATTCATTAATACATAACACATATGAACATGATCTCATGTTATCGACAACTAGTCACATACCTCGTACCATTACGACAATATTCACACAACGCATCGCTATCAATTACAACCAAACACTATGATTATTTACCAATCATATCGCGCATATAAACAATTATGTGTTTTCATCAACAACACCTCATAACCAATTAATCACAAGCTAACCAAGCCTATACTATCATATAGAACATCCAACTAGCTTCCTAACACTTCGAACGGCGTACGAAACGGAGCTACGGATCAAAAGTTACAAGGTTTCAAAGTTTGGATAATTGAACACACTACACAACTCATCACTTGATCCTAATAAAAATAATGGGATACTACATACTATGAATCATTTAATTAGATAATATTATATTTCATTGCGTTAGCTTTCCAACGCTTCGAACGGCGACAAAATCGGAGTTACGGTTCAAGAGTTACGAAGTTTTGGAAAAACAGAAAATGTTGTTGGCCGCTCAGCGGGCTCAGCGGGCCGCTAAGCGGAAATTCCAGAAACGGACCAACGAAAACTCCGCTCAGCGAACCTGAGGCCGCTTAGCGGACCTGAGAAAAACCAGAAAAATCCCAACACGAACAGAACTGTCTCAAGCCCCTTATACCCACCAAAACCACTCCAAAACATCATTATAACACCAATACAACACATACATACCATATAAACAACCTAACATCCAAATTTCATGGTTGATTCATTAATATTTCTCAAAACCTAACTTTTTCTCCAACTTCAATCAAGCCATAGAAATGGAAAACAAACATGATCAATCACCATAACACAACAAGGATATCATTTAATCATCATACAATCATTCTCAAACAAAGTTAAATCAAACAAAGACCACACAAGAAAATTGTGGAAATTGGAACAAGAAGAACAAGAACAAGAACAAGACTATAAGAATCATACATCCAAGATAAATTAGATTCACCCCCTTACCTTGCTATAGCAACGATCGGAACTCGAATCGGTCGAGAATCCACCAATCTCCACTTTTTCCTCTTTTCCTCTTCTTCTTTCTCTCTTCCTTTCTTTCTCTTCTTTCTTTTTCTTTCTATCTTTTTCCTTTATAAAGAAAATATCTTCCTCGCGGAAATGACCAAAATGCCCCTACGCTCAAATATCGTTCAAATGCCCCAAAACGCGGAATATTACCTTAATAATATTTCCGGTACCAAAAATATGAAAACCTTCAATTAAATATTAGTCCGCCATCCCGAACTAATACCGACTGAAACGACTCCAAAAACGGTACAATTCCAATAAATGTCACAAACGTCCAAATCAAGTATATACTTATTTTCCGGGCGTTACACACCAAACTCAAATTAATCATCCAGAACACTTATAAACATCATTCTAAACATAAACACACAATCAAATTCAAATCATAATGCATATGTCACAAGAATCGGAATTCGAACATTTGTTCACCGTATTCAAAGGGGGCGCGATTCCGACCGTATGCTGCCTTGAAGATGCTCCAAGTAGTTTCGGCGAACACCTAAGAACGGATTGCAATCGTCAAATCTCTTGGAGCTGGGTTAATTCCTTGAGTCTGAATCTCCCTTTGTATGATTTTTTTTAAACTACCGTGAACGTCACTGAAGCCACCAATCCTTCTCCCCCTCTTCGTTTAATTGATGCACGCTTTTGGATTCTTTTTTATGATGTTTGCTGGTAGTTTGTGTGAGAATTGTAAAAGCTGCAGATCGTTTAACCGGCAAAGCTACTGTGTATGAAATTGTAGAGAAAAAAATATTATTGTGTAGATACGTACATGAACAGGGTACGTTCCAGACTCAACAACAAAGATTAGGAATTGGTCCCCTTTTTATATTGATTTTTTTTAGGTTAAATATAAAAGGCAATAATCAAATAATTAAACCATATATAATCAAAAATTAAAATAAAATTTGATTTGATTTTAATTCTTAATATATTGGATCAATTATATTGATTCATTCCTAAATAAAACTATCCTAAAAAATGCAATGTTTTTAAAATGATGAAAGCAAATATTTTATATTTTTATGATGACTTTTTTGATTTTTTTTTTTTAAATAGAAAAATTAAAAAATTAATATTTTAAAGAGTGCTTAAATAGTATATGCAAAAATTAAAAATTAAAATGATAAAAAAAGTAATTTTTGTGATTTTTGAATAAAGGAAAATAAAGTTAAAACTAAAATTAAAAAATTTAAAAAAAATAAAAAAAATAAAAATGAGAAATGTTAGAAGTGAGATTCGAGCCCGGGACCTCTCGCTCTTGTACCTTTACACTCAAACCCTTACCAACTGGTCTATGTCACTTATTCGAAATAAAATGACATTTGGCAATATATGAGGGCAAATTTTGGGGTATGACAGCTGCCCCTATTCAATTTTCTTATATCTGAAGATGTAGACTGGCATGTGTGCCTGTCGGAATCTAAAGGTAGAAGGGGATTGAACACTAGAATACCCAGGAATTTGCCCTAGCAGAAGTAGGGACTTTTGTCGGAGATGGGCTTAAAGATGCCATCTAGGCAGAGTGTTGTCGGAGATGGGCTTAAAGGTGCCATCTAGGCCTTGAGAGAAAGTTTATTGGAGATTGATCGTGTCAGCACCGTTCGTAGTAACTGAATTAAGTCTCTTGATTATCTCTGAACTATTCACTAAGTATCAGAATTAAATCTTGGTCTTGATTATCTCTGAACTATCTTTGGAAGATATCCAAAATTAAGCATCAGAATTAAATCTTAGTCTTGATCATTTCTGAACTTTCTCTGGAGAATATCCGGAACTAAGTATCAGAATTAAATCTTAGTCTTGATTATCTCTGAACTATCTCTGGAGAATACCCGGAACTAAGTATCAGAATTAAATCTTTGTCTTGATTATTTCTGAACTATCTCTGGAGAATACCCGGAACTAAGTATCATAATTAAATCTCTGTCTTGATTATCTCTGAACTATCTATGGAGAATACCCGAAACTAAGTATCAGAATTAAATCTCTGTCTTGATTATTTTTGAACTATCTCTGGAGAATACCCGGAACTAAGTATCAGAATTAAATCTCTGTCTTGATCATCTCTGAACTATCTCTGGGGAATACCCGGAACTAAGTATCATAATTAAATCTTGATCTTGATTATCTCTGAACTATCTTTGGAAGATATCCAAAATTAAATGTCAGAACTAAATCTCTGTCTTGAATGAGCGCCAGAATTAAATCGTTGACTTGATTATCTCTACACTATATCTAGCAGATAATGTTCATTTAATTGTAGAAATAGACTGAACAGCAACATTATTTTTATGCAACATCATGATGCATGAATTTGTAATGTTTATTTTTGACAAGAATGAGAGTGTTATGCATATGCAATGAGGCTTATGTATGCTATGTATGAATTTACTATGATATATGATGTATGAACATGATTTATGCTATTTGGAGTATCTTGATTGAGAAAATAAATCTCTAGGTCATTGTGACTCTGATGCTTGATCTTGTTTTGAAGATACACAGTTGGGGATTTTCGGCTTTTGCTTGGGGATGAGAGCCATTTGAATAATTGATCTTGATGTACCCTGACTGGGGATAAGAGATGAATAACTTCGTTTGGAGAGAAGAAAAGAGTCGGGGAATCGGCAGTGTCGAAGACGTAAAGCTCTATTGAGGGACTAAGTCTCTGTGGGACGAGAACATTTGAAGGTATCTTCTTAATGATTACTCTGTGGGGATATGATCCTATGAAACCGGCTTTGTGGGACGGCATGGATGTCTGGAACGTGCCCCTAGTATTATAGTAACTATCATTCCTGGATTTGTATTGATTAGAAAACACCAATGAGTATGGATCGAAGTGTTGAACGTGCCTTGCATAGCTTTGCCCCAGCTATTTAGGAAATTGGAAGAGATTCGCCTCGCGAGGACTTTATGAGGTGTGGACTATGGGTGACATGCCCCCAGTAATCATAGACTTAGGATGATACCCCATGCTGGTTAGGAAATTGCTGCAGATCCACTTGGGTGTATGCCCCTGGTTGTTTGGGATCTTGAGAGATTCTTATAATCTTGACCTGACTACCCCGGATCGATCGGGCACAACGTGCCATTCCCCTTGTATATGTAGGAGACGTTGCTTCTAAAATGGTTTCGTCTGTCGGGATAACTTTTAGTCATTAGTCGTACCCTGTGCAAATTCTTTCTGATGCTAACACTTGATATTATGTAGCAGAATATGTTTAATAATGAATTTATGAGATGCAATGCATATGTCTGTCTTAATTTTTTTTGAAAGACATTAAAACAGGAGATGTAAAAGCGTGATGTCTATAAAACGTGATTTTTGTAAAAACAGGATATCAACTCAACATTTGTGGTAAACCTTAAAGAGTCAGGATACCTTTTTGGTGACAGTATGCTTTCGAACTAACCATGCTTCAGTTAGGACTTTCAAGGGCTGTAACGTGGTTTGGTTCACGGTTTAAAGAAACAAAGGATAACGGCTCAAAAATTTATTTATACCCATCCCAATCTTCGTGATGTTCTTCGATCCTATGCTTAGTTAACTCTGCGTTTAAGCCTTAGCAAAGCTTGAAGTTGTAACATTGATGTTTGATGATGGTTAAAGTATCAGAGGTTTAATTTGGACAGGCAGTCATCCTTTGTTGTAATACTTTTCTTTTTTTCGAGGATTTGTAGTGCCCTCTTTTGAACTGTTTTCTTTTGTCGAGGATTTGTAGCGAGCTCTTTTTGACTTTGTTGTCCCTAACTTTTGCCTGAACTGTTTATTTTGTGATTACAGTCAGCGGGATGTTTTGATTTTTGATTAGTCTCCTTCATAGGTTTTGACTTAACAATTCTTTTTTCTTTTTGGTGGATATTGACTGCCTGACTTAATGGTTGCGAGAACCCATCATTATTTGTGTAAACAACAGCTAGTATAATTGAGTTAACTGAGTAACTACCCTGCCCCAGGTTATGATTAAAGGTTTTAAATTGCGCAAGAAAGAAAACTTCTACTCCTTAGGCTCAAAGGGGTTGTCGAGGGATTAACATCCTTATATCTCCATTGTTTAGGAATTGAAACAATGCCTGTACATCGTCAGCATAGTCCGTTCAAAAGCATACTGTATGAGGTTGTGGTATCATTTTCGTCATCCTCCCTCAAAAGGCTTACAGCTTAGCAGGAGTTGAATAAACACAAAACATATGCAAAGTAAAAATATAGTTTAAAACGAGTGATAGCGAAATAATTTATTCAAGACAAACATATGCAATGCACTGATGATGATTATTAAAACAGATAATGTCTATCATAAGTCGAATGTTTAAACAAACAGGAAAGAAATTGCAAATGAAAGTAAATCTAATGATCTAAAAGTCCATCTTTCTAGCCATCCACAGCATTAGCAATCTTGTCGTGATTAGGCATGGGAGCAGTGATCACATTAGGAGTTGCAGGAGGGTCGAACTCAATTTCACCTGCGTCGATCATATCTTGGATCTTATTCTTCAACGGCCAACAATTCTCTATGTCGTGTCCAGGACTATTAGAATGATATGCGCACCTCGCATTGGGTTTGTAGCTAGGAGCAGAGGTGTTAGGATTCTTAGGAGGATCCCTCAGGGTAACCAAATTTGCCTTTAGCAGATGTTGTAAGGCTTAAGGTAGCGACATATTGATTTTTGTGAATTGACGCCTGGGTGTGTCTTGTTTGTTTTGACGACCTTGATGAGGCGCCGGTGTGGAGATCATAACTGCCCCAATAGATTGGTCATGGTTTCTCCTTTTCTGCCCATACACAGCATTGGAATTTGACTTCCCATTGAAATGCTTCTTTGTAGCACCTGAGGATGTAGCCATTTGAATCTTACCACTTCGAATGCCACTCTCGACACGTTCCCCAATCAGTATGAGTTCAGTGAATCCAGATGATGAACTTCCCGGTAAATGTCTATAGAAAGGATCGGTCAGCGTACTCATAAACATATCGACCAATTCCCTGTCAGTCAACGGAGGTTGAACTCTGCCAGCCAAATCTCTCCATTTTTAAGCATACTCTTTGAAACTTTCATTAGAGCCCATAGATATGCTTTGTAATTGCATGCGAGTTGGTACGAGGTCGGAATTGTATTGGTATTGCTTATAGAAAGCAACAACCAAATCTTCCCAGGTACGGATGTGGGTACCTTCCAGCTGATAGTACCATTCGAGTTGAGTTCCAGATAAGCTCTCTTGGAAAAAGTGGATCCATAGCTTCTTATTAGCATTATAATTTTTAATCTTCCTCATGTATGATTTCAAATGCAACTTGGGACAGGAAACTCCGTCATACTTGGCAAAGGTAGGAGTCTTGAACTTGGGAGGGATAACAACTCCAGAGATGAGTCCTAGATCTTCAAAATCCAGTCCAGGTACCTTCTGAATTTCCATGGCTTTCATACGTTCCTCCAACAACTTGTATTTGTCATCAGGATGTTCGTTCTCATGGTAATAATCTTCTTCTTCTTCATAAGGCTTGGCAGCATCATGGTTACTTTTTGCCTCAGTCTTGATACTAGCATCATCATCTTGCTCATCTTCGTCACTGTCTTCAGAGGCTTCGGCATCCCTGAGTTGCAAGATCGGTCTAAGCCTTTTCCCCAGAGTCTTCTTGCCCTTCTTCTTCTTTTTAGTCAACATGGTTTTCAGCTCTTCTTGCCCCTTGGACAAATTCAGAATCAAGGCTTGGAATTCAGCATTTTGAGCCTGAAGGTCTTTGACTAATTGCTCGAGATTCATGATGACTGAATTAAACAGCGAGGCAGGATGAGAGACCTGTTATAAGAAACCTGTTATGCGATGTTATGAATGCAAATGCAATGTTTTTCAAGGATCTATAGGAATTTAGTTAGCAGCATTAAAATGATTTGGTTGTGTCTTTGTCTGAAGAATCTTGGCTTTCATCCATGAATGTCCTTCTTTGAGTATCAAGCTCACCATATCGAGTGGGTCATCACCTCTGATTCGGGATACTTCTGCATTAGAAGGTACGTGGCCAAAGGAAAATAAATCCTCTTACCCCTTGCTAGGTACTGAGTTTTTGAATTTTAAGGTGTGTGGCCAGAGGAAAATAAATCCTCTTGCCCCTTGATTAGGAAATCAGTCCTTGATAGGAGTCCCTGAAATTGTGCGCCCTAAATCCCTAAGATCCTTGAAAGGGTTAGTTAAATCATGTTATGCTTATGATGTCATGATGTTATGCGAATGCAGTTCATTAGGCACAGCGTGAGATAGTAAGGGCAAACAAGTCTTTTAACAAAACCTGCAGGGAAACAAAGGTTAGTAGTAAACACAAACAAGTCACACAATTTCCTTAGGCTCGACTTGCATGGAGTTTAGATCATGTGAGATACCCTTCCCCAAAGGTATTTCTAAGGATAAGGATGATTTCAGCAACGGGTTCTACCAAGTTACTCAGAATTGTCAGCCCCCTCTAAAGCACCCTCGAACATGGTACATGCATACCACGCAATGATACTTTAGGAAGAAACCTATCTGAGCTGTAGTATTGGGTCGCGACCATAACTTTGCATGCACCAAGAATAGCCCTCCCACTACGTTCCTAAAAGTTAAGATGGGTTAAAGGTGACTAAAGGTCCTTGAGCTCCGACGCACCCAAAGATACATGCGTAAACCTCTCTCATGCAAAAGTGGTACACAATAACCAGTGGAGGCCTAACTCAAGTGCAAACTTCATTTTGACCAATCCCAAGCATGCACAAGGGAGGTCTCCATGACTATGTCGCTCCTAACTTAAGTGTTCTTGAATCCAGGTGTAGGATTCGTCCTTCATTTATTCCCAAAATAGCCCTGAAAAATAAAGCAAACAAAGCAAAGAATAGAAAACATTTAAGTGAATCCTAAACTTTTAAGGTAACCCCTCTTTTATAAGAAAATTCTCCCCAGCAGAGTCGCCAGTTCTGTAATACGGTGAACTGACTTTATCAAAATGTCGCGGTAAGCAAGAGTCGTCACCGACTTTTATTTTATCCAAATTATCAGAAAGGCTAAAAGAACAGGAAAAATCTTTTAAATAAAAAATTGAGTTCGGGGGTAATTTATGCAAAGGGAAGGTGTAAGGCACCCTTTGCATCCATGGTTTTCCATGGGCTCTTAATTGCTTTGCTCTTTAGTTTTGAAGCCAAAAGTTTTAGAAATGTAGAAGAAGAGAAATAAGGACTTTAGCTCGTAAATGAGCGTAGCCTTTTTGAAGGTTTATGAAAAAGTGTAAGAAAAAGATTTAAGCCAGAGCAAAGCAATTAGGGGAAAATTACCTGGTTAGATGAAAAATGTTCTTTTTAGCCTTTCAGGGCTATCCCTACCATAGGAGGGTAAGGAAGTCCTTTGATTTGGAGGTTGAAAGGTCGTCGAATTATCGTTCTCCACAAGACTGTCCCTGCCATAAAGGGGTAGGTAGTCTAAGGGAAGGATCAGAATAGCCATTTACTTTTAGGCAACCGGAGGATACCTCAGCACTTCATAGGCAACTTCGAGGGACGAGATCATATTAGCGAATCGAAGGCAGCATCATTAGGGACTTATGATCTTTGAATAAACTGAGGGCAACATTGCTGAGGTATCCTCGTATTCGAGGGACTTGGCTATTCTGCATTTAAAACACAAGGCAACAGGCAACAGGCAACAAGAGGGGTACCATAAAAGGTGCGTGGGTGCAACAATCACGTGATCAGATTCAATTATATTATCTTGTAATTAGGTGATTCTAATTCAATTCAGGGTTATCACTCCCTAGGATTACTAACCACACAATAATATAATATGACAGATTTAAGTGCCTTCAAGGCCACACAATACAACCTCGAAGCAGTTACATGATAAAATATGGGGAAGGGGAAGAAACAAAGCAATGAAACCCCAATAATGCGTTTGACACAAGTAATAATTTAAAACAAGAAAGAAAAATGAATTAGGTTTTAGGGTTACCGACTAATCGAGCTTTGACGGTTGGCTAACCCTGAAAATTGGAAAAAGAGAAATAAACACAAAGGGGTGAGTGCGTTACCAATTCATTGACATTGAAAATAAAACCATAATTTTAAATCAGAAAGGCAAAAATAAATAATCAAATTAAAAGGGCAAAAACAAATATTTAAATTAAAAGGCAAAAATAAATATTTAAATTAGAAGAATAGAATCAGGTACTTAGCTTTGATCTGATATGGCTCGTAGTCAGAGGAATCCTGATGCTAACCCTGAAAAAATTGCACAAGGAAAACATTTTTAGTGTAGGCACGTTCTTCGTAAACCCTGATTAGGGCACGAATTAACTAAGTTTAATAGAATAAATAAAATCGATTTAATTAATTATTGGTTTTCAACCTAATTAATTAAATCGGCAAAAATATATTTTTGATTTAATTATCTAACCCTAATAACTTAATCAATTAAAAAATTTATAATTAATTAAATAATTAAACAATTGGATTAATTTATTTAATCATTTAAATCAAATAAAATTATTAGTAATAATAAATATTTTTATATTTTATGTTTTTTTATGAAAAAGGAAATTTAAACAAAAATTTGTTGAAATAGAATATTAAAAGTATTTGGAAAAATAAACAATTAAATAAAAACTATGTCATAAAAAATAAAAAAATTTAGAAACACTCAGCTGGGATTCAGTGTGGTAAGCTGAGAAGGACCATGGTAGATCCTCGTCCTGGCGCGCGTTGGATCTTGTGGTGGCAGGATCTGATGGTGGAGATCTAAGGATGCACCATGGACCCATGTGGGATACCTGCATAGGACCACTGAAAAATATTGAAATTAAATATGCGTAAGGTGGGGATTGACAAAGACCTCACGCTCTCCTCTTCCCACTAAGCCAATTTGCGTTTCATGTAAATTAAACAATCTTCAAATGATATATACAATAAACCGTTCAAATTTTAAACAAAAAAATAACTGAGCCCGCGCGCAGTAACCAAAGGGTCGTCTTCTCCGTTGCTTTTTCTGCAAAAAGTGGATGTTTTTACCCACGGTTTTTAAACGTCTCCATAGGTCCTGCAACTCAAAACTCAACAAAAACGAATGGTACAGCAAGAATAAAACCATGGATCAACTAGAAATCATTCACTGAATCCAATGGTACCATTAATTTTGGCTAATTTCTCCTCTATCCTAATGTCCCTAAATCAAAGATCAAGAACCCTAGCCATGGTGTACAATTCAAACACGCACCAAACTCAAATTAATCATCCAGAACACTTATAAACATCCTTCTAAACATAAACACACAATCAAATTCAAATCATAATGCATATGTCCCAAGAATCGGAATTCGAACATTTGTTCACCGTATTCAAAGGGGGCGCGATTCCGACCGTATGCTGCCTTGAAGATGCTCCGGGTAGTTTCGGCGAACACCTAAGAACGGATTGCAATCGTCAAATCTCTTGGAGCTAGGTTAATTCCTTGAGTCCGAATCTCCCTTTGTATGATTTTTTTTAAACTACCGTGAACGTCACTAAAGCCACCAATCCTTCTCCTCCTCTTCGTTTGATTGATGCACGCTTTTGGATTCTTTTTGATGATGTTTGCTGGTAGTTTGTGTGAGAATTGTAAAAGCTGCAGATCGTTTAACCGGCAAAGCTACTGTGTATGAAATTGTAGAGAAAAAAAATATTATTGTGTAGATACGTACATGAAACAGGGTACGTTCCAGACTCAACAACAAAGATTAGGAATTGGTCCCCTTTTTATATTGATTTTTTTTTAGGTTAAATATAAAAGGCAATAATCAAATAATTAAACCATATATAATCAAAAATTAAAATAAAATTTGATTTGATTTTAATTCTTAATATATTGGATCAATTATATTGATTCATTCCTAAATAAAACTATCCTAAAAAATGCAATGTTTTTAAAATGATGAAAGCAAATCTTTTATATTTTTATGATGACTTTTTTGATTTTTTTTTTTTAAAAAATAGAAAAATTAAAAAATTAATATTTTAAAGAGTGCTTAAATAGTATATACAAAAATTAAAAATTAAAATGATAAAAAAAGTAATTTTTGTGATTTTTGAATAAAGGTAAATAAAGTTAAAACTAAAATTAAAAAATTAAAAAAAAAATAAAAATGAGAAATGTTAGAAGTGAGATTCGAGCCCGGGACCTCTCGCTCTTGTACCTTTACACTCAAACCCTTACCAACTGGTCTATGTCACTTATTCGAAATAAAATGACATTTGGCAATATATGAGGGCAAATTTTGGGGATGACATTTACACTCAGACGTAGTTCTAAACAATAGCGCGCTTGGTGTCATAGTGGTGACTCCAGTGCAATACATATGTTGTTAAGTGCATAGAGCAAAAAAAAGTAAATAAAATAAAAAGGTCTGGGCGAGGGGGATTCGAACCCCAGACCTTGGGCACGCGCAACAGACAAACTCTCTTTACCACTGGGCTATAACGATGTATTCGTTATATGAATACCTTGCATTAAATATATTTTAAACTTGACCAGGAATGATTGAAAATGGCGGGCCAACCACCATCTTCGTCTTCAACCTCTAGCTTCCCTCAATGCAAAATTCCAATTCTCTCATTTCTCAACCAAATCAGATGATGTAAACATCAAACTTGTTCCATTTTCTCTCACGAACTCAAATATATAACTATCACAAACTATAATTGGCTATAGCTACTGAATTACTTATAATACGTGAAGAACCCTAAAACTTGAAAATCAAATTAAATGACTATACTGAAAGATAAACAGATGATGATAGAGGGTTTTTAATCCTCTGATGATGCTGAATGAAATGGTATCAAGTTTTAACAAAAAGAGTGCAAAAATTAAAGAGGTGGAGTTCAAAAACTTACCTCTGAAACTGAAGGTCGTGATGATGATGGATAGCTTCTGGCTTTGAATGAATGATTGCAAAAGCTTCCTGGGACCTTGATGATGCTATCTGGACACTTAGATTGCTTTGAAAACCTCGGAAATGATCTACTCGACCCCTCTTGCTTGAGCTTCAAGTAGGAATTGAAGATGATGATTCTTCACCTACAGATGAGCTGCGACCATCTGGATAGCTTCACTACACTCCAAGGAAAGTGTTTGAATGCTTAGACTTGCTTGACACCCTCTGTATTGTTCTACAGACCTCCAAGTGCTCAAACTCCAAAGTGAAAGTGATTATGGTGTTTCTCCACTTACAGAAGTGATCCAGGTGCTTGGATCACCTCTAATGAACCTCCTTGAGATGTTAGAAAGCTTACTTTCAAAAGAAAAGCTCTGGTTTGAAGAATTCGATTCTTCTTGCCAAAGAACTCTTGAAAACCATAAGCAAGAGGGAGAGAAGGAGAAATCAAGAATTAGAGTTGCTTTGGTGTGTTTAATACTGAGGAATGCACATGTATTTATAGGCAAAGAGCTCAGTACAGATTGGAGGAGTGAGCTTGCTTAGTGAGGGAGTTTTGGTTTCTTGGTCATGAAGGAATTCAAAGAATCTCCAAAATGCAATGATGGCCAAACCGAGCTAGCTCCCTATCCATTGATTTTATCTGATCTTAGGGGATATTTCGATGCAGAGGAGTGTTCCAATTGGTTGGTGAGAAAATTCCTTTGGTGATTCATCCATTTGCCATAAATTCCCAAATGTAATCATTACATAATCACATGTTCTTGTTTTGGGAATATTCTCCAATCCTCATGTCTTGGTTAAAATGAATGCATGGCATCTTTACTTATGTGTTATGGGTCGTGTAGCATCAATTAGTTGAGCCATTTGCACAAATTTGCAAAGTTTCAAAATGGTACATGACCTATAATTTCACTTCATGAGGCCAACTTTGGACAAGCATAACTCCTAGCTCAAAATGAATTTGGAGAAGGTTGAGCACAATTTGGAAAGCCCTTAACATTTAATTCAATTCATTAGTTTGGAGTTTCTTCAATATCTCTTGGGAAAATTGTGAAAAACAGGCCCAAAGTTTGAAGAAAACTAGGTTAAAAAACACTTAGAATTTTTTCTAAGTTTTTATGACCTATAACTTCAAAAGCTCATATCTCTTAAATGATTGATCTCTTGAAAAAAGTTGCATTGTGAGAAGTTGTTTTATTTCATGAGATCTACAACTTTTATGTTGGGAGATTTTTGAGTGTGTAAGAAAAATTTTGAGATCCATGAACTAGGTCAAAATGCACTTAGTTTGACTTTTTGTTGACTTTTTGATCCTTGATGAATTTTCTTGATTTTATTTGGTCAAATGTCTATAATAATCATATGTTGATGATATTGATCCTTAAAAGTTAAGGTTTGACCAAAAATCCTAAAAGTCAAAGGTGATCTTGTATAGTTGACTTTTTCCAAATGAAGTGAAATCTTGGACTTTTGTGTTGAATCAAGCTCTCCTCCTCAAATGAATGATATGAATGGATTATATTGACGTAATAGAAGTTCTCGAGCCATGTTTTGAGTTGTGGACCCATGTCCTGATTAAAAGTCAACTGTCCAGGTGAATTAGGTCAAAAACCCTAATTGTCGACTAGATGAAATTGATAACTGTAGATCTTGAATTGAGGTACAATGCTAAATGTATATTGTTATATGGATCATTTGAAGATGATTGAATCCTTTAAGTGATGTCCTGGAGCTTTTTAGGGTTTCCCAAATGTGGTCCTTGATTTCAGTCCTTGATGGGCTCAAAACCCTAGTCTGGTGATCTGGGCAAACCTGTGTCTTGATGACTGGTGACTAATCAATCATAGGTGAATGAATGAATCATTTGAGTCTTGTGATTGTTTAAGAGACCATTCCCTTTATTGATTAATCCTTTGCCTGAGCTCTTTTGTCCTTGAATATCCTCGATTAGGTACCAGATGAACAAGTGACTGCTCTGTGTAACATCCCGATTTTACTAATATTTTTATTAATTATATTAGTAATTATACTATTTGGTATTTTTAATAATTATTTATTTATTTAGTTTTTATGTGATATAATAATTATTTGAAATATTTAATTGTATGTGTGTTTGTGTTATTTGGGTTAATTAAGTTGTATGAGAGATATAGTTAATTGGGTCTTAGTAGTAGAAACGTAATAGATGGATTATGGGTTAAGCCCATTAAGAGAAAAGAGATAGTATGAGGAGAACATTAGGGTTTTAGAGTTGGAGTCTCATAACTTATTTTTGGGAGAAAGGAAAAATAGAAAAGAGAAGAGAAAGAAGGGAGGAGCACTTGTGAGAAGAAGAAAATTATGGAGGAAGCCTTAATTTTAGCAGCAAGTTCCAGCATAGAGTCACCTTGGAAAATAGGGCATATCTCTCAATCCAACCGTTGGATCGTTATGGTACTTGGACACAATGTTCCTGACTCATAGAGGTAAGTTCTGACCGGAGCGATTTTGATTTTGAGGGTTTTAAGTTTGTCTGATAAGCTGATTCCCGAACTGGTGTTTAGGTGTGTCTCCAATTGATGTTAGAAAGGATTTCTTTTGGAGAAAAACTTAGAGCTATGATGAAAGAGTCCATATTTACCAAGGTAAGGGTGGGGTTCGAATTATATAACCAGGAATATGATGATTGTATGTGGGATTAAGGTGTATGAATTTTTCCATGGATTATTTGTTGTGATTATGTTGTGTTGATTCGATGAAATTAGTTGTTGTTGTGGTGATAATTATTGTTGTTTTATGCGAAGTTGTAGGATATTTCATTGACGATGTATACCTCTATTTATTGGTATAGCGACAATATAGGCTTATGCCTTTGTGACGATGATGTTGTTTATTGTGTGTGTTTGTTGCATTCATATACATATGCATTTTTGGTGATGGCCTGGATTGACAAATTAGTGACGAAGGCTTATGCCTTGATGCCTCTGTTAACTGGCAATTGGCGATGGGGGCTGAAGCTCTGGGTACCACATGCATGTGCAGTTGTAGAGTCTCATTATATGTGGCATGAGTGTGATTTAATTGTGACGTGATGTGACTTGAGTTGTTGTTGAATATGACGATGTGAAGTGAATTGTGATAATGTGAAGTTGTAATTATAAGTTGTTATGCTAATGACTTGTTGTGACAGGTACCGTCTGGAAGATGAAAAATAGTTGTTATAACTATTATTATGTTGTTGATTTTGTTATTATAACTGTACAGTTTTAAATTGTTGTTATAGCTGTCGTCTGAAAGTTGTAAAGTGCTAATTTTGTATGATTTAATTCTAACATATTAATTATCATACTTTTGTTTATATTTTTCGATATCTCACCCCTTCTGAATGATGTTTCCCTTACCGTGGGAAACGGACAGGTACTCAAGATAGCGGTGGAAGTTTTGAGGTGATTTTATGAAGTCTTTAGTTGTTGTTAGTCGAGTTGGTGTCTTGCCCTGATACGTAGCACTCGAGGGGATAAAACGATTGTTTTAACTATTAATTCGTTTGCTGAATTTTTATATGGTTTTGGTTTAAATTGTAACTTAAAGTTACCGTGCAATGATGCTACGACTTGATTTAAATAGTTATGAAGTTTGTTGATTTCGCTGTGAGTTAATTACTGAATTTAAACAAAGTGATTTTTAGTAATGATTTGATTATCGTTTTAAATTCTTATGCTATGTATCTATATGAAGGCAAGTAAGCCATAAATGTTTTTGAGATGACGAATATGTGATACCTCAAATGAACTTGTTTGAAATTTATACTCGGATTTTCTGCATAATTTATTGCGTAGATTTGGGGTGTTACACTCTGAGTACCTGTCTTGAGTTTGATGAGATGTTTGGAGGTGTGACATCTCAGGGGGGGTCAAAATTAGGGTATGACAGATGCCCCTATTTAAGTTTCTTTCGTCCGGAGGGAGAAAGATTGTCATCTTGGTTTCTCCCGCAGGAAAGAGACTTAAATATCAAAGAATGCCCGAATTTTGGGCGTCCTCGAGATGTCGCAGCGATAATGAAACGTTCATTCATGACTTATTACCGTTGTCGCACTCGGCGGGGGTAGGGAGACAAACTCCCGTAGAAATATGTTATGCGGATTCTGGTGAATGGATGGCAATGTAAAATGCGTGATCCATCTTCTTTGACTAAGTGTTTACTACTTAGAAAAAGGTAACCAACCTCCCCTTGTTTCGGATGTCCGATCACGAAACTAGTCTCAGTTGTGATTTTGGACGATATCTCAAATAAAGAGATAATTTCCAAGGGTTTGTTTCCTTATCAAACTTCTCACCAGTACTTATTGGAGAGATACAATTTGATGGCAACTAAGAAACTTCATCATCTTTAGGAAGATATCTCGGATGAAGAGAAAATCTCCAAGGGTTTGTTTCCTCATCAAATTTCTCACCAGTACTTGTTGGAGAGATACCATTTGTTGGCAACTAAGAAACTTCATCATCTTTGGGAAGATATCTCGGATGAAGAGAAAATCTCCAAGGGTTTGTTTCCTCATCAAACTTCTCACCAGAACTTGTTGGAGAGATACCATTTGATGGCAACTAAGAAACTTCATCATCTTTTGGAAGATATCTCGGATGAAGAGAAAATCTCCAAGGGTTTGTTTCCTCGTCAAACTTCTCACCAGTACTTGTTGGAGAGATACCATTTGATGGCAACTAAGAAAATTCATCATCTTTTGGAAGATATCTCGGATGAAGAGAAAATCTCCAAGGGTTTGTTTCCTCATCAAACTTCTCACCAGAACTTGTTGGAAAGATACCATTTGATGGCAACAAAGAAACTTCATCATCTTTTGGAAGATATCTCGGATGAAGAGAAAATCTCCAAGGGTTTGTTTCCTCATCAAACTTCTCACCAGAACTTGTTGGAGAGATACCATTTGATGGCAACTAAGAAACTTCTTCATCTTTTGGAAGATATCTCGGATGAAGAGAAAATCTCCAAGGGTTTGTTTCCTCATCAAACTTCTCACCAGTACTTGTTGGAGAGATACCATTTGATGGCAACTAAGAAACTTCATCATCTTTTGGAAGATATCTCGGATGAAGAGAAAATCTCCAAGGGTTTGTTTCCTCATCAAACTTCTCACCAGAACTTGTTGGAGAGACACCATTTGATGGCAACTAAGAAACTTTATCGTACTTTGGAAGATATCTCAGATGAAGAGAAAATCTCCAAGGGTTTGTTTCCTCATCAAACTTCTCACCAGAACTTGTTGGAGAGATACCATTTGATGGCAACTAAGAAACTTCATCATGATTTCCTTCCAACTTGACGTCTTTGAAGGAATACCATATGATCATGCATCCTTTTGAGGAGCTAATGACTTTGCTTGAAAGTGGACGAACTGTCTTCGGGAAGAAAACTACCATTCATCGACTTATGCTGAGAAAGCCTTGGAAGTGAACAAACTGTCTTCCGGAGGAAGACTACAATCTGTCAATCCGTTGGGGAGATCCAAAAGTGGGTGAACTATCTTCCGAAGGAAGACTACCATTTGTCATTTCTTGGGGAGTTGATAAACTGTTTTCCAGGAGGAAAACTGCCATTTGTCAACTTTGCTGAGGATTCTGAACTATCTTCTTGGTGAAGACTACCATTCGTTGACTCTACGAAAAATCTTTTAAGCGAAACAAACTATCTTCTTGAAGAAGATTGCCAAGTGTCGCTCGATAGGAGAATCTCGATTGGGGAATCCCAAAAGTGAACTAACTATCTCTTTGAGGAGGATTACCATTTGCCGACTTGCTGGGGATTTCCAAAAGTAAACAAACTATCTTCCTGAGGAAGATTACCATTTGTTATCCTCTTGGGGAAATTCCTGGTATACAAACTGTCCTCATGCCGAGGAAAGCACTTTATTGACTTGCCGGGGAAACTCGAGTTGAGGTCCACGTGTCTTGGGTAATTGCAGGATCAAAGCCTAGCTAGATGATCTTAACTATGCAGACATATGATATGATGCGTGAAGCATGCATGAATATTGTGATGATTATAAAATGTAAAGTGAATGTGAATAGAATTGTCGCGGATGTGAAATCCTGTGACTTGAATTTTTGTTGATCAGAAGATGTCTTCTTCTTGCAGTTTGCACTCTGTTGGGGATACCTGGTTACCGTTTGTCCGCTGTTTGAAGTGAGTGAAATAATTTGAAGTGAAGATCCTTAGTCGGGAAATGTTCGCAAAGCGACCTCATGGGGAAACTTGTTCCCGGAGTCTCAACCGTTTTTGGAGCAACTGTTTGCATTATTCCTATTGTTTGTAAACCTTAGAAAGAAATTTCTCCTTTATTTTGTAAGTAAATTCATTTTATTTTTGAAAATGTTTGTTTCAAGAAAAATGACTATCAGACCTAAAAAATGCATTTTAAGAAACTGGATAAGACTCGATTGCAAAGAAAAGGCACAAGGCTCGAATTGTTATTTATGGAATGGTAATCAGCCAAAGGCTTGATTCCATGGAGTATTTACAAAGTTGGAAATTGGTAATTTTCAGGAAAAAGGGCTACGATGAAACGTGACGACCGTTATCCTTCCCTTCCACTCTGAATCGCGCTGTATTCGTGCTTCGTAGAAGATGACCTTCTGATGATGAATACCCCGCTATGGATTTTCTGAATGATCAAGTATGTCCTGAACACAGTTACTTGCCATATATCCCTAACTTTTGCGTAGACTACCCCTTTTGGGTTTTAAGTCTACCGGGATTGATTATATATTTTTATGTCTCTAACTTTTGCCTGAATCTCCCTTTCAGGTTTTCGATTCACCGAGACGCTCTTTTTTGCCTAAGTTGCTCTTTGCGAGTTTTCAACTTAGCGAGCTGTTCTTTTAATTATTTAGGCGAAGTATTTCTTGATTGCGTCGATGTTCACAGGACGGGTGAATTCTTCTCCATCCATTGTCGTGAGTATTAAGGCTCCTCCTGAGAAAGCTCTCTTGACCACGTATGGGCCATCATAATTGGGAGTCCACTTGCCCCTCGAATCTGTGAGAAATGATTGAATCTTTTGAGTACAAGGTCACCTTCTTTGATTGTGCAAGGTCAAACCTTTTTGTCGAAAGCTTTCTTCATTCTTTGCTGATATAGCTGTCCCCACATGGAGAAAGGCCAAGGGGAAGAGAGTATGTTGAGAAGAGATGGTGGCACCTGAATTCTATCGGCGTAGATCTGACATTTGTGACACCTCTTTGCATACTGGTAGCAATCTGACTCCATCTTCAGCCAATAATATCCTGCTCTCAGTATTTTCCTTGTCATGGTATGTCCGTTGGTGTGAGTACCAAAGGAACCTTCATGTATTTCTCTCATGAGTGTTTCTGCTTCGTTTTTGTCAACGCATCTGAGCAGAACCATGTCGAAATTTCTCTTGTACAGAACATCTTCATTCAGGAAGAATCTTCCAGCTAACTTTCTCAAAGTTTTTCTATCTTTCTTTGACGTCCCAAGAGGGTACTCTTGCCTTTGAAGAAAGCTTTTGATGTCGTGATACCACCGTTTGTCGTCGATGATTGCTTCTACTGTGAAAACATGAGCGGGCCTATCCAGGCGCATAACATCGATCCGAGGAATGTCATTCCAATGATTTATCCTAATCATGGAAAAGAGTGTGGCTAATGCATCAGCCAAGTTGTTTTCTTCACGAGGAATGTGATGAAAATCTACCTTGTCGAAGAATGGTAACAATCTTCTCGCGTAGTCTTTGTAAGGGATTAGCCCGGGTTGGCGTGTTTCCCATTCTCCTTTGATTTGATTGATGACCAAAGCAGAATCTCCGTATACATCCAAGTGTTTATTCTTAGATCCACGGCTTCTTCGAGACCCATGATGCAAGCTTCATATTCGGCCTCATTGTTTGTGCACTTGAAAGTTAATCTGGCGGTAAATGGAATATGGGTAACTCGAGGGGTAACAATGATTGCCCTAACTCCTCGTCCATAAGCATTGACAGCTCCGTCAAAGATTAAGCCCCACTGGGATCCTATCTCAGGTCCTTCGTCTGGTAGCGGCTCGTCGTAATCTTTCATCTTGAGGTACATGACGTCCTCGTCCGGAAAGTCAAAACTGGTTGATTCATGACCATTGAGTGGATGGTGAGCCAGGTGCTCAGCTAGGATGCTTCCTTTCACGGCTTTCAGTGCGTGATACTCAATGTCGTATTTTGATAACAACATCTGCCAACGGGCAATTCTCCCAGTTAAGGCAGGCTTTTCAAAGATGTACTTGATTGGATCCATCTTGGAGATCAAACAAGTAGTATGTCGAATCATATATTGGCGGAGACGCTTGGCAGCCCAGGCCAAAGCACAACAGGTTTTCTCGAGCATGGAGTAGCGGGATTCACAGTCAGTGAATTTCTTGCTCAGGTAATAGATGGCATGCTTTTTTCTTCTCGTCTTGTCTTGATGTCCAAGGACGCAACCCATGGAATCTTCTAAGACGGTTAAGTACATTATCAAAGGTCTTCCTTCCACTGGAGGAGACAGGATGGGTGGTTCGAGCAGATATTCCTTAATGCTGTCGAACGCTTTCTGACAATCGTCTGTCCAGACGCAACTTTGGTTTTTCTGTAGAAGTTTGAAAATTGGAGCACTGTTGCTGTCATGAGATATATGAATCTCAAGATGTAATTCAGACGTCCAAGAAATCCTCTAAATTGTTTCTCGGTTCTGGGAGAAGGCATTTCTTGAATTGCCTTGGCTTTGTTTGGATCTACTTCAATTCCTCATTTGCTGACGATGAAACCAAGGAGTTTTCCTGAGTAGAAACCAAAGGTACACTTGTTGGGATTCAGGCGAAGCTGAAACTTCCGTAAGCGTTGAAATAACTTTGTCAAATTCTGTATGTGATCTTCCTCATTTTCTGATCTCGCAATCATGTCGTCCACATAGACTTCCACTTCCTTATGCATCATGTCATGGAAAAGTGTAGTCATGGCTCTTTGATATGTTGCCTCTGCATTCTTTAGTCAAAAAGGCATAACGCGGTAGCAGAACGTGCCTCAGGGGGTGATAAAATCTTATTTCTCCATGTCTTCAGGTGCCATTTTGATTTGGTTGTATCCCGAAAATCCGTCCCTGAATGAGAAAACGTTGGATTTTGCTGTACTGTCAACCAACATATCAATATGTGGTAGAGGAAAGTCATCCTTAGGGCTAGCTTTGTTCAAATCTCTGTAGTCGATGCACATGCGGATTTTTCTGTCTTTCTTAGGAACGAGAACAATGTTAGCTAACCACTGAGGGTATTCTGAAGTGACGAGGAAACCAGCGTTGATTTCCTTTTGAACTTCCTCTTTGATTTTCATTGCCATCTCCATATGAGTTCTTCTCAATTTTTTCTTGACCGGAGGGCATTCTGGTTTCAATGGTAAGTGATGCTCCACTATACTGGTATCCAACCCTGACATATCTTGATAAGACCAAGCGAAGACATCTGAGAATTCTTTGAGCAGTTGTATCAAACTCTCTCTGATCTCTGAACTGAGTGAAGCTCCAATCTTAACCTCTTTTCTATTTCCATCGGAACCAAGGTTAATGATCTCTATAGGCTCATTGTATGGTTGAATGGCCTCTTCCCTTTGTTGAAGTAACCGAGAAATTTCCTTTCATATCTCTTCGTCTTCTTCTTCCTCTGCCTCGAATACAGGAAACCCAAAGCTTGGAGAAGTCATACGATCGCACGTTTCAACGGGGTGTTTTATGATTAATCTGCATATGTGTGATGAGTTTTATTTAGACAACAAGGGAAGACTCGGTGTATGCAGTTAATGGAATATTTTGATGTTTTTTAAGGGTGTTTTTTAGGATTACCAATTTCCGAAAAAAGAAAAGGGAAAAACTAACGAAGAAACAAAATGACATTTTTATTTATCGACAGTCACTTCTTGAAACAAAGACCCTATAAAACAAAACTCTATTGCTTTGGGCGAAGCAAAGAGGGACATTTTCCTAAGAAATAGTAAAATGCAAAGCCCTATGAAACATCTCTTCACCTTGGGCTATGGTGAGAGGACAAAATAACGGTGAAAGTTCCTACTTTGGAGTGCGAACAACAGTCGAAACTTCAACAGTCGTCCAATAGTGGCGAACCCCATTGTGCACTAGGTAGTCTGTCACCTTAGGCTTAAGCTGGCCTGTGGTAGGTCTTGATTTACCAACCACTATCTTTGCAACACTTAGACGATCTTCTTCTGCTTCAGCAGACTGAGCGGTGTGAGCATACCCATTCCCAAGTGGAGTATGTCGGACTTTCTTTTGAGGAAACTTCCAATATTCTGAATGGAGAGACTCATTGTCGGAGACACTTTCGAGATCATCCTCTTCTGTATTTTGGTCTTGCTCTTCTCCCAAGATGCCATTGACTAGGTATGTGAACTCTAAATCCGTAGTCTCTGTGGGTAACTTGGGGATATAATCCTCAATGATGACTTCACCAGATGCTGATGATGAATAGCAAGGTTTGTATATCTCTCTTGGTTGAGAAAAGTACTCATGATCAATGTTCCATCCAGTCGGAACAATGTCTTCAAGAGAGATTTTTGAACTTTCAGGAGCGTAGTATTTCACCATGTAGTCGAATTTTCCGCTCGGTTCTCCTAATGTATCCCAAGTTTCTTCAGGGATAGGAGGAACTTCTCCTGATGAACCATGACTTCTGGTGGTGAAGCTGTTAGTAACTTCGTTACTGCTTGGTTGAGTCTTACTTTCAGATCCTTTAGTTGGATAACAGCAAGGTGAATCAGACTCTGTTAGGGAAATGTATCCTGTTCTGTGGAGATAGGATAGCCATTCCTCTTCATCAGTGTTTTCCATACCGATGGTATTGACTGTTTGTTGAACAGGTTGGAGAAAATCTCCGCTGCGGAAAGTTTCTTGAATTAGAAGAACTACCTCAATTCTTGGAATAGCCTTTGATGTTGGAAAGAATCCAACTCCTGTTCTGTTCTTTTTGTTGTTAGGAATCTCAATGTGCCCCCAACCACTGGTAGTGCCATCCTTTACAACTTGGATTGCATCTTTATAGGAAGAAATAGATGCTGCTTTCTCCTTTCCTTTTTCCTTATCCAAGGAAAGTGCTTGGAATTTAGTTCCAGCGACTCCTTTTGGTTCTATGTCGGAGAATGATGATAGACTGCTGACGATCAGAGCTTGTTCTCCACATATGGTTACCAATTTGTCATTTCGTATGAACTTTAGTTTTTGATGAAGTGTTGAAGTAGTTGCCCCAGCTTCATGAATCCATAGGCGACCTAGCAAATAACTGTATGTTGCATGGATATCCATAACTTGGAAAGTAATTTTAAAAGTGTGAGGTCCAATAGTTATGGGAAGATCTACTTCTCCAAAGACTGAATTCCTCGATCCATCGAACGCCTTGACGATGACGTGACTGTCCCTTAGAGGGAAATCCTTGAAGGATAATCTTGACAATGTTGATTTGGGCATGACGTTGAGAGAGGATCCATTGTCTATTAGGACTCCTGTGAGAACATCACCCATGCAGCTAACTGAGATGTTGAGTGGAAGGTTATGGTCCACTCCTTCTTCAGGAAGATCTTCGTCACAGAAACTCAGGTTAGTTCCTGCGGAGATGTTGGCAACGATGTTGTTGAATTGCCCCACGATAACACCAGGTTCTACGAAAGCTTGTTCCAAAACTTTCTGTAGAGCTTCCCTATGAGCTTCAGAACTCAATAGCAGGGAGAAAACAGATATCCTAAACGGCGTATGTAGCAGTTGGTCTATAATGTTGTATTCACTCCTCTGGATTAATTTCAAGATCTCATCATTTTCTTTTGCTTGAACAGCATTGGTCGGATGATTGTCTTGCTTATGTGGCGCTTCGTCAGAAGGCTTCTCCACATTTTCTGTTGTTCTATTGAAGACTCGTCCACTTCGAGTGACTCGACTAACATCAACAATGTTGACAATAGACGGTAATGGTATTTCCTTACCATTTTCAATGAATGTAGCGTTGTATTTGTATGGTATATCCTTGCTGGACTCATACGGTACAGGACCTGGTAAGTAGATGACTAATGGAGCAATTGCTGTCTTCCTGCTGTCATACTTGACTTGCATTGGTTCAACTTGATTAATCTGAGGAGATACGATAAAGACTTCACCATCTTCTATGTTGGCAAGAACTGTAATGGTATTGTCATCCATTAGTTTCTGAATGTCGTTGCGGACGCGCAAACATCCTCGTGAATTTCTTCGACAAATTCTACATCTACTATAAGGATGAAAATCCGTTCCAAAGTAGGCAAGTCCATTTAAAGATTTATGGAACCTTACTACCGATCCTTCGAGATCTTCAACTTTGTAGATCTTGTATTCTCCTGGACATCCTTGAACCATGTTGATGTCGTACTCAGTTTTGACTCGGATGCGTTGAATCCATCCTAAGTCCATTTCTTCTTGTAATGCAACTTGAACTACAGCACATCCTTGATTATTCTTTGGACAGATTTCACATTTGAAGTAGTTGTGAGGTGGTACGTGGCCGTACCCAGCTTGTCTAACGTGCATTTTGACGAGATTTTCCCTTATCTGACGAATATCGTAGATTTGAATGACATTGGGGTGTTGATCTATCAGATTTACTGAAGCTTCTTTGTGATGCGGCAAAGGATTTGCTTGGACGTTAGGATTAGTATCTTTGAAGGATAGCATTCCGCTCTTCACTAATCTTTGAACGTCGGTCTTGAAAGGGAGACAGTTCTCAATGTTGTGACCTGGTGCCCCCTGATGATAGGGACAAGATTGGTCAGCCTTGAACCAAGGTGAAGAACTGTTTGTAGGATTTGGAGGACTACTTGTCTGAATGAGTCCTTTTTCCATTAGTGCTGGAAACAATTCCGCATACGGCATTGGTACGGGGTCAAAGGTAAAATACCTCGGTACCCGATTGTTGTAATTTGGAGGTCGAACCTGCTGCTGAGGTTGTTGTGACTTTTGTTGAAATGGTTGTTGAGAAACCTGAGGTTGATAAGCTGGTGCTGAGTTAACAACCGGAGTTATTGTAGCAATTTGAGGTGGAAACTTCTTCTTTGCTTTGTGCAAGACATTGCTGACATCTTGATCCTTTTTCTTTGGGAAAGAACTTCCATACTTCCTAGGACCAATAGAAGATTTCAGTTCTTTGTTCAAGCGTCCTTCTCGAACTGCTTCTTCTAAACGTACGCCCATGTTTACCATCTCGGTAAAGTCACTGGGTGCACTTGCGACCATTCGTCCGTAGTAAAATGGACTTAAAGTCTTAAGATAGATTTTTGTCATTTCTTTCTCTTCAAGTGGAGGACAAATTTGAGCAGCAACTTCACGCCATCTCTGAGCGTATTCCTTGAAACTCTCTTTATCCTTTTGAGTCATGGCCCGGAGTTGATCTCTGTCGGGAGCCATATCCAGATTGTACTTATACTGTTTGACGAAGGCCCCCCCGAGGTCTCGAAAAGTACGAATCTCTGAACTGTCCAAGTTCATGTACCATTTAAGTGCAGCACCAGTCAGGCTGTCTTGAAAATAATGAATGAGCAATTGTTGATTATCAGTCTGAGTTGACATCCTTCGAGCGTACATCACGAGGTGACTTTGTGGGCATGAATTCCCTTTGTACTTCTCGAAATCTGGTACTTTGAATTTGTGAGGAATCTTAACATTTGGAACCAGACAGAGGTCTGCACACTACAAAAAAAAAAGTCTCCTGCCACGCCCAAGAAACCGAGGCTATATGCAAAATAACCGTGGCGTAACGCTGAGGCCACAGTTTGGCCACGAAAATCCAACTGTGGGATATGCGGCCGTGGCCTAAAGTATAGTCCACGGTTTTTTGGTATATACCACGTTTTTTTGACAATCGTGGCTTTTATAGGCCACGGTTTAGGTAGTTTGATTAAGGCCGCGGTTTATATTTTCCATGATTACAAAATTGTGGCCATATGGTAAAGCCACGGTTTCAATTTAACGTTTAACATACAATTTTGGTTCAAGATATAGCCACGGTTTGGTTATGACCACATATTTAAAACCGTGGTTATATGATTTCCTTAATAGAGATGAAATTATTGCTGAAAGTTTATCAACCGCCAAATAGAGAATAGGATATGATTTCCTTAATTTACCGATTCAAATCATAGCATTAAACAATAAATCGTGAACTTCAAAATTTAAATGACAAATGAATTGTGAATCTGCATAATGTAGGTTCACATTTGTGGGTCTGCATAATCTAAGTTCATCATTTGTGAGTCTGCATAGTTTTGATTCGTTCAGTATAATGAACCTCGTATTATCCGGGTATAAAATAATGTGTAGCAACATGTATTATACAAGCATGAACTCCACTACAATCATTCATTAAAAGTTAATCTATAAAATCAACAGACAAACAAAATTATAAATCAATTATTAAAAGTCAATCTATAAAACCAACAAAAATATTGACAGCTTCCAATCTTTGCAAAAAAGCAAATCTCGGAAAATTTATCTATGACATCCTATCAGGAGAAAGCTTATGGTTTTTTTCTTAGAGAAAAAGGATTTCAACATTTAAGGTGTGGCTCGGCATTGAAAGGTGTGGCAGATTCATCAACTGAACTACGTTGTGATGATCTACCTGATGCAGTAGGTGGGCTTCTCAACATTTTATCAGTTGATCCATACAGATAGAGAAACTCAATTTGCAGTTTAGTATCTTACATAACGAGCAAAAGCTATTGCAAAGCATAGAAATAGTGTTTCACCTGATTCGATTATCTTTCCTACCATGATCTTGACTGACTGGATCTCTTTTTGATATAAACTAAAAAGCTTGATCTGCATGTGGTCATTCAAATTCAACCGTTAAATATTATTATCTTTCAAAAGATAGAAAATGAACACTTCATTTGAAAGCAGGGTTCCGAGAAAATTTTCATTCTGCCAGGTACACAATTCTTCCTAGATTGTTTTCATCATTGATAGGAACGTGATATTTTTATTGCTATAATTTGAAGGAAAAACTGAATAGTATGGGACAAACCACTTCACAATATGCAAGGCCTAAAACGCGATCAAGACTCTCTTGATGCTTCAACAAGAAGGGACGCAGATGGTTCATGTATAACTGTTTAGCTCCCTGCTTGAATGCAAGAAGTTTGTTAGCAAAATAACAGAACAAAACTGACGGATTAAAGAATCAACATAAAAGAGTTTTGAAGTAGTCTTTTGTAATCTAAATGAGTAATCTAAACCCAGTCTTAGACAACGTACAGGGAAGTTATCATCATCATGTGTATATAAGTTAGTCACCAAACATTATAGAATAACAAAACAAATTCCTTATTATCATAAAAATATCTATTACCCAATAAAAATTTACCATTCACATATTTGTACTATTATCTTATAAAACAATAATGAAACATATATTTAAACATTGATATGTAATTGGACTTATGAGTAAAACTTTATTCACTAAAGATTAAACTTTATGGAGCTTATAGAGAGTTTTGTATTGAGAAACATTGATTCATTTCACTCCTCTCATTGGAAATCTATTATATGCTTAGAAATCTAATGCAATAATCACATCAGGGGCTTTTTGCTGACCTGCCTCCAAAAATGGCTTGGCTAAATTACTAGCTTATATAACCTTATTTTGATTCTTATAAAAATAAGAAACTATACGTCGCACATTCTAAGTAACACATCCTTTCGACTATCTCATCAGACTACACTAGAAAATGGCTTCATTTTCTTAGGTGGAGGGTTTCCTCTAGAGACAAGTGCACATATAGGTAAAAGCAGAGCATTGAAGAACTAGAAAGAAAATTTTCACGCATATATAAGGAGTCAGACCAAAGTCAGAACCATCTTGAAGCCAATAGACTGAAAGAAATAATAATTACGAATTTCAAACACAAATAGCTAACAGACTGAGATACCTTATAATAGTACTGATGCCGGTTGGAAATATTTTCTTGGCCTGCATGCAGAAAAGAGATTGAGTATAACAATGAAATGTGGTGCAGTATGTCTTTTGCGAAAAATATGTAGTACCAATGAGTAGCTTTAAATGTTCTTCTAGATAAGGATCCCTGACAATGCTGCAAAACAAAGAACCAGGCATTAAAGAATATTTATCCAAATAAAAAAATCATCATGCAACATTGAACAAACACAACACCATGAACATTCAATACAAACATGAACCTTATATACAAACAAATAGGAAACACATATTCCTTAAAGAAACATTGTAAGTTATCGAAGTGCACTCCAACATATATGGTCAATGAGTCCAAACACCAACATTTATAAAAGGTACTTAATAACTTTCACTTATGACTTTAGTATAAAAACATGTATATACTTTTTATGAAAGAAAAATATGAAGTGATTCAAATGTTTAGGAGATTCAAAGCAAGAGTTAAGAAGGATATAAACCAACATAATTAATGTCTTTGAACAAAATTGTGAGGGAGAATACACATCTAGTTAGTTTGTAGATTTATGTAAAAGTAATGGAATTGGGAAGAGTTGACTTTCAATTCTTACTTGCTGGGTCAGAGCGTAGACGAGCGAGCAGAGCCCAGGATACAGGGAAGCCCGTCATAGAGCAGTCGACTAGAAGTAGAAGACTGCTGGCCTGAGAGAAGGCGGCCTCCCTCGGGAAACATGGCCCAATTTTTCTTCTTTCTTTTTTGATTACCTTCTTTTAAGAAAAGTGAAGGATTATGCACGTGGAATACTCCTTTCCATTTCTTCTTTCTTTTCTTTAAGGGAGCTGTTCCAGAAGTTGCACTTTCTTTCGATGTTGGTCCAGGCCCCCTATCCATTGGCATTGAAGTAGGCAAGGCCAATCCATCTGTTAAGTCAGCTGGTTCTAGGTCAAAAGCTAGTGTAAAATATGTCTTTGAAGTACTTCCGCCTTACCTGGAGTTTAAGTTACCGTTGGAGGCCTTTGAGTTCCAGTCTCAGTAGTGGTCTTCCCTATATGTACAGGGGAGTAGTTAGTTGCGAGTGTCAGATAAGATCAAAGTGCTTTAAAATAGGAGAAAGATGAATTTGACCATCCCAAGGGAAAATGAATGGGAAGGGGGCGTCTTAGCTACTCTTAAGGCTAATTCTCAGAATAGGATGACTTACCTTTACTGTAAGGCTTTTTGGAAGCCTGCTCCGAGTAAACTCGCGATTCTTTCTTTTAGGCGGACAATTCTATATATCGACTATCTCGAGGAGGGAATTCCTTAAGACTACCACTGCCTCCGCCGCTGCTGCAGTATCCTCATTAGATACAGATTCAGATACTACTCTTTGCGACATATGTTTAACTAGCCTTCGGGTGGAAAAAGATTAGCAGTTAAAGGAGCCGCATCCAAAGCAATTAAATTGTGTTGCGGAAATGAGTATACTATTATTTGTGGTAAATTTACTGGTATTCAATCAATTAGGTAACTCTTAGCAAGTGCTACGGGTGCTTCGTACTATATATAAGTATTGGAATTTTTCCTCTTCTTTATATCATATAACAATTTTTTTTGACGATTCTGCTAATCCTTATGCTCTAACTAGTCTTAAAATTCTTTAAATTACAGGAAGAAACCTAAGAAAGAACTTCAAAAGAAAGAAAGGGAAATAATAGGGTTTTATTTATCCTTACACTATTTGATCAAGGAGAAGGCGGGGGACCTGTAAAGCATCAACCATTTAAACGGATCCATCTTTTCTTAGTCCGATTCTTATATGTTGGGTGCCTCTTCCTCTTCCGCAGATTCGGATTAGTGACTAGGGACCTAGCTAGGCTCCTTGTCTTTACCCCAGAGATCTCCCTGCCCTTTCGATCTTACTTATTGACTTATTCTCTAATCCACCTATGGGCATATTCCTTCCACTGGGGTTGCTTCATTCTGACCTATCTCAACAAGCCCATCTAAGAGCCTATTGAAATTCAATCAATGGCACAGCGTCCGATTCGATCACTCTATCGAGTAGAAGTACAGGGATGATTCAATCGATTCCTAAGACCTTGAAGGGCGAAAGCCCTAATTAAGCTAGGATGAATCATCTAAGTTCCCTATGGCGGGTTGGAGACACGGAATGGGAGAAGGAATGAAAGAAGCCAGCAAGTCGGGCTAACCAGTAACAGTAGAGATTGTTAAAAGCATGGATGAACCTTCTATTATGTATTCCGTATGTCAGGTCTTGGTCTTACTTAAATAGTCAATAGTCAGTTTCATTGACTGCGGATTTCCTTTCTACGCTTTCTTCTCTTATGAAATTTCTCAACCGTAATCTAAATGCCCTTAATAGGTTTTGCAAGCTTCGCACAGAACAGTAAATCTATGAGGGGGAGGAATAATAGTATAAGGACGCATAAGGAGGGGCTGGTACACGTGAATCAGAACTAGCTATTTATTACCGGAAGTTACATCCCTATCCTATAATGGTTGAAGGCTGGGCTACTTTCCCCAAGAGTTGGGGATCCACCAGCTCTTCTATACGATCCTTCTCCTTCTTTGGAACAGCCATTGTATGAGATAAGTCTTATCCGTATGGTATGTAGCCACTATCGGTCTAGTGTAGCGTGTCTCTCTTCACGGGATCCTCTGCCCTGTACAGAGCTGATCACCCAATCACAGCCGTCTTGTGCTTGCAAGTCTCGATTGCCTTCAAAGCGTAGCCTTTGCTACCTCGGTCTGGAATCTAATCTAAGGATCTTTGTCTGTTTAGAAAACTAGATTCTTAGTAGCAGTTGTCTTATTTCATTTTATTGAATCTACCCTTATCAAAATAGTTGACTTAGCTCAGTACCGCTGACGGTGGCGTAGGAAAGACTGCTCAAGAGACACACTGTAAGACAGGCAATAATGAGTTTTCCGACTACTATCTTATGAGATAGAGATTCCCTACTATTATTTCCTCTTTGTTGATTATACCAAAGGGATCCCGACTCTGCGCTGGTCCCTACTTCCGATGTCCCCGGCTGTATCGAGTCCCGTGGATCTTGCATTCGTTCTGAGCGTGGAAATCTTCTTTGCTTTCTTCCAGTTCCTTTCGTGGGTGTGTCGGGGGCGATGTGAAAGTCCCTTCTTTTTGTCTTTTCGGCCTTCTATTCCAGTTGAACTTTCCTAACAAGCTTTCCATTATGTCTAAGTGTCCATGCTTGGGGTTCCGGATCTATATCTATCACCATTGGCCTTTGCTTGAGCCCTTCGGTTATCATTCCACGTGGTATATGAGTTGATGCTGGCAGGTAGGGGCTTATCTATGTGATTCGCTACGCTTCGCTTGTTTCTATATGAGAATATGCACCTTGGGAGCTGCGCCGCTTTAAGAGGAAATCCGGGAAAAGCTTAACCTCAGCGTACCAAGGTCTGGGGCTGAATCCGATCCAAAAGAAAAAGAGCTTGAATTCACTAGCCAAGTGAGAAATTCTCTGATTCTGACTGAGATCTTTGTCCTACTTATCACCCGGCTAGCTGCTGAATTAAAGTAGTTGACTTGACCGGAATCACAAGTTCTCAATGATACCGGCAATTGGGAATCTCAGTTGATGAGCCTGGCAAACGGAGCTACGAAACCCAGCCTTTTTCTTCTGGTGTCATATATATAAGTCTAATAACAACTAATAGTGTGCCGAAGACTTTTTGATCATATGTAGTTAGTTGAAGTGTTTATTTTCTTAATGTCACAAATATGACACCAGAAGAAGTTTAGTCTGTTCATAGACCAACTCTTTATCACTTCCGAGTATAACCCTGCATTGTTTATGTGCATGTTCATAGACCAACTCTTTATCACTTCCGAGTATAACCCTGCATTGCTTATGTGCATGTTCAATATCTAAACAGAAATAAACTTGATAATAAAGGAGATAAATGTGTACTACTTGGTGTGTGTGTGTGTGTCTAATATAAGGCTTGATGTCTTTATAATCCCTTAACTAATAAGGTTTAAGTTTACAAAGAAGATGAAAGCACACAAGCAAAAGAAGATGCACACATTGATTGGGAAGAACCAAATGCATTTTCAGTCCAAAGAAACAGGCAGTCTTTCAGTCATGCACAAAAGAAGAATTGTAGACAAGGGAACTCAATGGTAACTACATTAGATTGATGGAGAAATCTTTCAGTCCAACAACCAAATAAGAAAAAATCAAGTAGCTAGATCACAAAACTCATTGCTGTAATTGAATTTCCAGTTCCTATCATCAGTATCAATAATTGAAATTTTCAGGTAATGAATTAAGTTTTCCTCTCATTATATTCTTATAACCTGTCACATTGATAGGATAGTCCTTGGATATCTCTGCTGCTGTTGAATAATCTCCATCATCCATTATTTGGGATAAACTTGATGTTGATCCTTGTTTCCTTTTAGCTGAACCTTACAAAAATGCAACAAAAACGGAATACAATGAAACAATATATATGTATATACTTAAAATAATCACAAATTAGTCTCTTAGATTAATAAACCTTTGGTGCTGCTAAATGCAGTTTGAGAAGCAGGAAACCTGTAGAAGTAAAGTTTGTCAAACTTGTATAGAAGCTTTCTGTAGAAATTTTGAACTTGAGTACATAGCCTTGCATTGTTGCCTTCCAGTTTTAGTGCTGAAATAATTTCACCCCATTTCTTTTCCTTCCGAACCTGGAAACATTCCAAAGAATTTTTTTCATATAATATATACACAAGCGTTACTAAGAAATTAACTTATGAATAGATACATAGATAAAACAAGACAAGTACCTGGTGATAACCCTAACATCAAACCTCTGCCTACTTCTCTCAAAGCCCTGCAAAAATTCACCACGAAAATCCTACCATAACTCATTGCAAACTCCAACAATCTCATACTCAAACCTCTGCCAAAATCCCTTCTCAATCACTCTTTAACCAAGCTCAAATACTCAGATTCTCGCACGAACAAACAAACTCTTTACATAGCAGCAACCAAACACTTCTCCACCTCTCAACCTTAACTCACCCACCTATAAATCCATCACTCCAAACCTGTAAAAGACGCACTCACAACAGCCTAACAGCCAAAAACACTCAGAAACCGAAACATCTTGTTGGAATCGAACACAACAACACAACCCACACCGCAATTTTGTACCCTCACAGACTGCGCACACAGATCAATAACAATAGAGTTACGAAGAAGACGAGTAGAGTTCGAGACGAAGAATAAGAATTGGAAATAGAAGATCAAGTACCTGAATCGTTATTTTTATTTTGCTGTTGCTTGTAACTGTAAATCTGAGTAATAGTGAAATTTGGGGCTTAGGGTTTTTGAAGGGATAAGGGTATTATCATGTTATGGTTGTTTCTTTCTTTGATCTCCCTGGTTCTGTTGTTTCATTGTTTGTGTATAGCGAGAGCGAAATCCAAAATGATGGAGAGATCGAATCAGCTCTCGGTTGTTGTTGTTAGAACACATAGTAGATTAGTTCAACTGCAAAGAAGATGAGGAACACGAGAAGAGAGGAGAAACGGAGAAGCAGGGAGCGATGAACAGAGAAACGGACCTGGCAGAGAGTGATGAAGTGAAGGAACATTTGAGTGATCGCGAAGGATCGAGATCTTCTGAGGATCGACGACGATCGAGGAACAGGAGAGGAAATATTAGGTTAGACTCTTGAAAAGTAGTGAGTGTCTTTAGAATATTTCCCTTTATTGTTTTCAATTTTTCCCTTTTTTTTAATTAAAAAAAATTAGAAAAGAAAACAATTAACTAGAGGGAAATTAAAAAAAAAAAAGAGGGAAATTCTGGAGGGGTATAATTTTTTAGGCTTTGACCACAGTTTGAAGTGAAAATTATAATGTCGCGGTTTTAATTTGCGATTTAAAATATCTACAGTTTGTTAACCGTGGCAAATGAAGAAAAGGCCACACTTTCACACTCCAGATTCAATGTTTCAAAACATATGTCTACGGTTTGAAAACCCTGGCCAAAGCTTATATTTGGCCACAGTTTTTGAGTTGTGGAAAAATTTAGCGTGGCCGTAGGCCAAAAATGTTGTAGCGGCAGCATTCTTTCCAAATAGATCTTGTCCTCGGAGAGTCTTGAGTTCCTTCTGCATTTGCAGAAACTGTTCCTGGAACTCGTCCAATCTTTCATACACGCCAGCATCCTCACTGGGAGCGTGATGATATACTTGTCCGCCCGGTGGAGGAAAAGTATGCATAATAGGCTGTGGAGAAGCCATGACGGCAGATCTTGGTATCTCGGCGTTCTGTTGCGCATAACCCATTGCCGTTGCTCTATCTCAGCGTTCTATTGATTAAGCGAAAACGCTATTTTTTACACACTTTGAAAAGGGAGATATAGAGAAACAGAGAGAAAGGACTCTAAAACTTTGACGACGAGCCGACTTCACGTTCTAACATCTTCTTCTGTTTCTTGAGCTGAGCATTCTCTGACGTGAGCTGATCGATGATCCAGGAAGAAGGAGGGATAAGATGAGAAAGCAACATTTGTGTCACTTGTCGATCAAGTACTTCAAGTAACTCATCCTTCCTTCTTAGGATGTTCTGAATCTCAACGTTTTCTGTGTTGACGATTCGATACTTGTTTTTCCAAGCATTCCTTTCTTGGCATACCTTGTTTCATGCTGCCTGTAGTATCTCAACGTCTGTGGAGAAAAGGAAGATTGGTTCCCTTAGGGGAATAGGTTCTTGACGCTGATATGGCATCCTGAGCTTGAATGCCCTAACGCGTACCCATTGAAGGTAAGGATCCAAGGAGATGCAAAGATGTTTTCCCAACAATCTTCTTCCTTTTGTGTGAACAAGACGCCAGGCTTGGACAATTTCCTTCTTCAGCATGTTACCGTGATCGTCGATGTTCTTGAAGAACAAACCCTCCAATTGAATATTACATGGTATATTTTTCATGGGATAACCGTATTGACGATGGGCTAAAGCTGGATTATAACTGATTCCTCCCTTAGTTCCAATAAGGGGTACGTTGGGATAACTTCCGCAGCTGAAGATGATCTTGGTTTCGTCGTTGTCAGGACTACACCAATCAATGTCCGAATGAGAGAGGGACATGATTTTCTGTGACCAGTGAAGGCCATCCCTCATGTTCCATAAAGTGCTAGACTTCGGCAGGTGCGAGACGAACCATTCGTATAACAACGGTACGCAGCATGTGATTAATCCTCCTCGCTGCAGGTTTCTTGAATGCACAGAGTGGTAAGCATCCGCAAGCAAGGTTGGAACTGGATTTTCAATTAAGAAGATCTTAATTGCGTTGATGTCGACGAAATTTTCAATGTTAGGAAACAAAAACAATCCGTAGATAAGCAGTGCCAAGATGTCCTCAAAAACGCTCATATCTTGGATGCTGACAAAGTATCGAGCTTGATCCAACAGGAACTTGGAGGGTAATCCTTGAATTCCTCCTTTACTCACCATATGAGTTCTGATGTCGACTACGTTCAAGAGAGTAGTTGCAGCAATGATAATATCGTCAAGATTCTTTTCCAAACCGAAGTATGGATCTTGCGCGTACACGGGTATTCCAATCAGACGAGAGTACTCCTCCAACGTAGGCATGAGTTGATAATCTGGAAAGGTGAAGTAGTGATACATTGGATCGTAAAACTGTACCAAAGTGGGAAGGATCCCATCCACAATGTTGGTTTTGAGAAGAGGCAGAAGTTTTCCATACTTCTCCTTGAAAGCCTGGGGGTTGACCATCAGTTTTCCGAGCTTTTCCAATTCCTCGACCTTAGGAATTTTGAAGGTGTATTTCCTAGCTCTCTTTCTTCCGTAATCCATGGTATAGATCCTTAAGTCCTTTCTCCATTTCTCTCTTTCTATGAAGTTCAAAACGTTCGTTATTTAGTTTCCTTGAAAAACGAATCGAAAAAGACTCTTTGTTTTTATTATTATGATGCATGAATGCATGAATGCACACACAAGAGTTTTTGACAAACATGGTGTAGAAGGGTATAGTGGTCATGGAGTCACAACGCAAACCTCGCCCCTGGGTAAACTAAGGATAAGGATTGTTGTACCTGTAGAACGGGTTCTAAGGGTTCTCAGAGCTTTTGCTCAATCTTAAAGATACGTTGACTGGTATCTATAAGAGAGTTTTCTCTGAGTGTAGTATCTGCGTGACAATTACTTTCGTAATCACCGCTCTACGTCCTAATAAAGGCTTTAAGTGGGGTTAATGTGTTTCTAAGTCCTCCTGGTACAAATCAGTCTCGGAATGCATTGGCGCAGTTAATCACAACCAGCCAGGCAAATCCCAAGAGTAGATTTGGGAACCAAGATTAGAGGGCCTTCACCGAGAAGACATCCTCCATCCTATCTTATGTTGCACTCAAATCTGGGTATAGGATTTCTCACCACAAGGAGGAATTAAGTCTATTCCCGATACAGAAAAAACAAAATAAACAAGTATAAATGCAGCAAACACATGAAATGACACAGAGGTTAGGCAGGACCTCTCTTGTTTGAGGGGGAACTTGGCATCCCTAATTCCTCATTGGGGGCTAGACCAGCACAAGTCAACCATTGGTTTGGATGAAAAACCATGGTTATTACTTTCCCAAGCAGAGTCGCCATTTTTCTGTGGTGTCGTTTTTTTTACCTCCCCGTTTCACTTGGGAGGACGGCACGCTAGACCCTTCACGCGAAATTTGGAAGGAGAATGCGCCCGTGGCGGGATGAATTTTGTTTCAGTTCTTCCTACGATAACACACGAACTTTTTAATTATCCTACGAAAGAGGAAGGGGAAAAAGATCTCAAATAAACCCTAGGAGTTTGCTAAGTGTGGGGATTCACCTAGACTAGAAATTCTGGAGTCCGGGAGGTCGGTTATACATAGGTAAGGTTTTAAGCACCTTACATATCCGTAGTACTCTACGGGAACCTTCTCTGTGTCTATGTGTTTGTGTTTGTTGCTAATTGATTGGGAAAGTTTCTCCTTTGTGTTAGGAGGAAAAATTGAATTGAACGTAAAAAGACAGACTGACTGACTATTTTTGGTTTTTTATTAGCTCGCTGAGATTCCTTGTGAACCTCATGCCTACATATCCCTAATGGAAGTCAGAGCTTTTTGTAGTTCGGAGAACTAATTAGGGAAATTAATTATCTTTGGTGCCTTGCTTAAAGCTCAAGGTTGAAGCTGGAATTAAATCTCTGTTTACAGTAAAGAGACATGAAATCATCTTTACAGAGAGGTATTTCTACTATTCCACCACAAACATTAAAAGAGTGACAGAAAAGCTGAATTCATTTCATTCAAGAGGGGGACCTTACTTGTGTATATGCAAGTATACCAGTCAACTACGTCTTGAATGAAAGAATGATACTCAACCAAATTAGGGAAAGTTACACATGCCTGGGTTAACTTGCCAGAGCATGTCTTTCAAAATCCTAAATGGGAGAATGATTAAAATTAAAATATAATGTTTGTTTGTTTGAATATGGTGAGATAGGAGAAATATCTCTCTATAGAGATAAACTATATCTATCTACTGTATACAAGATTTGACTTTAGCTGGCTTGTATGAGGCCCAAGCTTGAGGCTTTTTTGATTGATTTCATTGACTCTGGGAGATGACTCCACTGGGGTTTAACTTAAACTAAAAGGTTTTGTGTTCTGTACAAAGCCCAGAATTGAGGCTGACTCTAGTTGGAGAGTGTTTATTTGATGGATTTTATTTGATGTTCTGTACAAAGCCCATAATTGTGGCTGACTCTATCTAGGGAGACTCTATTTTTGTTCCTTGTATGAAGCCCAAGGTTGTGGCTGATTGTTGAGGAAACTGAGTATGGATGACTCTATGGGGAAAAGATCCTTAAAGGTTAGGAATCTTTTGATACAGGAAAATGTGGTTTTATCTGCCTTGTACAAAGCCCAAGGTTGTGGCTACTTGATGGTGAAGGACTCACTGGGGAGACTCTATTATCTGCCTTGTACAAAGCCCAAGGTTGTGGCTGACTCGGGATAGGGGAATACCTATGAGTAGGGTTTTGACTCTAAGAGGAGTATGTGCCTTGTACAAAGCCCAAGGTTGAGGCTGACTTTTAAAATGGGGAAAGATCTACCAGTGTGGGATCTTTTGACTCAGAGGGGACTACTCTGTTGAGGATTATCCTATTGTTTGGAGGCTAAAGGTTGACCCTACTGAGGATTGTGCTTTTGTTAAGCAGGGATTGATGAATGAAAGACCCAGGTTTGAAGATGGACTCTGCTGGGGATTTTGTTTGAGTGGTTGACCTAAAGTAGACTCTACCGGGGAATTGGTTTTTATTGACTCAGACTGACCTTAAGTGAGATTTATCTTTTTAAAAGTTTAAGTTTTGGAAGCTAACCCTTTCCAGTGAATTATCACTTTAGAGGACTGATTTTGGAGGCTAACCCTTTCTAGGGTTTTACTCTGCTGGAGAGTTTTATCTTTTGAAAGCTTAATTTTTGGAAGCTAACCCTTTCCAGGGATTTTGATAAAATAAAGGAATGAATGGAGGTTGACCCTTTCCAGGGATTTTGATGATGGCAAAATGATTAACTATTTGAGACTTCTTGTTTAAAGCCCAAGATTAAGGCTGACACTGACTGAGGATAGACAGATATGGATCCTAGACTCTGCTAAGGAGGAAAATTAATGGAGATAAGGGTGACAGAGACTGTCCATGTCTCTCATTCCAAAAGATGTACTCAATGTGAAATTGAGACATTCTTAGCTTTTTTAAAGTTTGGTTTTAAGAATAGAAGAAACTCACCAGGGTAGGCTAAAAGGTGACTAAAGACCTGTTCCTATGTTTATAAGAAACTTGATGGGTCCTTGTATACAAGCTCAAGAGGAAGATGGGAATGCTTTTAAGAAGCCTGTGGGTCCTTGTACAAAGCCCAAGAGGAGGCTAATCGAGGATCATCGAGGGTCCTTGTTATAGCACAAGAGAAAGCTATGTGGTTTTGAACTTATTTTGGCTCTAAGCAAATGGGTAAGAGGTTTCACCGGGAATAATTCCTCTTGGGTGGATGTATCCTATTTTGGTTCTAAGGCTTTTTTCAAGATGTTTCACCGGGAATAATTCATCTTGAGGTTTGAACTAAAGATCTCTAATTAGGAAAGAGCCTTCACCGGGAAGACATTCTCAATCCTAGGCCATAGTCCTATTATATATATATATATATATAGTTTAACTGTCCTAAGGTTTACACTCAGACGTAGTTCTAAACAATATATATACAGTTTATATTTGACAGTAATTTAAATGAAAGCTTGTAAATTGAAAGCTATCAAGCCTAACCTGGATGGAGTGGAGGCCTTTGAAGATGTATGTGCAAATCCTTACCAGTAACATGGTTTGAACCCACGCCCTTGAAGCCAGTACTCAAAACACACACCAACCAGCCAACGCGCGCTTGGTGTCATAGTGGTGACTCCAGTGCAATACATATGTTGTTAAGTGCATAGAGAAAAAAAAGAAAATAAAATCAAAAGGTTTGGGGCGAGGGGGATTCGAACCCCAGACCATGGGCACGCGCAACACACAAACTCTCTTTACCACTGGGCTATAACGATGTATTCGTTATATGAATACCTTGCATTAAATATATTTTAAACTTGACCGGGAATGTTTGAAAATGGCGCGCCAACTACCATCTTCGTCTTCAACCTCTAGCTTCCCTCAATTCAAAATTCCAATTCTCTCATTTCTCAACCAAATCAGATGATGTAAACATCAAACTTATTCCATTTTCTCTCACGAACTCAAAGATATAACTATCACAAACTATAATTGGCTATAGCTACTGAATTACTTATAATACGTGAAGAACCCTAAAACTTGAAAATTAAATTAAATGACTATACTGAAAGATAAACAGATGATGATAGAGGGTTTTTAATCCTCTGATGATGCTGAATGAAATGGTATCGAGTTTTAACAAAAAGAGTGCACAAATTAAAGAGGTGGAGTTCAAAAACTTACCTCTGAAACTGAAGGTCGTGATGATGATGGATAGCTTCTGGCTTTGAATGAATGATTGCAAAAGCTTCCCGGGACCTTGATGATGCTATCTGGGCACTTAGATTGCTTTGAAAACCTCTGATGATCTACTCAATCCCTCTTGCTTGAGCTTCAAGTAGGAATTGAAGATGATGATTCTGCACCTACAGATGAGTTGCGACCATCTGGATAGCTTCACTACACTCCAAGGAAAGTGTTTGAGTGCTTGGACTTGCTTGACCTTGACACACTCTGTATTGTTCTACAGACCTCCAACTGCTCAAGCTCCAAAGTGAAAGTGACTATGGTGTTTCTCCACTTACAGAAGTGATCCAGGTGCTTGGATCACCTCTAATGGACCTCCTTGAGATGTTAGAAAGCTTACTTTCAAAAGAAAAGCTCTGGTTTGAAGAATTTGATTCTTCTTGCCAAAGAACTCTTGAAAACCCTAAGCAAGAGGGAGATAAGGAGAAAGAAAGAATTAGAGTTGCTTTGGTGTGTTTAATACTGAGGAATGCACTTGTATTTATAGGAAAAGAGCTCAGTACAGATTGGTGGAGTGAGCTTGCTTAGTGAGGGAGTTTTGGTTTCTTGCTCATGAAGGAATTCAAAGAATCTCCAAAATGCAATGATGGCCAAACCGAGCTAGCTCCCTATCCATTGATTTTATATGATCTTAGGGGACATTTCTGATGCAGAGGAGTGTTCCAATTGGTTGGTGAGAAGATTCCTTTGGTGATTCATCCATTTGCCATAAATACCCAAATGTAATCATTACATAATCACATGTTCTTGTTTTGGGAATATTCTCCAATCCTCATGCCATTGTGAAAATGAATGCATGGCATCTTTACTTATGTGTTATGGGTCGTGTAGCATCAATTAGTGGAGCCATTTGCACAAATTTGCAAAGTTTCAAAATGGTACATGACCTATAATTTCACTTCATGAGGCCAACTTTGGACAAGCATAACTCCTAGCTCAAAATGAATTTGGAGAAGGTTGAGCATAATTTGGAAAGCCCTTAACATGTAATTAAATTCATTAGTTTGGATTTTCTTCAAAATCTCTTGGGAAAATTGTGAAAAACAGGCCCAAAGTTTGAAGAAAACTAGGTTAAAAAACACTTAGAATTTTTTCTAAGTTTTTATGACCTATAACTTCAAAAGCTCATATCTCTTAAATGATTGATCTCTTGGAAAAAGTTGCATTGTGAGAAGTTGTTTTATTTCATGAGATCTACAACTTTCATGTTGGGAGATTTTTGAGTGTGTAAGCAAAATTTTGAGATCCATGAACTAGGTCAAAATGCACTTAGTTTGACTTTTTGATCCTTGATGAATTTTCTTGATTTTATTTGGTCAAATGTCTTTAATAATCATATGTCGATGATATTGATCCTTAAAAGTTAAGGTTTGACCAAAAATCCTAAAAGTCAAAGGTGATCTTGTATAGTTGACTTTTTCCAAATGAAGTGAAATCTTGGACTTTTGTGTTGAATCAAGCTCTCCTCCTCAAATGAATGATATGAATGGATTATATTTAGGTAATATAAGTTCTCGAGACATGTTTTGAGTTGTGGAGCCATGTCCTGATTAAAATTCAATTGTCCAGGTGAATTAGGTCAAAAACCCTAATTGTCGACCAGATGAAATTGATAACTGTAGATCTTGAATTGATGTACAATGCTAAATGGATATTGTTATATGGATCATTTGAAGATGATTGAATCCTTTAAGTGATGTCCTGGAGCTTTTTAGGGTTTCCCAAATGTGGGCCTTGATTTCAGTCCTTGATGGGCTCAAAACCCTAGTCTGGTGATCTGGGCAAACCTGAGTCTTGATGACTAGTGTCTAATCAATCATAGGTGTATGAATTAATCATTTGAGTCTTGTGATTGTTTTAGATACCATTCCCTTTATTGATTAATCCTTTGCCTGAGCTCTTTTGTCCTTGAACATCCTCGATTAGGTACCAGATGAACAAGTGACTGCTCTGAGTACCTGTCTTGAGTTTGATGAGATGTTTGGAGGTGTGACATCTCAGGGGGGGTCAAAATTAGGGTATGACAGTGTTGGCCATTCTTGAATTTCTTTCACCTTGATTTCATCAACATGGAGTCCTTTAGAGCTTACAATGAAACCTAATAAAATCATATGATCGGTGCCAAAGACACATTTTTCTTGTCTTAGCACTTGCAAAACAGCCCTTAAGTGAATGCAATGTTGCTCTGAATTTTTGCTATATATTAAGATATCATTAAAATACACAACAACAAATTTACCCAAAAAAATCCCTCAAAACATGGTTCATTAATCTCATGAAAGTGCTAGGTGCATTAGTTAGTCCAAACGAAATAACCAACCACTCATATAAACCATATTTTATTTTGAAAGTTGTTTTCGTTTCGTCCACCTCCCTTATCTTAATTTTATGATACCCATTTTTCAAATCAATTTTAGAAAATAATCATGCACCAAACAATTCATCAAGCAAGGCATCTAACCTAGGAATGAAATGTCTATACTTAATGGTAATGTTATTAACAGCCCTACAATTGGTGCATATTATCCAAATATCATCTTTTTTTTCGAACTGAAATTACCGGAACAACACATGGACTTAGACTTTCTCTTACCCATCATTTACTTACCAAGTCAGCCACTTGTCTTTGTATTTCTTGAGTTTGTTATGGATTGCTTTTGTAAGATAGTGTAACTCGGTGAACTGACTTTTATTTTTAAGCAAACAATGTTGCGGTAAGCATGAGTCGCCACCGACTTTTATTTTGTCCAACATCTTGGAAGGGTAAAAAGAACAGAAAAAGATTCTTTCTTAAGAAAACGGGCTCGGGGGGTAGATTATGAAAAGGGAAGGTGTAAGCACCCTTTTCATCCGTAGTTGTCTACGGGCTCTTAATTTACTTAGCTCATGTTTGTTTTGTTTGATTTAAGTTGAGAAGGGACTTAAGGACTTTAGCATAAATGCGTAGCCTTAGTCTTTGAAAGAGTATTGAAAAGATTTTTTTTAATCGAGCTAAGCATATTAAGAGCACTACCCTAAATTGGTCTTTTTCTATGCTTTTTATTCTTCTAAGAAAGGGATAGAGCTATCCTTACTATTTAAGGTAGGTAGTCCTATTTATTGGACGTGCTCGGGACAATCGAAGGGTCATCGGGTGGTCGTTGAAGGCAACAAGTAGAGGTACCTTTAGCAAGTTTGAAGGGACGATCGTCACTTTTTCGTAGGCAACAATTGAGGGTCATCGAGGGACTTAGTGACGATTTTATATTGAGGGACCTTTGCTAATGGGTACCTCTACATTTCGAGGGACACGACCTTTATTTGTAGGCAATCAAGAGGGGCGTACCCTAAAGGTGAGTGAGTGCGAGTGAGTTGGATTCGAATATTTTTTTATCTTGAGTTAAGGTTAGCTAGCGATTGATTTTAAATATTTTCATACAATCCTAAGCATACATCTAACAGTTAAATATATACATAAAAATAAAGTGCGGAAAATTAAACCTAAGCTATTACATGGCTTCGGGGATGGGAGAATTACAATGATTACAAAAATAGGGAATAAAAATTATTACAAACCCCAAAATGAAAATTAAAGCGGGAATGGGACGATTAAATGTACGAAATTAAAATGTAACTTGCAAATGTCCACCAGAATATCCAAAGTCTCAAATTGATACCTCCACGTAAACAAAAGACGTTAGTAGCATAATATGGAATAAAGTTGGAGAAATGATAAAAATATGAACAAATTTGATCAAAAAAAGTTTAAAAAAGATATTAAATCTAAAAGAAAATATGAGATTTAACTAAAATATATTTTTGGTATTTTTCCAACATTTAAAGAAAAAAAGACATGAAGAGGTTCCAGTTGAAATTTGAAAGTTGAGTTTTACTATTATGTACAAAAATCAAAGTCAGATTTAAAAAAAAAGTTTGTGCGTAAAGACCATATGCAAAATGTGTGAAAGATCGGGAAAGTTAATTGTCAGGGAGGAAGATTATATGTACCAAAAGTGTTAGTATTGACTTGAGAAAAGTTAAAATTGTTGATGTTGTTGGTTTACGGCAAAACCTGCGTATGAGTGTTTTGTTTTAGTGTGAATGGAAATTATAGTGTGAATTCATATGTACAGCTTCGAAAAGAAAAAAAAAGGTGAAGACTCTGGTACTCTTGAGTTTAGATGGGTACCGGTACCTTCAACCAATCAAATGCTATAATTTCATGCCATGTCACTTATTTATTTTAAAATAAATTAATATTTAATAATAGTTTATACTAAAGGTACCGGTACCCAACTTGAATTTATGGGTACCAAAGAATTTACCAAAAAAAAAGCATCCACAGGTTATTGAGACAGAAATATAACTTAAAAATATATCACCATCAGATATTCATCATTTGGTTGCAAAACAAATAACTTAAAAATTTAAAGAAATTGAAAGAATAAATAGGGGCCTCATATAAAAATCATTGGCCAAAATTGTTAAAATAAAAAAAACGTAGAAGTGTTAAAAGGATTTCGAAAAGATATGTGAATGAAATTGTGAGAGCTGTTTTTTTGTTGATGAAAAGAGAGGGTGGAGAGTCTCTTATTTATAGACTGGAATTTAGGTCAAAACCAGTCTAAATAAGGAAAAAATCCAACTCGGAGGTCCATGGACCTTCCTTGATAATTGAACCCGTGACCTTTTGGTTGCAAGCCTTACTTCCAAACCAACTGAGCTATGTTATTTATTTAAAATAAAAAACCAATTGAAAGTGTATGAAGTTTTGGCCAGCATTTTCTATTTATTAAAATATAACATTTTAAGGGTAAACTATTATATTTTAAAATAGACTTTAAATTGAATATTTATAAAATTCAGGATGTCAATGTAAATGAACTCAAGATTTTTATAAAATCCAATTTTTGAAATTGTTTTGAATTTTTGAAAAGTGTGGGCAAATTTTGGGGTATGACAGATAGCCTATTAGGCAAGGACGCTTCTGGATTGAGATCAATGTGATGCTTAATTCCTCTTAAATATGGTAAACCACTTGGTACCTCCTTTTGAAACATGTCTTCAAATTCATGCAAAAGAGTTCCAACACAACAAGGCAAATTTTGTGTGTTAGGAGTATTAGCTAGCAACGTCACCTCTTTGCAAAATAGCAAATATTGGGGATGTTGTGAAATAATTGCATTTTTAACCTCTCCTTTTTTTTTTTTGCAATCAAACTTTCTTTCTTTTCATCATTTTTTTGTCACTCTTTTTCTTTTCTTTTTCATTCTTTTCTTTTTCTTTTTCATTATTTTCTTTTTCTTTCTCGCTCATTTTTTTCTATCATTTTCTTTTGATATTCTCTCACCTCACTAGGACTCAATGGTACAAAAACAATCTTTTGGCCATGAAGCACAAAAGAGTATTTGTTGGAATAACCTTCATGACTAGTCTTTTTATCAAATTACCAAGGCCTCCCTAACAACAAATTACTAGCCTTCATAGGTACTACATCATACAACACCACATCCTCATACTTCCCAATTTTTAAACAAACTACAACTTGTCTATTAACAATCATTTCAACAGTTTCATTAAGCCATTGAAGCTTATATGGCTTAGGCTGAAGTTTTGTTTCTAAATTAAGGTTTGACACTAACCGAGTACTTGAAACATTAGTACAACTCCCACATCAATAATTAAAGAACATACATTTTCTTGAACTAGACATCTTGTGTGGAAAATATTTTCTCTTTGATTGGTGTTTTCCTCTTTGATTAAGTTCCCCAACATCCTTCTCACCACGAGCAAATCTCCACTAGTTATTTCTTCTTTTTCTTCCTCATCATACTCTTCAACATTCCCATCTTCTTCCTCTTCAATAACTACTTCATTTTCCTCTATTAGCATAGTTCTCTTAGTTGGGCATTGATGCAATATGCCCTTGGCCTTGACACTTGAAACGTGTAGTTTTTTTGTTAGTTGAAACACTTTGAGAAGGTGTGATAGCTTTACCTTTGGTTTAAACCATAGGCTCCTTAGATGATGAAGATGAAGCATCCTTCTTCTTTAGCTTGTCTTTCAAATTTGAAGAATAGAAAGTGGTGGATCTCCTTGCTTGGCTCTTTCTTTTGAGTTGTTGTTCTACTTTGACAGCTTAGTGCACTAAGACCTCTATCTCCATATAATGTTGCAGCTTCACTATGTCACTTATGTCCCTATTTAGGCCATGAAGAAATCTAGTCATGGTTGCTTCATTATCTTCCACCACATTGGCCTTTATCTTTGCAACCTTCATCTCTTTGTAGTATTCTTTAACACTTTTGGAGCCTTGATTGAGTCTTTGTAGTTTTTTGTGAAAATTCCTATTGTAATAGGATGGCACAAATCTCGTCCTCACGAATATTTTCATCTCTTCCCTAGTTTCAATGGTTGGTTTATCATATCTTCTCCTTTCATTGACAAGTTGATCCCACCACACCAAGGCATAATCTATAAATTCAATGACAGCAACCTGCACTTTTTGAGCATTAGTATAATTGTGAAAAGCAAAAATTTGTTCAATTTTTGTTTCCCACTCTAAGTAAGCCTCCGGATCATCTTTTTCCTTTAAAGGGTGGCACTTTAATTTTTATGCCACTCTATTTTTTCTCCCTAGGCCTCTCCTCCACCTTTCATCCTCATCACCACTAGCTACTGAATTTTCTACTCGACCAATCCTCTCATGTATCCTCTCTAGTTCTTCTCTCAACATTCTTTGCATTCTTATTGTAAGAGCCTCTAGGAAAAACCTATTGGCTTCTACTCGTCGTGGGCTTCCTTCCTCCTCACCTGACATGATTATCACAAAATTAATAAAGAAAATTTGTCCTCACGTGTTTACACTCAAATTTGGCTTTTTCTATAATGAACACTCTTGTCTTTTTCCACTTAATTACTGTCGCACCCCAATTTTTGTCCTATAAATTTCATTCATTCTTGATCATGCTGCGCTAGTATTTTATGTGCATTCATAGTTCCATCGTCGCATCGTTGCATATTTTTTAAAAAAAATAGACTTTTATTAAAGTCATTAAAAATAGCTTACATTTTGCATCTTTGCATTTTTTTTATTCGAGTTACTATTTTTTCGAATTTTTGTTTTAGACTCTATAGATTTTAATTTTATCATCATCATTTTAAATAAAAATATAAAAAATTTAGTTTTAATCTTTTAGTTTATTTTATTTTTTATTTAGAATTGGTATTGTTATTTTTTTTTTTTAGTTTAGATATATTTTAGTTTAATTTAGTATTAAACAAAAAGAAGAGTCTTTTTTATATAATTTAGTTTAGGCCCAATTTGATTTCTTTTGTAAAGCCCATTTCATTTTTTTTTGCCATTTCACTAAGTCAAACAAAAATAGTACAAAAAATAAACCAAAGATTCTTATTTCACGTTTCCTATCACCATCATCCCCTGCACAAAACAAGACAAAAAAAAACTCTGCATCCTGCCCCTGCATCAGCCAAGAACTTCATCAATTTGATCATACAAGCCTGCATCTAAAAAAGCATAGAATCAGTATACTCCAAATGTTCAAAATTTCATCTAATTTCCCCCCAAAACCCCATCTCTCACCATCTATAAAGGAGAGTCACAAACAGTAGCAAAAGGGGAGGAGAAAAAAGAGCCACGAGAAACAAAACGAAAAACTCAGAAAAGCTCTGCAAACCATTGTTCTTCCTCCAATTTTCCAAACCTAAAACCTGAACCGCAAAACCCATAGCTTCAGTACACAGTTTCTTCAACAACCATTATAACCAAACTCAACCTTCAATCCACCACACCTACATCAATATGATCCTATTCAAACTCACCAAATTCTTCCACTCATAACATCAATTTCCGCACAACAATCCTTCTGCAGCACCTTCATCACAGTGTATCTAAGAACCAATAGCAATCCCACACACAGTGAACCACAGCAATACCACTCTGCATCATTCAACGCGATTTCCACGGTTAAAAAGTCACAACCTCAGCAACACAGCACCGAATCGACCTTGGATAAAAAGCTCTCGATTAGATTTCAAAGCAGTAGAAACGAGGATGAACTGTACCTGAGTGGATTCGTCACCTCCGAGAACGTTCGGAGTTGGTATTTGTTTTTGATTCCTCTAAAACTTTCATGAACCGTTAGCTTGTAATGTCTGAATCGTTACTTGAATCTTGTTTGCATTCTGCATTTTTTTATTTGTACTATTCTTGAAATATTGGATTTTGTTTGTTGTGTATGTGAACCGCTTTTGATTGTTTGTCGGAGCTGAGTTGAGAGGTGAGCTGAGAGTCCGAGAGAGATGAGATTAGGTGTGTTGTTGTTCATCCATGAAAAATAGAGTGAGAGAATCACACAGGGAGGTGAGAGCAGAGATCGAGAGAGGAGGAGCTGCTATTGTTGTTGTTGTTAAATGGTGAGAAAGGAGACCTCGTTCTTTTTTTTTCGTTGCTATTGCTGAGTTTGTTTTAGGGTTGTTTAACCCGCTGAAGCATTAGAGGAGGATGGATCCTGGGTCCTCCTGACCCGGCCCAGGTCCATCGGTTTATTTTTTTATTTTTTTTCTTTTCTTCTCACTATCTTGGACCTTTCTTCAATTAGGCCCAGACACTATCCTTTTATGTTTTTTTTCTTATTTTTAAAACATTTGCTGGGCCTAGCTTTTGGCTCATCACAACTTTCTTTTTAATCATTTTTGTACTTCACTTGTCTTTTTAGTTAATCAAATATTGTTTAATTATTTGATCTTATTAATTATATTTTAACTAGTTTAGTCAATTAATTAAATTTGATTTAATTAATTAATTTCAATTAGTTGATTTTAATCGATTCAATTTTATGGTTAAATATATTTAATTATACATTTCGCCATAAAAAAATCAAAATAAGAAATAATTTTCATTCAAATAAACCTTGGTCCAACGCCGGGTCTTCTCAATTAATTTCTCGATCCAACGTCGAGTTTCTTCTTTTAAAACTTTCTTTAAACCATACCGAAAGATCGAGTGACAAGAAGTGTACACCTCTTGAATACCTCGATTCTTTTGGATTAACACCTTTTTTAAAAACCTTTCATTAATCAAATCAAAGTGATCAAGTGACAAGAAGTGGACACCTCTTGAATACCTTTGGTCCTTTGGATCCAACATATAAATTAAAACCCCTTTCTTAATCAAATTAAGAGATCAAGTGACAAGAAGTGAACACCTCTTGAATACCTTGATCTTTTGAATCAAAATACATTAATCCAAACAAGGACAACAAGTGACAATGGGACTCGCTCCTGTTGAATACCTTGGGTAAAGGACGCGCTAGGTGAACACCTATGCTCAAACACTTTACTAAACGTCTGCAAACATCCTCTTTTCATTAACAAGGACAACAAGTGACAATGGGGCTCGCTCCTGTTGAATACCTTGGGTAAAGACGCGCTAGGTGAACACCTATGCTCAATCCTTTGCTAAACGTCCGCGAATATCCTTTTTTACCAACCTGGACAACAAGTGACAATGGGGCTCGCTCCTATTGAATACCTTGGGTAAAGACGCGATAGGTGAACACTTATGCTCAATCCTTTGCTAAACGTCCGTAAATATCCTCTTTTACCAACTTGGATAACAAGTGACATTTGGACTCGCATCCTTTTGAATATCTTGGATGAACAACGCGCTAGGTGCACACCTATGCTCAAAGGGTTCACTAAACATCCCTTCAAAAAACAATCTCAACTTCATTCAAATCTTTTTCCTTATGGCCTTTTCATCTTAAAACCTCTTTTTATAAATGAGATACTTATTCAATTTCAAATGCGAACATACTTCCGCATGTGAAGATCGAATATCTTCCACTCGAATGCGATGATGGCCAAAATCTCGTCTTACTCTTGATTTAGTCATCCATTCTTGTAGTGATCTCTTATCCATGTGTGCGTAGTATTGTCTCCATTTGAAAGCGATCGAGTACCTCTCGCTAAAATCAACCAACAAACTTTTGTGGCTCTTCGTCCGAACTACGATTGCTCTGACTTTCCCATTGCACTAGGGAATACGTAGGCACAAGATACAGACGTCTTGGCGAGCATAATAATAAAAAAAATAATTTCTTTTTCTTCACAATAATAAAAACCCTAAAATCTTTTCTTTTATATTTTCCCGATTAATAAGCTCAAGAACGCAAACATTGCGCTAACACTCAAACACAAAACTAACTAAATGGGTCTCATCGAGTACGATGGAGGTGAGGGGTGCTAATACCTTCCCCTTGCTTAACCGACTCCCGAACCCTAATTTGGTTGCGATGACCATCTTATCCATTTTTCTTTTATTCGTGGGTTTTATCGATATTTTCCCTTTCCTCTTTGGAATAAATAAAGTTCGGTGGCGACTCTGTTGTATTTCGAGTGTGTGAACACCTCGAGTATCTTTTACCGCTACAATTACTCTTTTCAGTTTTTAAAAAAAACTAAATGCAATAACACAAGAAAACTATTTTCAAATGGTAAAACACACAAAGTTTGAAATTGAAAGGAAAAGAAAAAAAAACAAAGACACAAAATAAGGGGAAAATGTGAGATACAAATAAATAACTCACAAGGTAGTCAAGACTCTGCAGCAAATAATTCCAAAATAATCACAAGCTTCACAACCAGAATATATATATATATATATATATATATATATATATATATATATATATATATATGCATGAATGATGATGCAAATGCAACAGAAATCAGGATCAAAGATCAAAGGCTCTCGGATAACAGCTTCTCATGATGGTCAGTGATGGTCGAATCCTCCAGATTCAGAGGTTCGATGTTGCTTTCTTGATAAATAGTCTGTGCATAAGTCAAAGATGGTCGAATCCTCCAGATTCAGAGGTTCGACGTTGATTCTGGATAAATAGGCATCGTGATATGATGTACAATCTTTGGATAACTGGCATAGAACCTCGATACAAGTCAAATGTTATAGGATCAAAGGTCCGACGCCTTTTTGAATACCAGGAGAACCAATAGTCACCAAAAGAACATGTACCTGCACCTGTAAAGGATATGATTCCCTCCCCACTCACGAGTAAATCTAGGCCAGGGTAGGTCGAAAAAGCTAACAGAGGATTGAAAGTAGACGCAATCATACGAAATTGCCTCGTTCAACCAAGCTCTGCCCGTGGATACATGATCGGAACAATCAGACATACGTCTTCCGTCCGTCATGGCCACTCTAGTCCTAGTTCCTAAGGTATCATTCATGACCTGTGTATTGGGTCTTTTACCTTAGAACACCCCTCCCATCAAACAGAAAAGTCCAGCACAATAGATATATATACAACATAATATATGAATAATAAACTATGCAAGGTATATGACAATACATAATGCAAGTAAAACATATAAAGAGTAAACACACAATGAAAAGTAAACAAACAAAAGCTTGGATCGACTAAGCTATATCCCCAGCAGAGTCGCCAGTTGTTGCACGCTCGCGAAAATCAAACATAGTCGCCACTAACATATTTACCCTAAAAGGGAAAGGAACGTCAGCAAACCTAAAACAAATAAGAACAGTCTCACGACTAGAGAAAGGGTACGGAAGTCGGTTACACAAGGGGAAGGTGCTAGCACCCCTCGCGTCTGTGGTACTCCACATGATCCACTTTTGCTAGTTTCTATTCTATAGGTGTGTTTCAACTAGTGCTTACTTTCTAAGAAGGAAATGAAAGGATTATAAACAATACGGGAGGAATAAAGTTTTTTAAATAGTTGTGCTCGCTTATGTCCCGCAGCCTAATATCTACGTATCCCCTTATGAGAAATCAGAGCGTCGTAGTTCGGCTCACATGTGTTTGGTTGTTTGTTTGTGTTTTTTAGTGGATGAAGTTACGTTCGCATTCTAGCATTAGGATAGCTGCTCGTTAAGTGGAGTCTTATGCGTTACCTGTCTGCGATTGAAAGGAAGTAACATGTCCGATTAAGAGAAAGAATACCTTGAAGGCGGGAGAGAAGAGAGAATTGTTTGTCGAGTGTTTCAAGTACCTCCCTTGAACAAGCGAGGTTTGAGCTACTCTTGGTTGGTGTTTTTTATGGTTGGGAACTTTCACTCAAGTGATCCCCTTAAACAAGAGAGACGAGAGCTTTCATTCCCTTTTTATCATTTTCAACATTTATTAAGTGTTTTAAGTGTTCTATTGGTATTTTTTAAAGGGAATTAAATTTGAATATTTATTAGATGTTTTAAAGTTGAAAAGGAAAAAAGAAAGGGAATTCTAGTCTAAATGTATGAACAAAGGGAAGGTCTAACCTACAATTGTTATGTTAATCTACCTAAGTGGTTATAGGATTTTCTAAAGGGAGAGAACTATGTCTAATGTGGTCATATGAAGATTTACAAGTCCTAAAGTCTAAGGGAACATGCAAATTGAAAGTTATAAATTAAAATAATTACAAGTAGCAAAATCAAGCAAAACTCACATTAAACTAGTACAAGAAAAATGTCATGGAAATGGTGTACAAAATAGGAATAAAATGACTAAAAACTAAAGTATTTTTTTATTAGATTTTTTATGGGGAATTCTATTAAACTAGAAAATTAATTCCTAATATGTGACCAAAAAAAATTAACAAGTTCTTATTGATTTTATGATTTTTTTATCACCTAAAACTAGCATACAAATGGCTTTTATTACATTCTTTATTATGCTAAAAAGTATGATACAAAACTATATGATAAAAACCTAAATCTAACATGAAAAATATGTGATCAGAGGGGTATGATATGGAAAATGGTGGTGTAGCCAGTAAACTGGCGCAGGCCCAAGGCTGGTGGCCTAACAACTTGTTTTTGTTCAGCAACATAAAAAAATGGAGAGTGTGCGATGGATGTGAACTGCAGTTTCGTAATGGCCCATGGTGTATGTATCAGATTTTCATTTTATTAAAATAAAAAATTTCAATTAATTAGAAAAAAAAGAAAATAATTGAAAGAGGAAAATTAGGGTTACGCTATGCCTCAAGAACTTCCTCAGGCTAACCCTCACTCCTCTCGTTCTCAGACAAGTGCGACGGTGCCGCTCACAAACCCCTTCTCTGGCTAAAAATTCGACGAACACCGCCATGAACAACCAAACTACCCCACCTTCGGTTCATTTCTTGCATTCATTTCGTCAATTTCACCTTATTCTCCCTAAATCTAGCAAAATCGTTTAGAAATCCTAAGCGCAAAATTCCAATTACAGAGCAACAATCGAATTATGAAGCCTTAGGTTTATGATTCATGGAACTTCAATCTACACAGAAGTATGAAGGAGACGAAGGATGAATGAAATAAAGGGAGTTCCAAGGCTTACCTAATGTGCGAAATGGCGAAGACCGTTGAAGAAAACCAGAGGGGAGATAATAAGGTACGATTCAGATCTTTTCCTTTCTCTTTGATTCGGTTAACCGGTCGTTCTTCCTCAACCTCTTCCGTGTGCACGATTAAGTATGTCTTCGCTTCTATACTCTGAGAATATCGAGAGCTCGAGAGAAATTGTCGCGAATTGATGAAGACGATGAGAGGATAAAATTGGTCGCAGAGGGAGGTTAGGGATGAAGTTGTTGAAGTAGGTTGCAAAGAGAGATGAAGATGATGAATGGTGAATATGGCGTGTGTAGTGATGAAAAGAGAGTGAGGAACGAAGGTTGGAGAGAGAGAGAGAGAGAGAGAGAGAGAGAGAGAGAGAGATGATTCAAAGGAGTTTCTCTCTAAAAGCCCTGAGATTTTGGGTGATTTTTGGTGAAGTGTGGGTCAAACTGTGAAATGAGAGGGGAAGTGATTTATATAGTTGCTGAAGGAGAGAAAGTAGTTAGAGGGGAATGGAATATGGGCCTTTGGAACAATGAGAATTAGTTAGTGAATTGATGGTGTAGATCGAAGTCAGTTATAGGGAGGTTAGGAATTGATGACTAGGTTAGGAGTTTGTTATTTTCTGTTTTGACAGTTAGGATAGGTAGTTGTAGCTTGAGCTTGTTAACTGTTATATGCAGAAAGTTTGTTATAAAATCTGTTAAAGTTAGTTGTTAGTAGTTATCAGCTCTATTAGTAGCAGTTAGGAGTTATTTAGTTGAGGCTAGGTTTGTTAATTGTCACAATTAACAGTTAGGAAACTGTTAGAAGTTAAATCAAATGGGAATTGTTAGTAAACCAATTTGTGTATGCTAAATGATTAGAAGCAGTTAGTAAGCGGAAAGTGATATTGTTAGAAATATTTAGTTCAAAAGAGTTGAATGTTAGAATGTAGCACAATTAGTTGTAGCTTGTTTGGACTGTTAGTAAACTATTAGTGTTAGTAAGTGGCCTGTTATCTTGATGAAACTGTTGTTGCTTTCACCTTTGGTCTGAACCGCAAGACACGAATCGAAACAGTGGCCAATCCATCCTGAATAAACTGCCTCTTGTTCGAAACGGATGCATTGTTTCGATTCTTTTTTCTTTGTTGAATTCTGAATAGCATGAACATGAGTGTGTTGATTTGGTTTATATGGTCTTTCTGATGCTAACCGTTGTGTTTTTTCTTCTGATTGGTTAGGACATGGTTGGGTTTGCAAGTGCGACGACACGATCTTGGTATAACCTGCTGGTGATCATGAGCAAAGGGGCTATCATATTGGCAACTGCTGAAGTGGTTAATGGCTAGCTATTGTGTTAGTTTGGTGAATGTTGAACTTAACATAGAGATTTGATCCTGGAATGTGAATGTAATAATGTGTAAGGGCCATAATAAATACCGTGCATTGAATCAATGTTTTGTCTTTTTGGTTTTTATATGAGAATAGTTAAGGCCTGTGTATTTGGAACTGGATTGACATATGGTTTGGAACTGATATGGTTTAATGGTGTATGTTGCAGGGACATTGTATAGACTGAAACAACATTGCTTTAGCTGTCAATATTTCGGTTATGTATGGTGCGGGTTATGAATGTGGTTTTGGTAGCAAGTGGAGGTGGGGCAGAACCGATATGGACGGATTTGGATGCAAGTAGAAGCAAGAAAATGGCATAGAATTTTGGATAGGTTTATACTGTGACAATTGGAACAAGGCGAATGGGATTAATTTGAATCAAGTTCTGTGGTTGTTCGAATGTATGCTTTAGGATAGGTAGTTTAAGGTTTGTATGTGTAGGTTTTTGTACATGTAACAAAAGATAGGCATGGTTTGTAAATAGTGAGTTTTATTTGTAAATTTGAATTTGAACTTGAATGAATGCACTTGGAATAATGTTGGTTTTGAATGTTGTTGTATTGAGAATGGATGATGAATATATTTGTTCTTGAAATTGTGGTGATCTTTGAATGAGCTTTGAATAATGATTCCAATTACTCTTGTACTTCACATTAATTCGTATGAATCTTCTTTCCAAACTCAACATGTTTACATCTCGCTCCAATCAATTGATTTGAACAGACATTTGAATTCATGACATTAAGTAGTCCCTTGAAAGAACGCCTCCAAGTAACGAGTACAACTATTATCATCATTAATAATTAATGTGTGTCGATCCCTAAACATGTCTTGATTCATGATCCACATGATCCACAAGCAAATCTCATTTCCCAGTTCAAGCTTTTGAAAGAAGTCAATAAGATAACTTTGTCCAGCTCAAACAAGAGATAAAAATCCCAATCTTTTATGATCCTTGATCCCATGCTAGATTTATTGATTAATGATGCATGATGTGTTTGATGGCCTGATGGAGGTATGCAGATGAATGCGAAACTTAAGCCAGTTAGAAATAAAGTTAGGAGGGCAAATTTTGGGGTGCAACACATATGTTCGCAAGCATTATACAATTGTTCATTTATGAAACGTTGACCAATGTCTATATCGGTTTAACATCATGCTTCACTTTTTTCGGTTTAACATCATGCTTAACTTCAAATGGTTTAACATTATATGTCACATCACCCTTTTTTACATCGTTACGTACAATAGCTTTGGGAAACATATATGAATGAACCATATCTGGTAAGAACCAAAACAGGAAAAAGCTCAAAAATCAGCAACAGACTAATTCGAATATACATATTCGAAATAATGTTGGTGCGTTCGAATATGTATATCCAGACAAAGTGAACGTTTTTTCCAAAAAAAATGAAGATCATTGCAAGCAATAAAGAATGAAATGAGAGAACTTTACCTTAAATTGTAGCTTATTGTGCTCCTTTTGATGTGATAAAATGCAAGAAATCTGGTTTGGAATCGAAACGTTGATTGAGAATGCGTTTTTAAGAGTTTTTTGGTTATAGAGGAGTTTGAAGTTTGAAGAGTGAGGAAGATGATCATGCATATAGTCAATTTGCCGCTTGACATTTTCGGATATACATCTCCGAAAATATCACTGAATGGTTAAAAAAACCCAAAGTGAAAAGGTTACTTCGGAGATGTATATACAAATTTACCTTATGGTTGTCTTCGGAGATGCATCTCCAAACTAAATTTTGCCAAAATTTGATATTTGGTATATTTAAAGATGCATCTTCAAATTCACCCAGGGACATTTGCAGAATTTTCAAAGGTGCATCCTATATACCAGCGGTGGGAGAGAAATTGTCTATCCTGTATACCAAGGGTGGGAGAGAAATTGCCTAAAGAATTTGAGAGCAGGCTTTCATTTTTTAGGAGATCTAGGGTTTTAGAGGGTGTAGAAGATGGAGAGATCAATTTAGCAAATATGGGTGTATCAAAGCCTTGAGATTTTTTTTTTAAGAAAAGAATGAGATTTTCTTGATTTATTAGTCACATTTTACAATGAGTTATAGTTTAGGTTAAGGATATCCAACAAAAATAAGAAAAGGACTAGTAAAAAACTAGAATATATTTATTAGATCTTTGTAGCCGGGTACGGATATGGTTGTGGATATCCCCCTTATCCGGTTAAATTGAACACCCTAGAGTTCATTAACATTGCAATTTTTTTACCCTGGTCATATAAACTGATAATTGTACCAAAACTTCATTTTGCATCCAAACGGGATACATGATTTCCTGTTCAAAATATTTTCCTCTCCATTTGCTTAAATAATGAAATGTAAGTTCACTCACCCAGTGTAGATGCTCCAGAGATCAAACTTCATTTTGCATCCAAAAAGGATAAGTAACCATATTAACCAAAATAAATATTGATTTCATAACTATTGACGCAACTTACTGAGATTCTTTCAACAGAAAATGCAAGGGTTGGTCAAGAGATCGGGATCTATATACCATATACAAACATGAATCAGACAATGCATATTTTTGCTCGTGACTGTACGAGTTAGGTGTAACAGACCAAGAAGAACGACTGAGTAAGCACATGTTACACCCATGGCCATTAATTCGATAGCTAATCCATCTCCAGCCAACAGATCCTCTAAAGGAATTATGTTACCCTTGTCTTTATCCTTTGGCTCCAAACGTCGAGAGGTTCAAGTGAAACCTTCGACCTTACCTATTTGTCTGATTAAGAAAGAAGAAATTTTTCATTTAAGAGTCAAGTATAAATAAGTGCCAACTTTTGACAGAAAATTCTGAGCAAGAGTCCCAAAATTATTCTACCTTGTTGTTAACCCCAATCCATGCATCATTTTTTGGCCCATACCCATATTGTTCAACAACATATGGAGGTGGAGCATTCTTCAAGAGTGGCACCCTGTCAGGAGCATATTCGTCATCACTGTCATAATATTGATGTGGCCCGAGAGCTTTGAGTATCATTGCCAATAATAGAGAGAATCCCTGGTAGTGAAGGGTACAAGCATCAGTTCATCTTTCATTAAACAAAATTCCAAATTCTGAAAGTAACTTTAAAAACCAGCAGTAGTCAGCACAAATAAGCAAATGAAGAAATATGCTCATGTTATGCATTAACAGAACAAATGGTTGAAGAAACAGTGTACCAGTTCCCATTGTTTTACTAATTATGTATGGAATATGTTCATATTAAATCAATCTCACAATCATGGTGTTACAAAGGGTATATTGGGAAGCAAGGAAAAGAATGGTGACTCGACAAATGCAGCTCCAGCTAACTTGGAGGGAGTGATTCTCCCTGATATTCTAGTATTCTCTCTCTAGTTTTCTTCCTGCAGTGTACTAGATCCTTCATTTACGGATGTCGATCATTCATTTTCATCAACGATATTCCAATCATTACCATAACTGTGTGTGATCATTAGATTTGGTGTTTTCACTAACACCACGGCAGACAACAGTCCTCGCACAAGGAGCTTCAAAATGACATTCCATGCAACGCCAAAGCCATCGATCATATCACATCAGAGACGCTAGCACAGTTCAGGAATGCAGAAGCCACCAATGCCGAGTGTTTCAATCTCATTTATGAAGCTCTCGATGCACTCATCCAGATGCAAACAAACCCACTGGAGTCTTCCCATGGTGTGATGAACTCGAACAAGCAACCATTTCAGGTAAGATCTGTGAAACTAGATTTTCCAAGATTTTGCGGAAAAAAACGTGCTGAATGGATTTTTAAAGGGGAACAATTTTTTCGATTATCACAACACACCTTTGGTAATTTCATCTGTGCACATGGACCATGATGTGGTGCCGTGGTACCAAATGATTCAACGCTCGCGTCCTTTTCGCTCTTGGCAAGAATTTACAAGGGCGTTGGAGCTAGATTTTGGCCCGCCGGCATACGAGTGTCAAAGAGCGGCTCTCTGTAAGTTGAATCAAGTGGGTGAATACTACAAAGAGTTCAACACACTGGCAAACAGGATGTATGGAGTGAGTACAAAAGCCTTCTTAGATTGCTTCTTGAGTGGATTCCAATCTAACATTCGAAGGAACGTTCTAGCCCTCTACCTAACCACCATTTCCAAAGTGTTTGCACTGGCTAAGCTTTTGAAAGAAAAATATAACACCCAACCCAAACCAAAGTACACTCAAGGCCCATACAAAATCCCAAACACCCAGAGTAACTACCAACCAAAATATGGCCCAAATACATACAGATCTGACCCAATCCCAAATCAACAAGCCTATGCTAAAATTGCAGGTCATATGACTGATCTGTTGGAAAGGGATGCATTTGTTTGGAACCCAGAAGCTGAAACATCATTTCACCAGTTCAAGCAAGCAATCACCACTGCACCAGTGCTTTGTTTAATTGATTTCACAAAGCCATTTCACCTAGAAACAGATGCTTTGGGTACAGAAGTATGAGCAGTATTGGGAGTCACATCTTCTCACTGATATTCTTTTATTCTCTATCTGTACTCTTCTTCCTGCACTGTATTAGATCCTTCTTTTACAGAAGCTGATCATTCCTTTTCATCAATAATATTCTGATAGAAACTGGTTCTTTATAAATATAATTACAGAATTTCAGTACAGAAAAATAATACAAACAGAATGACAGGGACTAGTTTGGTTCCTTCCAAGAATTCGAGAGTCTTGGATCTCACCCTTCCCAACCGTTCGAGAATGGGTCTCCCAATAACCACTCAATAACTTTCTGATAAAACACCTCTGTTCAGTGTCTCCCTTTTATAATTACACAACACCTAAAACTAAACGGACATAAATAATTACATAATTAATTACTGCTCACAGCATTAACACCCCATTATGCAGTCACAATCCCCTAAAATAATTGACTCATAACTAGCAGTAACTTTCCTAAAACTGATATAATCAGTTTTGTCCTTTCATCTTATACATTAAATAAGAGGTCTAACAATACTCCCCCTAAAGATTCACCTTGTCCTCAAGGTGAAGGGATACCCAAGTGTCCACCAGGGTCCCAAAACTTGAATTCAGCACCTCTTTGGGTTTCTCACCATAGTTTTCATCTTCCATATTTTCCTCCAATAGCAAGACTTGAAATTGTTTGTTTGCACATACATGTCCAGGGCTAAACTTCTCATTACATCGGAAACATAGTCCTTTACGTGATTTATCTTGCAGTTCTGCATCTGTCAACATTCTAAAGCATCTCCTTTTGAAAAAACAGTTTAGCTGTGACCGATTTGCCTCACCTGTGGAACATGCAGCAGTGAAAACAGTCTGTACATGACTTTCATTTCCTGGATCACATGTTACATTCCTGCTATTGTCGTAGTTTTGGAAGGTCACTTCACAAGCAGAATTTGTACACCACCATTCCCTTTATTTAACCAGTTATTTTTCTCATCAACCCTTTGTGCATGATCCATTAATTCAGCTAATCTTTCAACTGGAAGAAGCTTTAGTTCAGCCCTTATCACATCTTTGAGTCCATTCATAAAAAAAAAAAATTTAAGTAAGACGGCTCAGCACTTTTCAGGGAACCTGCATATAGCTCAAATTGCTCTCTATATTCTTCCACCGTTCCTGTTTGTTTGAAACTCAGCAACAATTCAAAGGGACTTTGGATCAGTAAGGGTTGAAAACGTTTAAGGATGGCTGTTTTGAATTCCTCCCAAGTTGATTTTGGTGAGGACACCTCCCACCATTGATACCAAGCAAGTGCTTTGCCCTCCATGGCTACCATCGCTGCCTGCAGTCTCTCTGTTTCATCCACTTCAGGTCAAAATAACGCTCGACACGGTTCAACCAACTGTATGCATCAGTACCTTCAAAATTTGGAATTTCCAATTCTTGCCATCTTTCTTTGCAGGACCGTGGATGTTGGTGATTCACAGACACATCCTCTTCATCCGTTTGGTCCTCGCTGGGTCCTGAACCTGCTGGATTTTGGTGCCTCATGCGACGAACAGTTTCGACTAATTCCGTCATTTGTCGTCTAACATCCATTCGCTCCACACGGTCTTCTTCACGCTGTTTCTCCATTGTTCCTTTCATTGCTAACAATGTTTCAAATCTACGTTCGAGAATTTCCAACCTGGCCTCCATTTAAGTACAGAGAAATACACATAACAGAATGACAGGGATTAGTTTGGTTCCTTCCAAGAATTCGAGAGTCTTGGATCTCTCCTTTCCCAAATGTTCGAGAGTTGGGTCTCTCCCAATAACCACTCAATAACTTTCTGATAAAACTCCCTCTGTTCAGTGTCTCCCTTTTATAATTACACGCCACCCAAAACTGAATGGACATAAATAATTACATAATTAATTACTGCTCACAGCAGTAACACCCCATTATGCAGTCACTATCCCCTAAAGTAATTGACGCAAAACTAGCAGTAACTTTCCTAAAACTGATTATCAAATTCCCTCTATTCAGTGTCTCCCTTTCATAATTACACGCCACCTAAAACTGAATGGACGTAAATAATTACATAATTAATTACTGCTCACAGCAGTAACACCCCATTATGCAGTCACTATCCCCTTAAGTAATTGACTCATAACTAGCAGTAACTTTCCTAAAACTGATATAATCAGTTTGGTCCTTTTATCTTATACACATTTAAATAAGAGGTCTAACATATTCCAATCATTACCATAACTGTGTGTGATCATTGCACATGGAATATGTATCCAGATTACTAATAACTGAAGAATTTATGCAAATTGCTCTTATTAAATAAATGCATAATAAAAGACACTGCAAACCATGACAATGAGAAGAAGAGATTTCCCGTTTCCGGCAAAAGTACTGTTTAAAGACCAGAAGAAGAGGGAGGGTGAATTACCTGTACAGAAACAAGTGATAGGCCTATCCATTTGCACATCTTATAGTTTGTTTTGATGAAATTCTTGAACTGGTCAAAATTCCCTGAGGGGTCCTTAGGGAAGTCCTGATTCAGATTTCAAAGTTAAAATGGATCAGACCATTGCTTAACCTATATTATGTGTCATTCGGATTGGAGAGAGCACTACAAAATTATTAATCAAACAAAGAGCACCACTGAGTCACTGACGAAGAGTTTTTATATATAACATACCTCCTTCCAATCCCGGTTTAGAAATGCATCAACAGAAACTGCAGCCTCCAGCATGAGAAGCAAAACCACAAACACCATATACTGAAAGCAGTCAAGGTCACATGGCTCTAATGGCTCTAATGCCGTAATGGCCACACAATGAAATAATTCTGTTGTTAAAGGGAAGTTGCTTCAATGCAAAAATTTAAGTTTAAGCACTGAAAATCAACTTCATACTTAAGTAAAGTGAAATCAATTGAAAAGAACTAAAATATACAGCACAAGGGATCACCAAATATGTAAAATCTTTTCATACATAAATATTACACGATAATGATAACCTTAAATATTGCATCTTTAAGATTATCTTTGCTTTATAGTACATGTAATGCACTACAATAAAAGTCTCTAAATTAGATTTTAAGATACTACTTAGTTATAAGAAGATCTCATGATGTCTTGCATAATATATATATTTTTGTTGCCTACTGCCCTGCCCAAATTTCTAAAATGTCATATCCTTAGATTGCACACTGCCCTGCCCAAATTTCTAAAATGCCATATCCTTAGATTGCACACTGCCCTGCCCAAATTTCTAAAATGCCATATCCTTAGATTGCACAGGTATGACATTTGATATTGATTGCACGGGTTTAGTATCTAATACCCTTCCCATATGGCGGAAGACTCAATAAAAGGATACTAAATACAAGCAACAGCCGTTAGCAGTTTCAGCAGCAACATGACCCGAACAAGTGATTACACAAAATGTAACTCCAAGGCCTAGAAAGGTGTAGATAAACCTGATTGCAGTAACAAAAAAAGGCCAAATCATTCACAATCCATCAACGCAGAACATAAGAAGTAAAAAGGTTACAAAAAGAAACATACATGCAAAATATAATGAATGGTGACAATCAACCCCCCATTATGTTCAAACATTGAAAGTGTTAACATTAGTTAGACTTTAGGCTTATTTCGTTAGGTTTGTTAGGGTAGTTATGATCTACCCTCTATATTCTCTAATTTAGTGATGGGTTTGTTAAGTTAGTTATTATTTTCTCATTCATGACCCTATTTATAAGTGTATGGGAATCACACTGTATTTTTACTTTAATAAGAAACTTCAATGAGAACGAGTAAATATTAAAACATATTCTTAGTGAGTATGTATTTTATCTTGAATTTGCTCATCTCTTTACATGGTATCAGTTATCTTAGAATCTGATCCTTTTTCTTTTACTATTCTTTATCTTTACTTTCCAATTTCTTTTATTCATTAGCTTCTTTTTCCTTCATTCATCACCTTTCCTTTTTCTCCATTTTTCTCCAAACTTCTTCCCCAAATTCCTCCATGGAATCTCATGCCGAGAGCATTGGCTCCATTCCTTCGATCGTTTCTTCCCCAAACCCCTCCACCACCACAAAACAACAATTTCAACAACTTGTCGTCATCAAATCGGAGCTAGCAAATGGATATGCTCAATCCATTTTTCATGCATCCAAGCGACAATCGAGTCATCACAATCATCTCAACAATACAAACTACAAGTACAACTATTGGTCAAGATGAATGCTCATGGCTATGAGATTGAAGAACAAATTAGGGTTTCTCGACGGAACCCTAATTCGTCCATAAGATTCAGATCGATTACCAATTGCTTAGGTCAAATGCACTACAGTGGTAAGTGTTTGGAAGACCAATTCAATTGATGCGGAAATTGCTCAGAGTGTGATGTGGATGGACACAACTCAAGAAATCTAGGAAAAGTTGAAGGATCAATATCATCAAGGAGATATTTTGCGCAATTATGATCTTAAAGAGGAAATCTACCCTCTTCAACAAGGTGCTCCATCCATTACCCTTTACTACACCAATATGAAAAATAACTATGGCAAGAACAAGAAAACTTTCATATCATCCTTGTTTGTACCTGCCATGTCAAGTGTTCATGTGCTTTACTCCCAAAGATCAAGGATTATCGTGAAGAGGGCTATGCTATTCGTTTCCTCAAAGCCCTCAACGAGCAATACACCCCTGTCTTCACAAATCAAGTTCATGACCCCTTTGCCTCGTGTCAATAAGGTGTTCTCCATGCTCATGCAGCAAGAATGCAAGAATTCCACCCTTCTTGATAACGGTAAACACGTTGCTAACATTACTCATAGAGGAGCTCCAAAGGATGTTGGTATGGACATCATTGGTAAAGGACCTCATACGGGTCATGGAAAAGGATTGAAAGTTTCAGCTACTTCCAGAAGCAAGGTCACACCATTGAAGTATGTTTCAAGAAACATGATTTCCCATCATATTTCGAGAAGACCAATGTCAACAATTGCTCTCATGATTCAGATGACAATGTTGAATATTCTATTTCTGAACAAGCTGAGGATTTTATCAATGAAACTGAGAACCTTGAGTTCATCCATAATCAAAAGAAATCTCTGCTAGGTCTCCTACAAAACTCACCTCAGAGGCCTCTCAGGCTCTCACCAATGTTCAACATCTCAAGGCTTCCTACCACCAATCATTGTAGCACCACTCATTTTTCTCATGACTTCTACTTGCACAATGATCTCTTTATTCCTGAAAATTTTATACCAATATAATTTCTATTCCTAAAGTTGCACCATTTTATCTTTTTTTATTCAAAGCATTGCATCATACAGGGCAATCACGCAGAAAGATGATGGGTGCAGTTGAGTTACATCAAGGATTGTACTTGCTCACCTTTTCCTATTTACTAAGGCCTTGAATTTCGGTAACTTTTCTTCCCTAGTTTGCAAACTTGGATTGATTAACACCCCTTCCACTTTGAAGGGGTGTTAATCAATAAAAAGAAGAAAAAATAGGTCTATAAGAAGAAGAAAAAAGAAGAGAGAAATTTTATTTACCAGGGAGGTGGATAATCAGAATCATGACCAAAAGGAAGTTCACCCATCTTCCTCTGCCAAACCCTAATCATCCAAGCAGAGTATAGAATCATGGCTAACCCAGCCATCCCAATCACCGAGTTCACCAGTTTCAATATCGATTGTATGCAACTTCTCATCACCCTCGCCATTTTAATTCACAAAAGGAAAATAGTAAAAGAACTATAAACAATCTATCGCTCCCTAAGCTGAAATAAGCCTTAAATCTAGGGCTCGAAGTCTCGAACAACAAATCAATCGATTTGAGGAGAAAAAAGAGGATAGTTTTTTAATTGAGTTAATTCCATTTAAAATTTTATGGTTCTAAATTTTTAATGACTTAGTTATTTGGATATTGTAAAACATACTCAAGGGAGAGGACCGAATGGAATAAAGATGTTATTTTATTGTTTTGGTATTTAGAGAGATTTTGTCATTATGCAATGATGGAATTTTATTCGGCTCCCCTTCATTTCATCTGTTTTTATTCAATCTAGACAATAAAACTTAAATTTAAATTGTTGAGTTATATCTCATTTTATTCTCTTCCATCAATCCCAAATATTCTCTTCCATCAATTAAACATACTCTAAAGAACATATATCATTCCGTTATTTAAAAGTTAATAAAAATTTATTTTTGAAAAATTTTTAAAATTTCATTTATGAAATACATAAAATATCAAATAAAATATATTAATTTAATTACTTTTTGTACCCTTAAAACATCAGTAAACTTGACAGTAGTTAGTATACAAATAAGATATTTATTGGGAGAAAATAATCTTAATAGGAGTGAATAGACTTTTAAAATTGTTTTATTTAAGTAAATTGTTTTATTTAATTTATTTTGATTTAATTATAATTTTGTGTATTTATTTGATTTAATTTATGTGGATGATTAAATAAATATGGGTGAGAGGAATAGTGTTTCATATAATGGTGTTGATGTTGTATTTTTGGAACAACTCTATGTTAAATAATGTTGGAAAAGTTTTTTATGATAGATTGTAAGTGCAGAAAATCATTCCTACTTCTAGGTTAAACAAAGAAGGTTGTTCAACATTTGAAAAAATATATGCAACAAAATCTGAAATTGCAGCTATGATGATGAATTTGGATGTTTTTAATATTATGTGTAAACAATGTAATGTTTAAAAAAATAGAAATTATTCATCTCGATTTTATTCTAAAACTGAGGAACTTACATATTTAATTTTATTTAATATTGTTATTTAAAATAGAAAATATGTTTCCCCTATGTTTTTCTAACGACCAAGGGAATATATTACACAACTACAACAACAAATCTCTATCATACATTCTTAAAAGTGCAACGCTCAAGCTATTGGCAAGACATAAATCCACAACAAACTATTTATATCCACCACTACATATATTTCTTGTGAAAGCATTTGCCTTGATAAAGTTTGCTCGAGATAATGAAATTTTGGAACCTAAAAGAGTTTGAAAAAGTTCCCAATGATGGATTGCAAGTGTAACACCCTGTCATACCTGTTAGCTGAAGATTTCGTTTGGGAAGAATGTCCTTCGAAGGTCTGAAATTCGAAGGAGATGGTTACTGATGACCATCTTTGAAGATAGAAAATGGCTACTGATGGCCATGCTTCGAGAATGATGTTTAAGTTGGAGCAAAGATAGTGAGCGCCGAAGCTAAATTCGAGAAGAATGGTCTTTGAGACTTAGACGTTTTTGCGAAATATGCGAAGTACTGAAGCTTGGTGTGTTTTCGTGGCATTCTCGATTTTAAATTACGTTGCCACGCGTCGAAAGAGGATTCAGGCGGGAGGATTTGAATTTCGAAGTAGTTTATATAACTGCACAAAGACAGATGGCATCCCAGGGATTCTCGAAAGTAACGTGGCATCAGATTAGTGTAGGACCGTTAGGGTCAAATTTAGTATAAATAAGGGTCTTAGTATTAGGATTCCGTGTGTTCATTTTGTACAAATCACTCACATATTGCTCAAGTATCAAGTGTTAAGAGAAAGAGTTCGCTGAGAAATGTACGTATAACACCAACACCATTTTAAATACATGTGTATTTTCCTTTATTCAAGTATCTTTTGATATTACTGCATTTTATTTACTTTCTGTCATTTACATTCCTGCACCCTTTATTTTCATGTCATTTATCTTCGAAGCATTTAACTTTTCTGCACTTTAAGATTCTTGCACTTTTACAATTTTGTCTTATATTTTATCTTTAACTCACCTTTCACTAGTGTTATATTTACGTGTATAACAAGGTGATTGCTAATCTTTATTTCTTTGTTCAAGTATTTCTTATTTCGAGACACATCAATCATAGACATAATTCGAACTATCATGAATAACAACCTTTTTGACTATGTCCTAGGATCAATCTAGTCGATCCTGCGAGTAACCAAATCATATTTATTATAGTTTGGAAGACTAGCGGTTGTTTACCGGAAATCACCGTAAACAAATTGGCACGCCCAGTGGGACTGTGTCAAGCAGATTGTTATTAATCAATTGTTTTGTTTTGTCTAGAAAATATCAAGACCTTGTATGAACCTTAGGAACGGTAAATTAACAAACAGTGCACAACCGATTCCCAAACGAAGGTACAACAAGAAAATGGTCGTTACGACCAGTGCAGGGGGAGAACAAGATCCCCCACAAGGGTCAGGAACAGGAGCGGCAAATTCTACGCATGTTTCGACTTCTACTCAAGGAGCGCAGAATATACCGGGTCCGAATGGATCGAGACCCATGGATAGTTCCCAGGCTATACCTGAAAACAATACAGCAACGACAGGGACTATTCCAGTTCCAGTATCGACTACCGCGCCTCCATCCTCAAGTGCGAGCGAAATGCAACTTGCCTCGACGAATGCTGCAAACCAGTTATTTACCCCTGGATCATCTGCGTTCGAATGGAGATCAAACAGTCAATATGGAATGCCATATGCATACATGACAGGTACACGAGGAGCAGGACCTACATATACTACAACTAACCCTGCGACGTTTTCGCCAAATGCTGGTTCAGTGGGTCGAAGCGCACAAAATACTGGCTTCTCTGCCCAAATACGCAATTTTACCACAAGTAATCAAGCAGCATTCCGACAAGAGATGGACGCAGGTAACCATGATATGTTAGGAATCCTGGCCAAAGAATTAGCGTCAATCTTAAATTCTTTAGCAACAAATATTGCTAGTACTAATCGGGAGAATATGGAAACTTTTCAAAAGATATCATCCCAAATGACCCGAATGGCAGAATTCATGGGAGTTCAACCACCCAAGCGAAGAAATAACCAATCCTCTTATCGAGAAGAGGATCCCATTCTGGAACGTATCCAAAATGCAGTTCCTCCGCCTAGTGCAAACACTGCTGGCGTGATTCCTCCACAAAGAACAACAATGGTCGAAAGGAATCGGGTAATAGATTTAGAGGCTTCGAATCAAAGAACTGTTCCCGTCCAGCAAGGGTTTGAGGAAGAAAGACCTAGATTAAGGGTAGTAGGTAGGAACAAACACCCGGATGAAGTAGTTCAGAGAGTCAGAAGAGAAAACTTGGCTACAGAAAATAACCTAACTTCCATGATAGAGAGAGTTATGGCCAATAATGGCCTCAGTACTGGACTTCGACGTCCAAATTATTCATCCCCCATAGCGGATTATATTATGCAAACAGAATTACCAAGGGGGACCAAAGTACCCAAATTCACAAAGTTTTCAGGGGACACTAGTGAATCAACGGTGGAACATATTGCCAGATATTTGACAGAAGCAGGAGATTTAGCAGGGAATGAGGATTTAAGGATTAAATACTTCCCTAGTTCGCTGACAAAAAATGCTTTTGTTTGGTTCACTACCTTACCCCCAAATTCGATAGATGCTTGGGCACACTTGGAAAGATTATTCCATGAACAATTCTACATGGGTCAAACCAAGATAAGTCTGAAAGAATTGGCTAGCATCAAGAGGAAGTTCACAAAACCTATAGATGAGTACCTAAACAGGTTCCGTTTGTTAAAATCAAGATGTTTCACGACCGTCCCGGAGCATGAACTAGTCGAAATGGCTGCCGGTGGTTTAGATTATTCAATTCGAAAGAAACTGGATACTCAATACCTAAGGGATATGGCCTAGTTGGCAGACAGGGTTCGATAGGTCGAACGCTTAAAAGCAGAAAAGGCTAGGGCAAACAAGGGCTACAAGAAAGAAAGGGTAGCGTACGTCGAAGCAGAAGACGTTGACAGCGAATCTTTCGAAGACTCATATAGTGTAGAAGAGGTCGAAATAGATCTAGCCGAACTAAAAGAAGCACCACCTTATGCTTGCAAATTACTTACCCCTGCCAATGGAAAAAATCCAGTAGAGAATGATAAGAGCGATAGATTTCCTAAGAAAACTTATACATTTGATGTCACTAAGTGTGACGAAATATTTGATTTACTAGTGAAAGATGGCCAAATGATAGTGCCTCCTAATTCTAAAATTTTTCCGTTAGAACAACGGAAGAAGAGAGGCTTTTGTAAATATCATGGTTTTTTAGGCCATAAAACCTCACAATGTTTTCTTTTCAGGGATCTAATTCAGAATGCTATCAGAGATGGATGTTTGAAATTTGCTGATAAGGCCAAAAGCCGCATGAAGGTCGACACAAACCCCTTGAACATTGCTGACACTAACCTGTGTGAACCACTTGATGTCAACATGGTAGAGGTGTCTGAAGTCGAAGTTGCTGAACCGGAAAAGATGTCAACTGGAAAGCAGGCTACTAAAGGCCTAAATAACAATACAGTCTTCAATACTGATGTTGAAGAATCCTCCAATACAGAGATGATTGAAGTTTTGAAAGAAGAAACCAGCGAGGCCACCGAGGACCTTAGGGCGAAACTTCAACAAATTCAGATTTCTGAAGTTCCCCCAGCAGTTGTTAACATGGTCAATATTCGACGCCCTTTGTCTGAAATAGACGAACTGGAAAAATGGTTGACAAGGCAAAAGGGAAATATTGAAATTCCGCCAAGAGGAGAAACCCTAAAAGATTATCTCTAAAATTGCCATGAAAAGACTGGCGGAAAACAATGGATGTGTCCAAGGTGTTCGATCATGCTGAATCGAAGGGTCCAGGCTAACTTTGAAAGGGCCCTGCGAGAAAGATTGGAGCAACCATGGAGAGGAGGAAATCCTTTGCTAAAGGTATACCCAAAGATGGAAGAAATCTTGGTGGGCTTCCTGGTCAAATGCCACAGGGAAAACACTGAAATTGCACTATGTCCCAGATGTGGAGCAGTTTATGACGAAATGCAGGCACAGTCATTCAAAAGGGTGTATTGCTATATAGGTAGAGAAACTCAGGGACTGCGTCCTAACCTGTATGGTTTCGATATATGGACTCCATCGAGAAGGCCTGACAGCCCACACCCTAGAGCTCGAAGGGTCACATTCAAAGTTCCTGCAGACATACCCAGGGATAGATGGATGCAAGCTGGTGCCAGAACCAACAAATGGTGAAGTTGGGACCAAGGTGGAAGAACTGCAATGGCGTATAGGAAACAATTCCAAACCTCAAATCGAGAGATGTACAGGTTGGAGAACTACAAAGGAAAAAATCCTATGTCCAGATCCCAATGGAGAAGACACCAGAGGATGAAGAAGGCTCAAAGAGAATACAAACCAAGGGAAATCGGAGAATCTAGTAGCAACCAAGTCCCAACACAGGGGGCAAGGTCAAGCAAACCTCCAGTAGAACGCAAATTGTTCGATTCTGAAAATGAGAAAGAAGAGGAAAAGATGCATTCTAGCCCTTGGAAAGAAGATGATAGAATGACAAATGATTTTTACTCTGACGGGGTATCATCTATTAACCTCAACTGCAATGTTGTGTCCGTACTCCCTCATGAGTTTAATTAGGAAACTGAAGTTGAAGACTGTGAAGAGGCTGACGTCGAAGAGATGGCGAAACACAGACCTGTGTGTTACTATGTGCTGAACAATGGTGCTGTTGAAGAGCAGAATGCTTTCTTCGAGAGGCCTGATGAAGGTATGCGAAATCATTTGAAACCACTCTACATAAGGGCTAAGATTGAAAATGTTGGCATTAACAAAGTCCTGGTAGATGGAGGGGCAGCGGTGAACCTAATGCCCCAATACATGCTGAAAAGAATTGGTATGTTTGATACTGATATAAGGCCACATAACATGGTTTTGTCTAACTACGAAGACAAAATAGGGCAAACCTTGGGAGTTGTCCAAGTAAATCTAACGGTGGGTTCAGTTACCAGGCCAACTATGTTTATGGTCATACCAGCGAAAGCAAATTATAACCTCTTGCTCGGAAGGGAATGGATCCATGGAGTTGCTGCTGTGCCTTCGACAATGCATCAAAGGTTAACCATTTGGAGAGAAGATGGCATAGTAGAGAATATTGAGGGGGATCAGAGTTATTACATAGCTGAAGTTAATCAAGTTAATAAAACTAACTTCGATAGGAATTTGGCAAACATAGGGCCTTGCCATGCTGCGGAAGATATATACACCCCGAACAAGAATGCGTTGTATTACTTATCTTTGCACCCAAATGGATTCCAGTGGAATAGAGAAATAATGGACGGCCCAGAAGATACCGCACCAATAGAGCATTATCCAACAATACGGCCAACAGGCTGGGATGATGACGTTGATGATGTTTGAGTCTTCATTCTTCGAAAAGATTTCGGCTTACATAGCCGAGAACAAAAGAAAGACGGCTCTCGAAGCCGAATTATCAAATATGGTGGTTAATGCAGTTCCAAGAAAGGAAGAAATGACAGATTCTGGGATACACATGATCCCTCAACCCCCTGAAGATTCAGTTCGAGTCGAAGAAATCTCAGGAGAAGATTCGAGTCAAAGGTTAGACGCAATCTACGACGAAGAACCCTTGGGATTCGAGAAGGACCCAATGGCATCAAACATAAAAATGTTAGCCCAAGATCCACTCGAGGAAGTAAATCTCGGAGACGAGGATCGAAAGAGGATAACATACGTCAGTGCGAAATTAGACCCAGCGTTGAAATCAAAAGTCATTAAATTGTTAAAAGAAAACAAAGACTGTTTCGCTTGGGACTATGACGAGATGCCTGGTTTAGGGAGAGACTTGGTCGAACTAAAGTTACCAATAAAGGAAGGGAAGAAGCCCATAAAGTAGACTCCTAGAAGGTTCGCGCCAGAGATTCATTCAAAGATTAAAGCAGAGGTCGAAAGGCTTCTACGTTGCAAGTTCATTCGAACCACAAGGTATGTTGAATGGATTGCCAATATTGTGCCTGTTATAAAAAAGAATGGTTCGTTATGAGTATGCATAGGTTTTCGTGATCTGAATGCAGCGACTCCTAAGGATGAATATCCTATGCCTGTGGCAGAAATTCTAGTAGATTCAGCCGCATGCTTTGAATACCTAAGTATGTTGGATGGATATTCTGGATATAATCAGATTTTCATTGCAGAAGAAGATGTGTCTAAAACAACTTTTCGTTGCCCAGGGGCAATAGGCACCTATGAGTGGGTTGTAATGCCTTTCGATTTAAAGAATGCTGGGGCAACCTATCAAAGAGCAATGAACTCTATATTCCATGATTTTATAGAAACATTCATGCAAGTATACATAGATGACATCGTTGTGAAATCTGTTTCAGATTACGATCATCTTGATCATCTAAGCCAATCATTCAAAAGAATGAGAAAACATGGCTTAAAGATGAATCCCCTTAAATGTGCTTTCTTTGTGCAGACTGGAGATTTCCTGGGCTTCGTAGTCCATAAAAAGGGAATAGAAATTAACCAGAATAAAACGAAGGCTATTATGGAAACTAAGCCTCCATCCACGAAGAGAGAATTGCAGTCTTTACTGGGGAAGATAAACTTCTTGAGAAGGTTTATATCTAATTTGAGTGGACGCACGCAAGCTTTCTCCCCTCTACTTCGACTCAAGCAAGGAAAGTTCGAATGGCGTGCTGAACATCAAGAAGCTTTTGATAAAATCAAGCAATACTTGATCCATCCACCAATCTTGTCTCCCCCAAATGGGAAGAAGCACATGCGCCTGTATATTTCGGCTTCAGATAATATAATAGGCAGCATGTTAGCGCAAGAAGATGAAAATGGCATCGAAAGAGCCATTTATTATTTAAGTAGAGTACTCAATGATGCAGAGACTAGGTATAGCGCAATAGAAAAACTCTGCCTTTGTTTATATTTCTCTTGTATCAAGCTTAAGTATTATATAAAGCTAGTTGATGTTCATGTTTCGTCTCATTGTGATGTTATCAAACATATGCTATCAAAGCCAATATTGCATAGTCGAATTGGCAAATGGGCTTTAGCCCTTACTGAGTACTCACTGATATTTCAACCTCTTAAGGCAATGAAAGGTCATATTGTATCAGATTTCATTGTTGACCACGCAGTGGTTGAGAACCCTCAACAATATGTAGATTTGAAGCCTTGGAAGCTATACTTCGATGGTTCGACTCATAGAGAAGGAACTGGTGTTGGAATGCTGATAATTTCTCCTGATGGAATTCCAACAAAGCTCAAGTACAAGATTGAAGGTCCCTTATGCTCCAATAATGAAGCTGAATATGAAGCACTGATTGCTGGACTTGAAGCTTTGTTAGAATTGGGGGCAACCAGAGTCGAAATTAAAGGAGACTCCGAATTAGTGATCAAGCAACTGACGAAGGAATATAAATGCATCAAAGAAAACTTGATCATGTACTTTGTCATAGCAAATAGGTTGCTTAAAAAATTCGAATATGTGGAGTTAAGTCACGTCTCGAGGACCAAGAATCAAGAAGCCAATGATCTGGCACAGTTAGCCTCAGGATATAGGGTATCAAAAGAGAAATTAGAAGAACTGATCGAAGTAAGAGGAAAAGCAATGGCTACCAAGCTTTCCCCAAGTGACTTGGAGAATTCACAATTAGGTTTCGCCAGCAAAGAAGAATTCGAAGTGTTAAATATAGACTCTATGGCAGACACAGATTGGAGGAGTCCAATCGTGAACTATCTAAAAGATCCTTTGACAGACACGGATAGAAAGGTGAAATATAGAGCCTTGTCATATTTCCTGATGGGGAACGAATTGTTCAAGAAAACTCCTGAAGGAGTCTTGTTGAAATGTCTGGGTGAAGCAGAAGCATATTTGGCTCTCTCAAATATACACAGTGGAGCGTGTGGTGCACATCAAGCGGGGCACAAAATGAAATGGCTTCTGTTTCGATATGGAATGTATTGGCCTTCTATGTTAAAAGACTGCATAGAATTTGCAAAAGGGTGTCAAGAATGTCAAGAACATGCAGGTATTCAACACGCTCCAGCAAATGAGTTAAGTCCAATAATAAAACCATGGCCTTTCAGAGGTTGGGCACTAGACTTAATTGGAGAAATTCACCCTAAATCCTCTAAGGGTCAAAGATACATACTAGTAGGAATAAACTAGTTCACAAAATGGGTCGAAGCGATACCACTGGCGAATGTGGACCAAGAGGCTGTGATTGAGTTTATTCAAAAACACATCATATACAGATTTGGAATCCCAGAAAGTATAACTACAGATCAAGGATCAGTGTTCACTGGGCGGAAAATGCAAGACTTCGCCAAAGAAATGGGTTTCAAGTTGCTTACGTCTACACCTTACTATGCTCAGGCAAATGGACAAGTCGAAGCAGCGAATAAGATAATAATTGGTCTCATAAAGAAACATGTGGGAAAAAAGCCTAAGAGTTGGCACAAAACCTTGGACCAAGCGCTTTGGGCTTGTCGAACATCTCCAAAAGAAGCTACAAACACTACGCCTTTCCAATTGACATTCGGACATGACGTAGTACTCCCAGTTGAGATATATTTGCAGTCAGTTCGGATACAAAGACAGGCAGAAATCCCTCCTAACATGTATTGGGAGTTGATGATGAATGAATTAGTAGACCTGGACGAAGACAGGCTTCGAGCATTGGAGATGATAAAAAGACAAAAAGAAAGAGCGTCCAGAGCATACAACAAAAAGGTGAAAGGTAAAACTTTTATCAATAATGACTTAGTTTGGAAAGTTATTTTACCTATAGATCGAAAGAATCAAACACTTGGTAAATGGTCTCCACACTGGGAGGGACCCTTTCGAATCTTGAAAGTATTCTCGAATAACGCTTACGAGATAGAAGAGTTAGCAGAAGATCGCAGGATTTTAAGAGTAAACGGGAAGTATCTGAAGAGATACAAACCAAGCATGCATGAAGTAAAGATTGCAAAAACGTAGATATTGAGGTATACTACGTAAGCCAAAATGGTTGAACTAACACCAAAATGGCTTTGTGTTCAAACAAACATGTATGGCAAATAAAAGAAGAAGACAAAGAAACTTCAAAACATCTTCCATTAATATTAAGAGAGTACATTCATTACAGGAGGGTTGGTTTCCAAAGCATTGAAGGTTACAAAAAAACTAAAACAAATAAAAACCTAAACCAAAGTTTCGCATCCTCCTTACTATTCCCTTTTTGAGGGGGCAAGCTTTTCGCCTCGAACATGTCCATGGATCCAGAGTTTCGCATCCTCCTTACTATTCCCTTTTTGAGGAATATGTAAGACAAGAGCCTTCCATATGGAAGACACGTTACGGCCCCTTGACGAGCAGCAGCCATAGAAACTGCTTCAACAAGCCCTTTGAAAATCATTAAGGGGAAGTTGATTTTCTTCCCACGAAGGGCACAGAGGATAAATTCCAAGTCCTCCACCATGATGCTATTTTGATCATGGTTTCATGGATGAAAGTTACCCACGAGCAGTTGATGCCAAACCCTGATGACTTTGGCGCTGTAAGGATCGTTGTCCATAAGAGTCCTCAACAGAAGATGAGTCGTCATGTTGAAGCTGTTGTCATCAAAGGTCTCACCAGAGTTGTTACATCTCATCAAGTTAGAGATGGTGGAAGGAGTGATTCTGATGTGGGCATGTCAAACCTCAGAAACTATAGTAGTTCTACCCTCCGGATCTATGCGTAGAGACGCAAACATCCAGAAATATGCTAGCATGTTGGGATAAACAGGTCCCTCACTCTTCAGAGAGTTTGAACTCTTTTTTTATGCAAGCTCTAATGTTATTGTAGGTAAGAGGTTGCGCCATGTGGAGAAGAAAAAAGGTTGAAAAGGTTTTTCTTTTAAACTCTGTGTTTTGAGAAAACGGAGGAAGAGAAACAAAGTCTTGAGCAAAAGTTTGAAGCAAGTGTGAAGGAAGAAGTGTAATGTTAATCCTTTATATAGACCTGGGGCAATAAAGGAATGGTTCAATTTTAATGATTGATTAGACTGCGTTTGGTATTCCAAAGAGAAGTTATGGCTTCCACCGTTTCCCGCCTTGGGAAGTTGAGATGTAATCATGAAAAACTGGTGCACGCACGTCTTAAAGAGACGTTTTGAAGAAAGTGACGTCATCACTTAATGTTGGTTATGGCTAAGGGAGTAGAAACGTCAAGTCTAGACTAAAAGGAGTGCGAAGGATAGTCAGGTCACGTGCTTGCATTTATTAAAATTACTGTGACAATAAAATATATTTTCACTACGCCAAATGAAACATTTACCAGCGCAGCTACGCCAGCGCTTTTGAGAGAAAGCGCTGCTATAGCTTTCACTAAAGACAACAATATAAAACAAGGGGAATAAAGCGCTGGTATATGGGGGACCTACGAAAGCGCTTTTGAAAAGCGCTGGTAAATGGGGGACCTACGAAAGCGCTTTTAAAAAGCGCTGGTATAGGCTGGTCTACGAAAGCGCTTTATAGAAGCGCTGGTATAGGGTAGTCTACGAAAGCGCTTTCAAAAGCGCTGCTATAGGGATATCCTACGAAAGCGCTTTTCTCTTAAAAAGCGCTGGTATAAGGGGTGTTACTAAAGCGCTTTTCAAAAGCGCTGTCGTAGCTTTTATAAAATTAAATTAATTAAACTAATGAACAGAAAAACACGTTTTGCCCCAAATTTCTCAGTCTCTCTTCTTCTCCTCGTGTACGGCCTGAAGCCCTAACCACCCTCATCACTGTTTCCGACCGTTCCCCTCCGTCACTCCGCCACGACATTCATCTTCAATCGCAGCTCTCCGACCGTCCCTCCCCCTCTGGTTCGCCGTCTCAGTCGCTGGTTCGCCGTTCTCAGCAGCTGGTTCGCCGTCCCTCCGCCTCTGCTGTGTCGCGCTTTTTATCTCCATTTTTGTTCAAATCAGGTTTGACAAATTTCTTGATTGCAAATATTTTGTCATTGGATTTGGAAGCATACTTTTCAATTGTGAATCTGAATGAATTTGGTATTACATGAATGCTTTGAATCAATGAATTGCTGTAGGTTTTGTTGAAAAATTAAGTCACATTTTCTTTTGGATTTCTTCTACCTGGTGCTGTTTGTGGCTTATAGAGCTACTGTCCTTACTAGAGTTAATTGGCTTATAGAGCTACTGTCCTTACTAGGGTCTGTGGCATATGTTTTGATACATTATTTTGATACATTGTTTTGATACATTGTTTTGATACATTGATACATTATTTTGATACATTGTTTTGCTCTGTTTGAAGACAAAAGAGGTTTAGTCACAACAACTTACAAATTATTATAGGTTTTTGAGTGAAGATAATTTGAGTGATTGTAGGTTATGTTGTGTGTAAATACAACACGACACCGACAAATTAGTGAAGATATTTTGAGTGCTATCTTATTGATTATTAAGATTTAATAGTATCCTTTGAAATTAACGATAGAATAACATTCTTATTTAGATTTTTCCAACTAACATGTATATAAATATTGTTCACATCTTTTCATTGTTAATGAGAAATATTCAATATTCAAGTAAAAAGAAATTAATATCATTGATGTTAGAAGTGACTCTTAAACATAACTTAGGCACTATTTAGATAAATAGTTTAATTAAGTACTATATTACATTAGTGCATATCATATAAGTGCCTATCTATAAGCTATTTCTATAACAAAAGATAAAGATAAAGCATCTAGCCAAAACATATTTGAGCATTTCGGTTTTGTAAATTCGGGTGTTTGTAGTTACTAGCTAATTCATAATTGATTTCATAATTGAGAATATATTCTATATTCATATTTTGCTTTCACTTTAAACTATAAAATTATAATTTTGTTTTCATTTTATTTACCATTTTAAAATAATTGTACATGAATCAAGTTTATTGAACAAATAGTTGAATATGCTACAGTTTGCATATTCAATTTAGTGTTTATTGTTTATAGTTTATTGTTTATGGTTCTATTTAATATCAATTTAGTGTCTCTCAACCAATTTTTTGGTTTGTGGACTTATATTACCTTGAAATAAGGTAATGTCTTCTTTAAGAAATCGGGTATTCTGATTAGGTATTCTATTATGATGATAGCTATCTATTATCTTGACAGAATTCCTTAGTACCTGATAGAGAAACCAAGACATGGATAAGACATGGATGAGATCAAACCGATTGTCGAAAGAGTACGAGAAAGGGGTATGGAAATTCGTTGAGTTTGCGGTTGCGCACTCCGAAGACCCGCTTCGAATGCCGTGTCCTTGCTTGGGTTGCTGTTATGGGGATAAGGTTGACGGGAAAAAGTTGGGATCCCATTTACTACGGTTTGGAATTGATAGAAGTTATACATGTTGGACAATGCATGGTGAGAAAAGTAACGGGAATGTTGGGTCGAGTTGTAATAGGAAGTATGCTTCAAACGACGATTGCACAGACACATACGATTGCGATCGAGTCGAAGAGATTGCAGAAGCGCTTGAAGAAGATCTTGCGGATTGTCCCAAAATGTTTGAGAGGTTGGTAAGCGATGCAGAGAAACCGTTGTATGATGGTTGTTCAAAATTCACAAGATTGTCTGCGGTGTTAAAGTTGTACAACTTAAAGGCGGACAATGGATGGTCGGATAAAAGTTTCACAGAGTTATTAGCCCTTATGAAAGATATGCTACCAGAGGATAATGTTCTTCCCAATCGAACGTATGAAGCCAAAAAGATGTTGTCCTCTATTGGCATGAGCTATGATAAGATACATGCATGTCCAAACGATTGCGTTTTGTTTCGAAACGAGTATGCAGCGTTGAATGAGTGTCCTAAATGTGGTGCCCCTCGATATAAGAAAAAGTTGTCTCCTGCTAAAGTCTTATGGTATTTTCCTATAATTCCGAGATTTAGACGCATGTATCGTAGTGAGACCGATTCAAGACACTTGACTTGGCATGCAGATGAAAGAATTATTGATGGAAAGTTGCGACATCCGGCAGACTCACCACAATGGATGAAAGTTGATACTAAATATCCTGAATTTGGAAAAGAAGCAAGAAACCTTCGGTTGTCATTGTCTACTGATGGAATGAACCCGCATGGTATTCAAAGTATCTCGCATAGCACATGGCCTGTGATTCTTATGATCTATAACCTACCTCCGTGGCTATGTATGAAGCGTAAGTACATGATGTTATCTATGCTAATTTCTGGGCCTAAACAACCAGGGAATGACATAGATGTATACTTGGCACCCTTAATCGAAGATTTAAAGTTTTTGTGGGAGAACGGTGTGGAGGTTTACGATGGGTATAGGAAGGAAAGTTTCAACTTGAGGGCGATGTTGTTTGGAACAATTAATGATTTTCCAGCATACGGAAATCTATCCGGGTACAACAATAAAGGTCAAAAGGCTAAAGGCTAATTGGAAATAAAGTTGTGACAGTATCAATGGTCGAACGGGATCAAGCGCACTTGTATGTTCTGCACAATGAGATTGAGGTTGAGCCGTATGTTGAAATGCACAAGATTGTTCTCCGAGATTTAAATCCAAATAGAAATGAGAACTGGATAGTACGAGAGCACAATCGAAGTTTCATACCGTGGTTTAGGGATCATATTTATTCAAAGTATCGTTCAGATCCTGCTTCAGTAACAGAAAGGTTGAGATGCTTAGCCTATGGTCCAACTGTAATTGTGCTTTCTTATAGCGCATACGCAATTAATGGATACACATTTTATACCAAAGAACAGGATGATAAAAGTACTATGCAAAATAGTGGTGTTACCTTGGTGGCTGAAGCAATGCACATATCAAGTGCGAATGACTTAAATCCGAAATTTGCAAATTTGTCATATTTTGGGGTTATCGAGCGCATTTTGGTGTTTGATTACGCGAAGTTTCAGATTCCTGTATTTGGTTGCAAGTGGGTTGAAAATAATAGTGGCATACGAATGGATAAGTCAGGATTTTTACAAGTGGATCTCAATAGGGTAGGGTACAAAGATGAGCCTTTCATTCTAGCCTCTCAAGCTAAACAAGTGTTCTATGTCAATGATCCTTCAAGTACGAAATGGTCTATAGTGCTTTTATCTAACAAAATAGTTGATGAAAACATTGAAGATCAAGGTGATATTGGTGTTGGCATTGATTCTTGTACAAGAAGCGATCAAAATGAGAATGAATCTTGTACTAGAAATGATCATAATGAGGGTATTTGGATTAATCCAACCGTCCGTGTTGTTAAGAGACGCGTTGAACACAATCCTACCAAGAAAAGAAAGAGACGTTAGTGATAAAGGTAATAGTTTTATTCACTTTGTACCGATTGTTTTATTCAATAGTATAGTACTTATTCAATTTGTTTTATTCAATTTGTACCGATTGTTTTATTCAATTTGTACCGATTATTTTATTCAATTTTTACCGACTAATTTGTTTTGAACCATGTATCCGTTTGTCGACTTCTTTACATGTAAATATACTATTTTGACGACTCCGGAGCTGCTCATGCACTTATCTTTACATTTCGGGACTGTTTTTTTATCGGTTTTGCTTCTGCCCGTAATCAAAAGTCGGGCTTAGGGTCTGAATTTCGGAAAACCGACTTTATTTTTGAGTCCGTGGGGACGTTTTACCATAGCCATGTAAATTTCGTTCAATTCCGACAACTTTATTTTTTGACGCTTATTTTGATTTGTACCGATTTCGTTTCCGATTTACTTGTACATGCATGGTTTGACTTCCATTTTACTTGTATAGATTGTTAGCTTATTAATAGTGTACTAATGTGCTTTAGTTTGTTTGATACAGGTTAAATGGCTCCGGATAGAGATGCTCCACCTGAAAACTCACAAGAAAGAGATGCTCAAGAAAGAGATGCCACGGATACAAATGCTCCACCTGATACTGAAGCAAAAGAAGTTGCACGAGGCATCACTATCATGAAGGGAATCGTTCGACATAGAGACCAAGGATTAGTATACCGATTGGAATGGAATTCTGATAAACAAGCAATTGGTCCTAATTCTCCAAAGTTGACAAGTTATATTGGTACACTTGTTCGTATGCATATTCCGGTCTCCGTAGCTAGATGGAATATGAAAAGCAAAGACTTGGATGAGAAAAAAGACGCGATTTGGGACGAGCTTCAGGTATATATCATATATGGTTAATTGTTGTTATTATCTTGACGATAAATTGTTTAAATTACTTATACTAACACACTATGCGTATGTTTTTTTGCAGAGGACTTTTGAGATACCAGATGATCGTAGACGCTACATACTTGGTTTGGCCGGCAAAAGATATAGAGGGTGGAAAGCTTTTTTGACAAACACTTATCTTAAGGATAAAGATGGAAACTTTCTTGAAGAGGCACCGGGACGGCCAAAAAAGTATGAGATCTTCATTGGTGAAGAAGATTGGGCTAAGTTTGTAGAGCAAAGAGATGAAGATTTTCGGAAAAGGAGTGCCAAGAATAGTGAGAGAGCATCCAAACCCGCATATCCATACAAAAAAGGGCGTTTGGGATATGCACGCTTGGAGGATAAAATTGTAAGTAAATAGAAATGCGTTTTAATTAATTGTCTAAATGTGTTTTATTTGATGATTTTATCATTTGTGTCAATGCATAGTTAGAGGAGACTAAAAGTGAGGAAACCTCACTTCCTGAACATGTGTTGTGGAGGGAAGCTCGTGTGGGCAAGGATCATGCTGTCGATCCCGAAGTTCAGAGAGTTTTTACTGAATGTGTAAGTATAATACTGTGTCTTTAACTAAATCAAATGTTTTTTAATATATAAATGATTTTTTAATGTAAATGAATTACAGGAGACCTTGTCGCAATCGGCATCCACCGGTGAGGGGAGCATACTTAGTAGAGCACTAGATGCTCCTGAGTATCCCGGTCGGGTGAGGGGTAAGGGTCATGGTGTGACTCCAACCTCTTTTTACAAGAGTCCTAGGAGAAGAAATCCTTCAAATGAAGAAGTGTTGCAAAAGTTGGCGGAATTGCAAGCACAAGTCTCTGAATTGCAAAGAGATAAAGAGGCGTATATGAGAGAAAAGTGCAACACTTCATCGGTGAAAGAAACTAGTGATAAGGCTAGTATCAACTATCAAAGGAAATTTCCCGAGGTAATTATAATTTTTTTTCCTTTTAAATTGTTCTATTTTATTAATGATAATGACTTTATATTTACTATTGGTTTAGGGCATTTCATCTTGCCAACTATACTTATCGGAACCGAGTTATCGACTAGTTGGCAAGGGAAAAGTGCACAACACTTTGGGAGATTTACTTCACCATAGACCGCTCCCGGATGGACACCTGAAAGTATCGGTGGATGTTGTAGTAGATCATGATGCGATGCTACCGGTACCTGACATGGTCTCAGAGACGACATTGCTGCGAGATGCAATAGGATCATTTGTTGCATGGCCCTCGGAGCTCATTACCATTAGTGATGAGGTATATTGAAAACGATTATGAATCATTTAGTTTTCGAATGTCAATTCTAAACCGTTTATTAATTATTTTTTACATTTTAATTTTAGACTGCTCCTATAAAACCCACAGTTAAGGGTAAAGGGATTTTACAGGAGGAGGAGTCCGTTGCATCACTAAAAGAGGTACATTTAAAGTGTTAATAATTAATCTGAATCTAAATCTGCATGATTTTATATTTTACATAACTTATATGATTTTTAGGCATCCACTCGAGAGTCACAACAAGTGACGCAGCAAGTTCGTACCGTACCACCCACTGGTCCTCCGAAGCCAGCGGGAAAAAAAGGCGGTGCTTTTGTGCCTCGGTACCGGTCGACGCTCGCAACAATGGTTGATATGTCCGATTTGACGGATGGTGCTGCACGTGAAATCGTTATGGATGAGAGTGTCTTCGGTATTGAATTCAAGTCACTTATTACACTTGATGACTTGGAGGAGATTTTTAAGCATGATCAACTAGGCGTCAATAACATGCACTCATACATTCGGTAATATTCCCTCATCCGATATATTATTTAATTAGTCCCACAATATAATTTATTTACACATTTCAATGAAAATAATCTAATGTTTATTATGTTTTTATTTAAGGTTGTTGTATGACAGAGTGTTGCGCGGGACTCCGTTGTCTAACAGATTCCGTTTCTGTCTTCCGCCCACTGCAGCGGAATGGCAATTGATTCGGAACCGGAATCAGTTAGACAGTGCTTAGTAGATAGATTCATGTCCACCGGCAATACAGAATGTCTGCATCTTTGGGCGTATAATACTCGACCAGTAGGGTTAGTTTCTCATTCTTTGTTCATCTAATCTCTGTTTCTTTTGTGTATAGCAAAATTTTCATATAACCTATTGTTTTTATTTATAGAGCACACTGGTTGCTGCTTGCTATCAACCCTATAAGGGAAGTCGTGTATTATCTGAATTCGGTAAATGGTGAATGGACCAATTATCCGGCCATGAAGGACATCGTTGATTTGTAAGTGGGATCGTTCTAAATATATATTCGTGTATATTTATATATATATATTTACTTATTTGTGGGATTGATCTAAACATATGCTTTTATATATTTGTTAATTAGATCAATACAAGTGTTCCGAAGTCAACGGGACGCACAGGTATCCCGAACTAAATCTAGCAACATTACTTGGATCCAAGTGCAGGTACATTATTTTTCACAATGTTGCTTATAATATATTTATGCTACTTGATAAAACAATGCACAACTATAGAATCTTATTTGTTTTTCTATGTAGTGCCCGCAACAGAAAAACAGTTACGATTGCGGATACTTTGTATTGAGGTTTATGAAAGAAATCCTTCAGGCAAATCAATTAGAGATTCCGATCACGGTATGAATTTATAACTTAAGATAATTTCATATAATTTATTACATTTAACTAAATGTATCATTCATATTTTGTTTTTGTTTTGTAGTACCTTGACGAATTCCGTGCCACTGGATACCCGAGACTTAAGTTGGAAGAAATAAAAGAGGATTTGTGTCATTTTTATATTAAGCGCTTTTTCATGTAGGATTTGTGTCGAATTGAAGTACTATAATATTATTGATGTTGTAATGATGTATATATATAATATTGGATATTATAATGGTATTATATTAGTATATATATATATTGTCTTACTGATGGCTGAAATAATATCGTCGAAAATAAATTACAGGTCGAAAATATTACAGGCTGAAAACATATTACAGGTCGAAAATATTACAGGTCGACTGGGAGGATTAAATTACAGGCTGCACATTAAAATACCTCATTTAGCTACTAAAGCGCTTTTTAAAAAAGCGCTCTTAAAGGACAACATACTAAAGCGCTTCTATTTAAAAGCGCTGCCAAAGATTACTAAAAAAGCAAAAAAAAAAAAAAACAACATACTAAAGCGCTTTTGTAAAAGCGCTCTTATAGGGGGGGCTATAAGAGCGCTTTTTCTGGAAAAAGCGCTCTTAAAGCCCACCCTATAAGAGCGCTTTTACAAAAGCGCTTTAGTATGTTGCGTTTTTTTTTTAATTTTTTCTCTCACAGGTGGGCCTATCACAGCGCTTTTCTGGAAAAAGCGCACTTAAAGGGGGGCCTACCAGAGCGCTTTTACCTGAAAAGCGCTCTTAAAGGGGGGCCTACAAGAGCGCTTTTTCCAGAAAAGCGCTCTTATAGGGGGGCCTACCAGAGCGCTTTTAAAAGCGCTTTCGTAGCCTATGCCAGCGCTGGCTTTGGCAGCGCTTTAAAGCGCTGTTAAAGGCCAAAAAAAGCCCTTTAAAAGCCCTTCCTCGTTGTAGTGTTTGGCAAGCTTTGAAGAATTGTTAGGGTGTTACTCATGACCAATGCAAATAAAGCGAGTGAGCAGATTAAAAGATAAAATGGCACGTACATAGATTCTTGGAGAAACTGATTACAAAACAAAGAAAAGATAAGTGCGCAGCACAAAAAGAAAGTACAAGGTTCGAAGCAACTAATTAAAATCCCTAGGAAGATTATCTTTTATCTTCGAATACTGAGTTTCCCACGAAGACATACGAAGATCAAGCAATGCCCGTTATCTCTTTAATTCTTCAATTTCTGGCACTAGCTTCTGTGCAGCCTCGAAGTGTTGGATCCCTGACTGCGCCACTTCATTTAATTCTTGCTGATTGGTCTGCTGAATTGTTGCTTGATGAGACTCAGCCTCCTTTATCTTCTCTTCGAGCATTTTAATATCCTGTTTCCAGGATTTGATATTCTTCTCGCATTCGTCATATGCTTCTTGATTCTTCAAACGTTTAAGCTTAAGGGCGTCACCCTTCTTGGTTGCATCAGTAGCAGCTTTCCATGAAGAATTATGAGAAGCCATCTTCGCAGTAAGTTGTTCGTCAAAATTTTGCTTTCGAAGAATGTCAGACTGAAGTTGTTCGATTAGAGAACTCAGCAATACAATCACCTCTGAGACTTCTTTTGAGACCAGAAATAGATCCACCTTCTTCAAAAGTTGGTTCAAGCTATGACATTTGGTAGGATTCTTGTTAAGAGCTTCGACAAGGTTGGTTTCGAAGAACTTTTCCTTTATTTGATGAAGAAGATCAGAAGTATCCTCTTTATCACCAGATTCTGTCTGGACAGCTGGAGAAGTTTCGAGCTCAGAGGGCGAAATATTATCAATATTCATCATGGCCTTGAGGAAGTTGAGAGGATCAGTCTGTTTGAGTTGCTCCAACTCTGAAGGGGTAGGCTTTGCTGGGGCAGGCGTCGAAGTAGTCCCAAAAGTAACTACGGTCCTAAAGGTCGAAGTTTCGTGAAGATCGGTTTTGGCTAATTTGGAGGTTTCTGTTAGAACAAGATTTGTTCTGATCAATATTCTTAGTTTTGATGATAACAAGGATATGAATTTTGTGTGAGATAATGTGGTACTCTAATACATTGCAATTTCCATTTCAGGAAATATATAAAGAGTATGCACAAATCAGCGCTCAGAAGCTTTGTCTCAGAAGGTTCAGCATGCAACATCAGAACATGGTCTGGCTAGACATCAGAAGATGGTCAAGGCAGAATCAGAACATGGGTCTATGAAAGCATCAGAAGAACTTGAGATCAGAAGCAGAAGCACTGAAGTTCTCATGGTATCACGCTCAGAAGCACTTCAAGGTCAGAAGACAAGAAGATGCTATGCACCAAGCTATTTGACTCTGATGATATTCAAATATTATATTCAAACATCAGATCAGAAGAAAGTACAGGTGGCAGGCTACGCTGACTGACAAAAGGAATGTTGGAAGCTATTAAAGGCAACGTCAGTAGACACAACGTGAACAAGGCTCGAGGTAGTTGACAAAAGCGTGAAACATTAAATGCAAAGCTGTACGGAATACGCAAAGCATTAAATGCGCTCAACGACCATCTTCTCAAACGCCTATAAATATGAAGTTCTGATGAAAAGCAAGGTTACCAATTTCTGAACCAAATTCTGTGAATATTAACTTGCTGAAACGCTGTTCAAATCAAAGCTCAGAAACTTCATCTTCATCAAAGCTCACTACATTGCTATTGTAATATATTAGTGAGATTAAGCTTAAACGTTAAGAGAAATATCACTGTTGTGATTATAGCTTTTCAGAAGCATTTGTAATACTCTTAGAATTGATTACATTAATTTGTAAGTAACTAGAGTGATCAAGTGTTGATCAGGATACTCTAGGAAGTCTTAGCTTGTGTCTAAGCAGTTGTAATTAGAGTGACCACGTGGTGGTCAGGATACTCTATGAAAGTCTTAGCTTGTGTCTAAGCATTTGTTCCTGGAGTGATCAGGTTGTGATCAGGATACTCTAGAAGACTTAGTCGCGGACTAAGTGGAAAACCATTGTAATCTGTTGCGATTAGTGGATTAAATCCTCAGGTGAGGTAAATCACTCCGTGGGGGTGGACTGGAGTAGTTTAGTTAACAACAAACCAGGATAAAAATAACTGTGCATATTGTTTTTATCGTTCAAGTTTTTAGACTACACTTATTCAAACCCCCCCTTTCTAAGTGTTTTTCTATCCTTCAATTGGCATCAGAGCGCCGGTACTAAGGTGCAAGCACTTAACCGTGTTTAGAAAAGATTCAGGAAGAGAAAAACGCTTCAGTAAAAGATGGCTGGTGAAATTCCAACAAATCCAGCTGCATCTACATCTGGCTCTGCTGAGCAATACAATGGTAACAATGGTTATACTAGACCACCAGTATTTGATGGTGAAAACTTTGAATACTGGAAAGATAAACTGGAAAGTTACTTTCTTGGTCTAGATGCTGATCTATGGGATCTTCTGCTGGATGGTTACAAACATCCTGTTAAAGTTACTGGTGTAAGGCTCACGAGAAGCGAAATGAATGATGATCAAAAGAAAGATTTCAAGAATCATCACAAATGCAGGACTGTTTTGCTGAATGCTATCTCTCATGCTGAGTATGAGAAGATATCTAACAGGGAAACGGCCCATGACATATATGAGTCCCTGAAGATGACTCATGAAGGAAATGCTCAAGTCAAGGAAACCAAAGCTCTTGCTCTAATCCAGAAATATGAAGCCTTCAAGATGGAGGATGATGAAGACATTGAGAAGATGTTTTCAAGATTTCAAACTCTGACTGCTGGATTGAGAGTTCTCGATAAAGGCTACACCAAGGCTGATTATGTAAAGAAGATTATCAGAAGCTTACCCAGAAGATGGGGTCCAATGGTAACAGCATTCAAGATTGCCAAGAATCTGAATGAAGTTTCTTTGGAAGAGCTTATCAGTGCCTTGAGAAGCCATGAAATAGAGCTGGACGCAAACGAGCCTCAGAAGAAAGGTAAGTCTATTGCATTAAAATCTAATGTTAAAAAATGCACTAACGCTTTTCAGGCTAGAGAAGAAGATCCTGAAGAATCAGAATCTAAAGAAGAAGATGAACTATCCATGATCTCCAGAAGGGTGAACCAACTCTGGAAGAGCAAGCAAAGGAAGTTCAGAGGCTTCAGAAGTTCAAAGAAATTTGAACGTGGAGAATCTTCTGGTGACAGAAGATCTGACAAGAAGAAGGCTGTCTGCTATGAGTGCAATGAGCCTGGACATTACAAGAATGAGTGTCCAAAACTTCAGAAGGAGAATCCCAAGAAGAAGTTTCATAAGAAGAAAGGTCTTATGGCAACATGGGATGATTCTGAATCAGAATCAGGATCAGACTCTGAAGGAGAGCAGGCAAACTTTGCGCTGATGGCGACAAAAGATGATGGATCAGAATCTACATCAGAATCAGATTCTGAAGAGGTATTTTCTGAACTATCTAGAGAAGAGTTAGTTTCCAGTCTAACAGAACTTCTTGAATTAAAAGCTCATCTTAGTATCAAATACAAAAAGCTGAAAAAGCAATTTGAATTTGAAACTAAGAAGCTTGAGTTGGAAAATTCTGAATTAAAAGATAAAGTTTTAAAATTATCCAATAATGTTGGATCTCCTTCTGATTCAGAAAAATCCACTCCCAGTCTGAATCATATTCTGAAAGAATATGATTTAAGTTTCAGGAAGTTCTTATCTAGAAGTATTGGTAGAAGTCAGCTAGCTTCTATGATATATGCTGTGTCTGGGAACAAGAGAGTTGGCATTGGTTATGAGGGTGAAATCCCATACAAGCTTGAATCTGTGGATGATATGAAAATATCATACAAGCCTCTGTATAACCAATTTAAATTTGGCCACTCCCATGATATTAAGCACACATCACATGCACAAAGTTTTCACATAACACACACCAAGAAGCATGTGACACAACCTAAGAAATATCATGGAACTCAGAATAAGAAGTATCATGCTGTTCCTCCTGCTAAATATTTTGCTAAACCCAAGTTCAATCAGAACTTGAGGAGAACTAACAAGAAAGGACCCAAGAAATTGTGGGTACCTAAGGAGAAGATAATTTCTGTTGCAGATATCCTTGGCGGCAAAGAGGACAGAAAGCAAAATGTCATGGTACCTGGACTCTGGGTGCTCGCGACACATGACGGGAAGAAGGTCTACATTCCAAGACCTGGTGCTTAAACCAGGTGGAGAAGTCAAGTTTGGAGGAGATCAGAAGGGCAAAATCATTGGCTCTGGAACCATAAGTCTTGGTAACTCTCCTTCCATAACTAATGTACTTCTTGTAGAAGGATTAACGCATAACTTATTGTCCATAAGTCAATTAAGTGACAATGGTTATGACATTATCTTCAATCAAAAGTCTTGCAAGGCTGTAAGTCAGAAGGATGGCTCAATCCTATTTACAGGCAAGAGGAAGAACAACATTTATAAGATTGATCTTTCTGATCTTGAGAAGCAAAAGGTGACTTGTCTTATGTCTGTTTCTGAAGAGCAATGGGTCTGGCACAGAAGATTAGGACATGCTAGTTTGAGAAAGATTTCTCAGATTAACAAACTAAATCTGGTCAGAGGACTCCCAAATCTGAAATATAAATCAGATGCTCTTTGTGAAGCATGTCAGAAGGGCAAGTTCTCCAGACCTGCATTCAAGTTTAAGAATGTTGTTTCTACCTCAAGGCCGTTAGAACTCTTGCACATTGATCTGTTTGGCCCAGTCAAAACAGCATCTGTCAGAGGGAAGAAATATGGATTAGTCATCGTTGATGATTATAGCCGCTGGACATGGGTAAAGTTCTTGAAACACAAGGATGAGTCTCATTCAGTGTTCTTTGAATTCTGCACTCAGATCCAATCTGAGAAGGAGTGCAAAATCATAAAGGCCAGAAGTGATCATGGTGGCGAATTTGAGAACAAATTCTTTGAGGAATTCTTCAAAGAAAATGGTATTGCCCATGATTTCTCTTGTCCTAGAACTCCACAGCAAAATGGAGTTGTAGAGCGAAAGAATAGGACTCTACAAGAAATGGCCAGAACCATGATCAATGAAACCAATATGGCTAAGCATTTCTGGGCAGAAGCAATTAACACTGCATGCTATATTCATAATAGAATCTCTATCAGACCTATTCTAAATAAGACTCCTTATGAATTGTGGAAGAACAGAAAGCCCAACATTTCATATTTCTATCCTTTTGGATGTGTATGTTTTATTCTGAATACTAAAGATCATCTTGGTAAGTTTGATTCCAAAGCACAAAAATGTTTCCTTCTTGGATATTCTGAACGCTCTAAAGGCTACAGAGTATACAATACTGAAACATTGATTGTAGAAGAATCAATCAATATCAGGTTTGATGATAAGCTTGGTCTTGAAAAACCAAAGCAGTTTGAGAATTTTGCAGATTTTGATATTGATATATCAGAAGCAGTAGAACCAAGAAGCAAAGCTGCAGAAGTTGGCAGTCTCAGAAGCAATGGATCAGAAGATCAAGTTGCTGCATCTTTAGAGAATCTAAGAATTTCTGAAGAACCTACAGTCAAAAGATCACCGAGACTTGCTTCAGCTCATTCAGAAGATGTGATTCTTGGGAAGAAAGATGATCCCATCAGAACAAGGGCATTCCTTAAGAACAATGCAGAATGTCAATTAGGTCTTGTTTCTTTGATCGAGCCAACTTCTGTTGATCAAGCTCTAGAAAATCCAGACTGGATAATTGCCATGCAAGAAGAACTAAATCAGTTTACAAGGAATGATGTATGGGACTTGGTTCCTAGACCAAAAGGATTTAACATCATCGGTACTAAGTGGGTTTTCAGAAACAAGCTAAGTGACAAAGGTGAAGTGGTAAGAAACAAAGCCAGACTGGTTGCTCAGGGTTATAGTCAGCAAGAAGGGATTGATTATACAGAAACCTTTGCACCAGTGGCCAGGTTAGAATCTATTCGTCTATTAATTTCTTTTGCCACTCAACACAACATCACTCTTTATCAGATGGATGTCAAGAGTGCCTTCTTAAATGGTTATATAGATGAAGAAGTTTATGTTCACCAACCTCCTGGTTTTGAAGACTCCATGTCTCCAAATCATATTTTCAAATTAAAGAAGTCATTATACGGATTGAAACAAGCTCCCAGAGCTTGGTATGAATGTTTGAGTTCTTTCCTTCTAGAAAATGATTTCACTAGAGGAAAAGTGGACACTACTCTCTTTTGTAAAACATTTAAAAAGGATATTTTAATTTGTCAAATATATGTTGATGATATTATCTTTGGAACATCTAATGCTACACTTGGAAAGGAGTTTGCTGAGTCTATGCAGGCTGAATTTGAAATGAGCATGATGGGAGAACTCAAGTATTTCCTTGGGATTCAAATCAACCAAACTTCCGATGGAACCTATGTTCATCAAACGAAGTATGTGAAAGAACTTCTGAAGAAGTTTAATCTTTCTGAAAGCAAAGAAGCCAAAACTCCTATGCATCCAACATGTGTACTGGGTAAGGATGAGGTAAGTAAGAAGGTAGATCAGAAGTTGTACAGAGGTATGATTGGATCTCTTCTATATCTAACTGCTTCTAGACCTGACATTCTCTTTAGTGTTTGTTTGTGTGCTCGATTCCAATCAGATCCAAGAGAATCTCATTTAACAGCTGTTAAGAGAATTCTAAGGTATCTGAAAGGTACTACTAATGTTGGTTTAGTTTACAGAAGATCTAAAGATTACAACTTAGTAGGATTCTGTGATGCTGACTATGCTGGAGATAGAATAGAAAGAAAGAGCACTTCTGGAAGTTGTCAATTTCTTGGAAGTCATCTGATCTCATGGTACAACAAGAAGCAAGCTACTATTGCCCTCTCAACAACAGAAGCAGAATATGTTGCTGCTGCTGGTTGTAGCACACAAATGCTCTGGATGAGAAGTCAGCTGGAAGATTATCAGATATATGAGAGTAACATTCCTATTTTCTGTGATAATACTTCTGCTATATGTTTATCTAAGAATCCTATTTTACATTCAAAAGCTAAACATATTGAGATTAAACATCATTTCATAAGGGACTATGTTCAGAAGGGTGTTATATCTTTAAACTTTGTGGATACAGACCATCAATGGGCTGATATCTTTACAAAACCCCTTGCTGAAGATAGGTTTAAGTTCATTCTGAAGAATATCAGTATGGATTTATGCCCAGAATGAGAAGATGAGAAGATCTTATGTATGAGTATCTTCTGAAATGAAATTGGATTATTTTTTTATAAGAAGTTCTGATTGAAATCAATTAGAAATTGTGATTCAGTTATTACTAACGTTTCATTGTCTAAGTTGATTCAGAATCTCTTTAAAAGCAAAACAGCTGTAACTGGCTATCCAAATGGTAAACACGTGTTCACTATTCCTGGACAAGCGTGCGTGCAGTTGAGGAGACGTCTACTTAGGTAACTGTGCAAATCTCGTCTTTTGTCATTATTATCTCTCCTCACGTCAAATAACATTAAATGCCATTCATCATTTCTTTTATTGTCCTTTATGTTTTTATATCCGTCAAACGTTTCCCTTCCCTAGAACGTTTTCCTTCCCCACATTCCCTCTATTTATTCCTTCATTTCGTTGCATTTTTTCAACAAGTCTTGGCTCTCTTTCTCTTTCTTTTTCTCTCTTGTCCAACAAAGTTTTTCTTTGGCATAAACCCTAGTTCATTCATCTTCAACCTAGTGTTCATCATGAATCCTTTCAACTCAATGAGAACGGATGGAAGGGTTAATCAGTTACAGGATGTGAAGCATATCTTGGGATGGCTCTCCAAGTCTCTTTCAAGACAGATCTCTTCTTTAATGCTGTTATCAACATTTATCCAAAGGAAGAAGACCTTATTGAGTCACTGGAGCCCATTTGCAACATTAGCTCCCTGTCTATGAATTGTCCCTCACTTCCTCTTTGGTCTCTTGGATCTCTCCTACAGTGGAGGTTCTAGTCTGGACAGGCATGAAGAGTTTTCAAGCTTCCATGGCTGAACAAACTGAAGACCAGAGGGTTCTTGAGTTGTTTGCGCAGTCTTTGCGTAGGATAGAGTCTTAGGCTTTATGTCTTTGTAGTTTTCCTTCTTTGTTGCATCTGTTTTCCTGCATTCCTCTTTTGTAAACCTTCTTGTTGAAATCAATGAAAAGTTATTTATGTTTCTTTCCTTTTGTCTCTTGCTTTACATCTGAATCTTTTTATGCTTTTTGATGTTATGACAAAAAGGGGGAGAAAATATATGATAAATGATCTGATTAATATTATCAGTTACCGAGTAAAAAGGCTCCACATTTACTAACAGAAGCTGCAAGCTTCATATGTTTTTAAGTTGTGTTGTTGCAGGAATCAAAGATTCAAGATCAACATGAGAAGCAACAAGATGATGAATCAAGCTCTTGGATTCTTGAAGCAAGCTGAGTGCTAGGAAGCTTCAAAATCAGAAGCAAGAAGGAAGAATGATCAAAAATTCTGATAATAGAATATGATCCAAATCATTGTCTATTTGCTCTGATACATTGTCTATTGGATCTGATATATTCTATGTGGCTTATATGGCTCTGATACATATTTTGTGTTCTGATACACATCTTATGTTCTAACTCATTCATGCTGACTTTTGTCGTTTAGTTTTGTTCTGTAACATTTCAGGATGTAGAGAAGCTCTGATGATGCTCTGGTACATTCAACAATGTTCTGATACAATCTAGCATGAAGTGATGTAAGAAGAAATTCAAAGCTCTGAAGCTATCCGAGGGAAGCAGAAATCAGAAGCTGTGAATGTTCTAAAGATCCAGAAAACTCAAGTTCTGAAGCTGTCCTAAATGGAAGCATGAATCAGAAGCTGTGAATGTTCTGAAGATCAAAGAAATTCAAGTTCTGAAGCTGTCCTAAATGGAAGCAGGAATCAGAAGCTGTGAATGTTCTGAAGATCAAAGAAATTCAAGTTCTGAAGCTGTCCTAAATGGAAGCAGGAATCAGAAGCTGTGAGTGTTCTAGGGATCTAAAGAAATTCAAGTTCTGAAGCTGTCCAATGGAAGCAGAAGTCAGAAGCTATGAATTATCAGAAGCAAGAAGCTTATGTGATCGTCTCTACCGAAATAATCAGGGAAGTCTTTTATTATTAAAAGTTCTTCGAGTATTTATTTCAGGGGGAGATTATTCATCTCAGGGGGAGATTGTTAATATCAGGGGGAGACATATTCACATGCTTATGCTATAGCTGTGTAATTTATCTTTAGCCGTCTGCTCTTTCTGATCGCAAATTCATATCATTTATATATGTTTTTGTCATCATCAAAAAGGGGGAGATTGTTAGAACAAGATTTGTTCTGATCAATATTCTTAGTTTTGATGATAACAAGGATATGAATTTTGTGTGAGATAATGTGGTACTCTAATACATTGCAATTTCCATTTCAGGAAATATATAAAGAGTATGCACAAATCAGCGCTCAGAAGCTTTGTCTCAGAAGGTTCAGCATGCAACACCAGAACATGGTCTGACAAGACATCAGAAGATGGTCAAGGCAGAATCAGAACATGGGTCTATGAAAGCATCAGAAGAACTTGAGATCAGAAGCAGAAGCACTGAAGTTCTCATGGTATCACACTCAGAAGCACTTCAAGGTCAGAAGACAAGAAGATGTTATGCACCAAGCTGTTTGACTCTGATGATATTCAAATATTATATTCAAACATCAGATCAGAAGAAAGTACAGGTGGCAGGCTACGTTGACTGACAAAAGGAACGTTGAAAGCTATTAAAGGCAACGTCAGTAGACACAGCGTGAACAAGGCTCGAGGTAGTTGACAAAAGCGTGAAACATTAAATGCAAAGCTGTACGGAATACGCAAAGCATTAAATGCGCTCAACGGTCATCTTCTCAAACGCCTATAAATATGAAGTTCTGATGAAAAACAAGGTTACCAATTTCTGAACCAAATTCTGTGAATATTAACTTGCTGAAACGCTGTTCAAATCAAAGCTCAGAAACTTCATCTTCATCAAAGCTCACTACATTGCTGTTGTAATATATTAGTGAGATTAAGCTTAAACGTTAAGAGAAATATCACTGTTGTGATTATAGCTTTTCAGAAGCATTTGTAATACTCTAAGAATTGATTACATTAATTTGTAAGTAACTAGAGTGATCAAGTGTTGATCAGGATACTCAAGGAAGTCTTAGCTTGTGTCTAAGCAGTTGTAATTAGAGTGATCACGTGGTGGTCAGGATACTCTAAGAAAGTCTTAGCTTGTGTCTAAGCATTTGTTCCTGGAGTGATCAGGTTGTGATCAGGATACTCTAGAAGACTTAGTCGCGGACTAAGTGGAAAACCATTGTAATCTGTTGCGATTAGTGGATTAAATCCTCAGGTGAGGTAAATCACTCCGTGGGGGTGGACTGAAGTAGTTTAGTTAACAACGAACCAGGATAAAAATAACTGTGCATATTGTTTTTATCGTTCAAGTTTTTAGACTACACTTATTCAGACCCCCCCTTTCTAAGTGTTTTTCTATCCTTCAGTTTCTTCCATAGCATTGTGTTCAGACACAGTATCTTCACTACCAGTTGGTTGTTCAGCTACATTGTCGCTACCTGAACCCTGACGATCCTCTCCCATGTTGTCGTTCGTATGAGTAGGAGGAGAATCATCAGTTGAATGGCTTTCTTCGACTGCCACAGTAGGAATGATAGTTGCAAGAGGCTGAGTATCTTCAAGGACTGGTGAAAGCACGTGAGATTGTTGTTGAGAAAGATCTGCGTCAAAAAGAATAATAATTAGAATTAATCATGTTGGAACGGTTGGAAAAATCTATTCGTCATAAAGAGGAACATACGCCTACTTTGGAGATTATCGAAGTCAATGGTGAGATCGAAAGCCTTAAGATTGGAAGTAGCTGTGCCAGCATCGTCCTACAGTTACAAGGTAAAATGTTAACTTGATCATTTACGTTAAAATTTACAGAAATGATTATGTTATGAAATTCAAATACCTTGGCTGGAATATTGTCTGGGCTTGAGTTGTGGCTTTCCACAACGATGACATTACAAGTGGCCTTCAGAGGTGACTCTTCAGAAGACACTTTATCACTTGGCGAAGCAACCTTCGAAGAGCCAGACCCCTTTTCTTTGCCTAAAGGAGTGACAGCCTTCTGTTTTTTCCTATGCCCTTGCCTGGTACGAGGCGGAGATTGGTCTTCATCATCTGAAGCAACTATTTGAGAAGCTTTTCGCTTCGAAGGCTTTGGGGGTTTCGAAGTCTAAAAATATAAATTGAGCAAAGTAAGTGCTAGTCACAGAATATACAAGTTGGAATATAAAAAACATATGTACCGTGGGCTTCTTGCCGGTCGTGATAGAATCACTCCCACTTGTCTTGTTGCTCTTCGAAACTCCAGAATCCTTTTGTACAACGGCTTCTTTGATCTTTCTCTTTCGAGCAACGGCTGTAGTTGAAACTGGAATCAGTATTTCAGCGAAAAAAAAGAAACGTTAGTCGAAAGTTTGTCTAAACCCAAACCTTCAGGTATTGGAGTCAAGACACGAACATGTTCAAGATCTATATGAAGATTTCCTTTGAAAGTATCCAGGGTATGCTTAGTCGGGACCACTCGTTCAGCGCGTTTTTTAGTGCTTTCCTGAAGAATTTTAAAAGCGTTCCCACACACGAACCAGTCTGGGAAAGGAGGGCTTAAAGCCACACCAAAATCAGCGCTTGACAGTGGAGGGAATTTTGGAGGATTAAGTTTGAAAGCCACTTAATAACGCAGTTCTGGTCGAACAGACGAAGGCAGTTTCAACTTATCCAGTTTAGCAGAAAACTTTTCGCGTAAAATGACTGCAGCTTCACGAACGGTCCGACTAAGATCATCAGGCCTGTAGATAGCCTCAAAGAATTTTTGAAAGGCTTGGATTTCTTTAATATGGGTCGAAGTACCTTTGTGAAAGTTTTCCTGCACATCAGCAAAAGATGCGGTTAGTTCTCGAGTAAGGCTCTCAGCGTCAAAGATTTGTGTGGTGTAGTAATCTGTCCACCATTGATGGAAATCTGGAGTAGAATAAAGGGCAGGTTCGAAAGGAATAGATGAAAGATTGGCCACACCAGCATATCTGGCAATTTTTGACTCGCATTCTTCTTCAGTTAGATGTAAAGTGTGCAAACACATATGGTTCCTTTTCTCATACAGACATCTGGGTTTTAGTTGAACCAATCCAAATTGTCTCGATACCAGATTTGGTTGGTAGCAGAGAAGAACACATTGGCCTTTGGAGGGTCGAAGACGGTGATAGAATAGCCTTGGGGTAAGAAAAGCTTCCCAAATAATCACGGATTCAGTTTGTTGATCTGGGGACATTGCTGGAAACCTTCGAGTGAACCATTCAGGACCCACTGTCCTTTGTACGAATGGAGCCATTGAAGGGCTAAATTGATAACACTGAGCAAACATCATGACATATGCTAAAAAATGTTCACGAAGCTTCCCAGTTTCTTCTTTAGGAGTTAGCAAAGCCAACCTGGTTCCTTCTACAGCTCGATTTTTGATGTTTGGATCTTCTTCGTTGACAGTACCTCGAAATGGGAGGTGAGCTTCGAAAGTTGCATTAAGCCACAGTTGCAGAAACCAGAAAGGACCAGCAAAGAGCAGAGATCCTGATTCATAACTCTTAATGAGGTCTGTTGTTTCACCTAGATTCTCATAAAGAAACCCTAGAATTAACTGGCTCAGGTTTAGTTGTGTCCCAACATGTAGTTGATTGGCCATACAAAGATACCTCTTTGCTACCTGTATGGACCTAGAACAGAAAACGCACCTCGAGAGCCATAATGCTAAGAAAGCAATGTGCTCTTCGTCCGAGACTACCTCATTATTCTCGTCATGATATTGTTGAATGAACGCAGTATAAGTAACTGTTGCTTCACTAAAGTTAATGGTATCGGTATCCATGACATTGGGGTCAAAGGTCTCTCCGGTTGGTCGAAGCCCCGTGATAGCAGCTATGTCGAAAAGAGCGGGGGTGACCATTCCACATGGAAGATGGAAAGTGTTATGAGAAGCATCCCAGAAATGAACTGATGCTACTAACATGGTTTGGTTGTATTCTAAACCTGTTTTGGATAATTGGATTAAGTCATAAATTCCCAGTTGTTTCCAGAAAGAAGCCTTTTGTTTTTCTACTCTTGCTAGCCAGGCGTAGTACAATTCAGGGTCTTTAGCTAAAGGAATTGACCTAAAAACTTTCACAAAATTGGTTACATAGTTTAACCTAATTTTTTCTAAAGCTGAAGGGTTTACAGTCGAAGTATCTTCTACACTATTAGGATCTGCTAAGATTGGACGGCCATCTTCATCTATCCTATTCTTACTAACTAAAGGCCTAGTTTTATAATAAGCATGAAAGAATTTATTCAGAGAGGAGTTAGTTTCTCCTGGTAAAGGACCCGTGAAGGCATGAGTTTTTCCAGAAAGTTCAAAGGGAATGATTACCTGAGAAGCATAAATGGCGCGCACTTCTGCAGTATTTGGGTTTGGTATGTGCTCTTGATCCCCTATCTGTGTAGGTTTCTGAAGTTTCAAAGCTGGTTGAAGAACGTTTGAAGAAGACGCCATGAGTAAGTTTGATTTGGGGAAATGGGTTTGAGTGTAACCTGAGATGTTGTTTGCTGTGGAAATAATAAGGAAATAGAGGTGAAAGTTATATGAGGGTAGGAGTTCAAGTATTTAAAGGTTTAACGGAAACCCTTTCAAATCTTTTGGGTAAAAGCCAAGAGACACGCGGCAGGCGTTGATTTAATCCAACGGCGGTCGAATAGTTATTAGCTTTACTCCTAGTATATAGGAGTAATGATCATGAAGTAAGACCAGAACGTGGGAATGTAAGTTATGAGTAGACATCTTTGAAAATGACAAGACGTTTTGGAAACAGAGTCATAAATGATTATGACGTCAATCAATAGTCTCAGAACTATAAAACGAAATCTTATTATAACAAGAAACGCCTATTTCTCTTGTTTTTTGAAACAGGCATTTATTGGGGGCAATTTGTTAGCTGAAGATTTCGTTTGGGAAGAATGTCCTTCGAAGGTCTGAAATTCGAAGGAGATGGTTACTGATGACCATCTTTGAAGATAGAAAATGGCTACTGATGGCCATGCTTCGAGAATGATGTTTAAGTTGGAGCAAAGATAGTGAGCGCCGAAGCTAAATTCGAGAAGAATGGTCTTTGAGACTTAGACGTTTTTGCGAAATATGCGAAGTACTGAAGCTTGGTGTGTTTTCGTGGCATTCTCGATTTTAAATTACGTTGCCACGCGTCGAAAGAGGATTCAGGCGGGAGGATTTGAATTTCGACGTAGTTTATATAACTGCACAAAGACAGATGGCATCCCAGGGATTCTCGAAAGTAACGTGGCATCAGATTAGTGTAGGACCGTTAGGGTCAAATTTAGTATAAATAAGGGTCTTAGTATTAGGATTCCGTGTGTTCATTTTGTATAAATCACTCACATATTGCTCAAGTATCAAGTGTTAAGAGAAAGAGTTCGCTGAGAAATGTACGTATGACACCAACACCATTTTAAATACATGTGTATTTTCCTTTATTCAAGTATCTTTCGATATTACTGCGTTTTATTTACTTTCTGTCATTTACATTCCTGCACCCTTTATTTTCATGTCATTTATCTTCGAAGCATTTAACTTTTCTGCACTTTAAGATTCTTGCACTTTTACAGTTTTGTCTTATATTTTATCTTTAACTCACCTTTCACTAGTGTTATATTTACGTGTATAACAAGGTGATTGCTAATCTTTATTTCTTTGTTCAAGTATTTCTTATTTCGAGACACATCAATCATAGACATAATTCGAACTATCATGAATAACAACCTTTTTGACTATGTCCTAGGATCAATCTAGTCGATCCTGCGAGTAACCAAATCATATTTATTATAGTTTGGAAGACTAGCGGTTGTTTACCAGAAATCACCGTAAACAATACCCCAAAATTTTCCCATCATATTTCAATATATCTTGACTCATATGATCTTTAGTTACTCAAACATATGCAAGAATTAGACACACTTACTTATCTCCTAAGCAATCAACCCACAACTAAGGTTTTGCTTCTCTCAAGATCAAATCAATTTCTAAGACCTAAAATGGATCCCATGGCCTCTCATATGCTTCAAAGGATCCTCATGCCAAGTTTCAAGCTCTGATTCACAAGATTACTCAGTCAATTGCTCAGATAGTCAACAGTCGACTAGTTTGACCTAAAAGTCAACTGTGGTCAAAGTACAGTCGAATTTCTTGATTTTTGGTAAACATCCTTATCTTGAAGTAACATTCATCATATGATCAAGGGTTGATCATGATTCATCAAGGAAAGTTTAGAAATCAACAAAACTCAAAGTTTCTAAATTAGGGTTTTTGGACTAAAAGTCAACTGAACTTTGACCAACCATAACTTCCACATGGAACATCAGAAATCTTCCATCCAAATCTCATTTTGAAGGAAATTGAATTCTCTACAACTTTGTCTCTCACATGCCAAGGCTAAAAATGCCTCATTTGAGAGATATGGATTAAAAGATTACAAGTCAGTTTTGAAAGTCAATCAAAAGCAGTTTTTTGTCAAAGCCTATATCATCAAGATAAAATCTCCAAATGGAAAAAAGTTCCAAAGTGGCTTGTAAAGGACATCTTGATCTTTCCAAAAAGTCCTAGAATTCTTCCATATCTTAAATATTGGGAGAGATATGCCTTGTTAAAGTTGGGCAATTTCAGGAGGAAAATGTGAAGCAAATGATGTTCAAAATGGATTTCCTTGCAAATGGGCCTAAGTTTTTATGGCCCAATCTTGTTCCCCAAGTCATCAAGGAGATCTAATCCGAATGCCACGAATTTATAGTGATTTATTTGATTTTATATTTAATTTTTACTCATTTAAAAATGATATAAATCAAGTAATTAAGATAATAATCAAATATTTGAATGGAGAGAGATATCTAACCAAATTCAATCACCATTTAAATCATATATTTGATTCAATTTCGTGCAAAATAGATTGGAAAGAGAAAGGTGGAATTTGAACCAAAATTAGAAAGAATAATATCATATTTCTTCAAATTTCCAAGTGATAAAAAACTCAAGATCCAAGCCCAAGTTTTACCCTAATTCAACCTATTATATAAGGACACAAATATTACATGGAGAGGGGGACGAAATTAGGAAAGTGGAGAGCAAGGAGATTAGGGTTTCAAAATACAAAAATTCAAGGAAAAAGTAAGAAATTCATTTTCACTATCCCAACCTTTTTCAAGCCCATATGACCATCCTAATCTCTTCTCCAGGGAGTAAAGAGTAAGAATGCATCATTGTCAAGGTCCCATAACGTGTCTAGCAATTGCACCATGTTTATATTTGTTCATGCATTCTTGAGAGTTGATTATTATATTTTGATGTACTTCTATGGAATCTAATGCTTTGTGTGAGTTTATGGTACTATTTAAGACAACTTAGAGCCGTTGGAACGAAGCTTTAATGTCGGGAATGAGAATCACCATTGTTAGGGCATCTAAGCCCCTAACCGCGGAACCAGGGCTACGCTTAATTTCAGATCGTGAAACCGTGCACATTGGATTCGCAGGGCTTTGTTTAGTAAATATGGAACTCTTTCGAATTCGTTTAACGTTTAAATATGAGTTTTGTTTTTTTCCAGAACTATTAGCTACGAAGGTGCAGGGCCAGGCTCGCAGCAAATTTGCAGGAAAGTCGTAGCAAAAAATTGAGTACGTTTGAGGAAGAAGACGAAGACATTGGTGGACCCACGTATGCCCTCTCTCATTGGCCAGTCAGCGCACTTTGATTCTCTCTCCACTCCCATTGGGCAGTCAACAAGTCCAACCTTTCCTCTCCCTTGTTGATTGGCGGACGCAGAGTGCGTGGGCCCCAGTTTGACATCAGTTTTGAATTTGCCATTTATACTTGTTTTTTCATATATATTATTTGTTGTTTGATTATATGCAACTAATTATTCACAGGACAGTTGGGTAAGGTTACGTTTGCAAGATACAAGGCCTGGGTTTGAACCCTGGCCAAGACAATTATTTTTTTCACATTAATATTCTGCAGATCCAGTGCTTATGGTCAAAGCAAGCTCATGATGTATCCTCACCTGGCAACCGCTAGATCAACGCAAAGACGAATCGGAGGGTGCTGAGCGTGACGTTCCACCATAGACCATCAGAAGAGCATCACGTTGGATCAAACGCCCAGGTTTTTTTAATTCTTTTATTATTGTTGGTTTATAACTATTTCTTTATATTTTCTTTTTAACCAAACTTTAATTTTAATTAATCCTTTTAAAAAACCTTAACCTTTTTATAATAATTGCAAAATTTATTTATTTTTTTAATTAATAGAATTAGCCTTTTAATGTAATAATTAAATTAGTTAAAAAATTAACTTTAGTTTTAATTAAGTTTAATTAAATTATGTTTGTTAATTTAGTTTAGGTTAAATAATTAATTAATTAAATTAGTTTTTTTTAAATTTAGGTTTAATAATTTTAACTAATTTTAGGTTTAATAATTAATCTTAGGTTAATGATTTTAATTTTAAGTTTTTATCAAGTTTACCATCAACTCCAAAAATCATAGATAACCCTAAAAACATTAAGGTATGTTTACCCTTTTTGTAATCAAACATTGAATTTCTTCAAACGCGCATTCTCTTCTCACCTCATATTCTATGATTGTCGTATGTTGGTGCTAATTCCCAGCCTTGGGGTAAAATTTGTTTATTTATTTAATTTTTACCTTTATTTAAATTTCTGCCTTTATTTAATTCTTTGCCTTCAACTTTAATTATTTATTTTTAAGTTTCGCTTTTACTATTTATTTTAAATTCTAGAAAATGTGTATAGGCTTGCAAGGTTTTTTGTAATAGTTTAGTTTTATTTTTCTGCCTTTCCTTTCTGCCTTTATTTTCTGCCCACAGGTGTTTATTGTAATAGCGTAGGAACTTATATTTTCTGCCTTTAATTTCTGTATGATATTAACTGCGTGGTTAGTAATCCTAGGGAGTGCAAGCCTTGAATTAACTTAGAATAACTAATTATAAGATAAATATATGAATCTAGTCACTTAATTGTGCCACACACACACCTTTAGGGTAACCTCTTATGCTGCCTGTTGCCTTTCGATTCTAAAATAGTCAAGTCCCTCGATTCCGAGGATACCTAAAGCAAATGTTGCCTCAGTTCATTATCATCATCATATGAGATCTTGTCCCTCAATGTTGCCTCGAAATAAGATGATTGTCCCATTGCTAAGGTATCCTCGCCTGTTGCCTAAATGACTATTCTATCCTTCCCTAAAGACACCTACCCTCTACATGGTAGGGACAGTTTTATGGCGAACGATATTTCTCGATGACCCTTCAACATCCAATGAAAGGACTACCTGCCCTCTTTATGGTATGGATAGCCCTTTCCTATTAAAGTCTAAAAGAACAATTTTAAAACTTAGGGTAGTTGCTATTAATTGCTTGCTCTAAATTCAAAATCTTTTTCACACTCTCTTTTCGAATACTTTCAAACAAGGCTACGCTTATTTAGAAGCTAAAGTCCTTAAACAAACTTTTTACTATTCTCTTTCAAACTTTTCAAACAATGAAAACAAAAGTGAGCTAAGCAATTAAGAGGCCATGGATAACCATGGATACAAAGGGTGCTTACACCTTCCCTTTGTATAACCTACCCCCCGAACTCAAAATCTTTTAAAGGTCTTTCTTGTTCTTTTTGCCTTTCCAATTGGATACAATAAAAGTTGGTGGCGACTCTTGCTATCCGCACATTTCAAAAAAGTCAGTTCTCCCACCGTATTACAGAACTGGCGACTCTACTGGGGATTACTTAAAAGAGGCGTTACCTTAAAATTTAGGGTCACTTTAAATTGTTTGTCTTGTTTGCTTTATTTTTAAGGGTACTGTTTGGGTATTTTTGATCAGTGTATTTTGATACACGATCCTCTATGTTTATACTTTTACATTTCCATGTTTTATTTTGGTTATTTTTCCCTTTTAATGTGTTTTTATAGTTTAGTTTATTTTTTATACTTATTTCATTTTCGTATTTTATTTTCAGCTTTGGCAGCTTTCACGGAAACAATCATAACTGGAGTTCTAGGAATCCGATTGAGGCGTTCTAATAATCGCCGGAAAGCTAAGACAGAGAGCTACGACTTTTGTGTTAGATTCGAAGTCAGATTCGGAGCACATAATTTCCAAGTTTTCGTTTTAAGTTGTAGCCTTATTTTATTTAGTTTTGGGTCATTTGTTATGGGTCTGGGTTATATTTTCGACCCGGTTCGGATTTTTAGTGAAAACCTTATTTTGTTTTATAAGGGTTAGCAGCCGCTAGAATAGTTTAGACCTTTTTTTTGCCACAAATTTTACTTTTTCTTTCATGATTAGAATGAAGAACTAATTCCCGAAGGCAAATCCTGCTGCTTATGGGTTCCATTGCTTTGAGGTTATTCTAATACTAATTTAAATTCGATTTCTGTTCAATTATTTTCTATGTAATCATTTGCTTAATTTGATTACAATTGTTTGCTTAATTAAATTGTTGTTCATAGGATAGAATTGATTAAATTCGATTGTATGCATGTTCCTTAATTTAATTACGTGTTATCGTTTGCTTAATTCGTTAACTCGTCATATTCTTAACCGTTTGCTTAATTCGGTAAACAGGAACATAACTCGTATGATTTTGATAAGCGCTTGTCTAATTAATCTCATAATAGAATAGGATCGAAGTCGTTTAGGGATTGGTGTTATTATAACCGATGATAAGTCGGATCCCGAATCAGTAGGATTAGCCGTTTAGCTTATTTTGATAATCACTTAATTTACTTTGTTTTTACATTGATTCTAAAACAAACCCATATTATCGTTTTTAGTGTTAGTTAATAAAATCAAGAATCCTTGTGAGAACGATATTCGAGTTGTCGTTACCGCTAAACTACAGTTTTACAAAATACTCGTCTTTGATTCGTGTGCGACAGCAGATCAAATTGGCGCCGTTGCCGGGAATTCTGGTTGTTTTTAACTAATTTTAGAGTCATAGGTATAGGGTTATTGCTAGTTTTTTCTTGTTTTTTTGTTGTGTTTGTTGATTTTCAGGGTTGCAATACAAGTTACAGACAGAGGTAAGTTTTCCAGCCTATCAGGTAAGTTTTGAAACCTACTATTTCGATTTGCTCCTATTTCTTTCCAGAAAATCAGAAAAAAATCGAGGAACAGTACTTCTTTAGAATAGAATTCTAAAAGATTTCGACCCTAAAAATCGCAAATTCCTCTTTTTTTTTCTATTTTTAATTAATTTTTTACTATTCTCATAGTGTCAAAAAATTCCAAAAAAATTCTCAAAATTTTTATTTGTCTTCATTAGATTAAATTCTGTGCCTTTGTATTTTTTTTGAATTTATTTTAATCATATTTTTTCTTTCGTGTCAAAAAAAAATTGGGAGACTCATTGGATCAGTTGGCTTATCTTATTAATTTGATGGAAGTAAGAGAACATCAATCGTGCTATCAAAATCATATTCCACTTGCAATTTGCGATATTTGTTCTTCAAATTTTCATGGTAATGATGCATGTCCTATGTTGTTAGATACTAATTTTTGTGGTGAGGCCCAAATGGTAGGTGATCTTCAAGGACAATACTCATATATTGAAGAGCAGCCTATTTGGCCATATCAACAATTTCAACAAAATGCATCATTGAAAGCTGACACACAATCATATTTGGAAGAAATTATCAAGCAAATGGCTGAAAATAATAAGCGAATGACTGAAAATAATTTGCAATTTCAACAACGTATGCAATCTATGTTTCCAGTTAAAAAAGTCCAAGGTGAACAAATAATCTCAAGCGTCCATCAAATTCAAGAGAACGTGATGTTTCATGATGATGTACAACCAGTTGCATCATTAGAGTTAACACGGTGTGATACCAGTCTTGATGAATTTCCAGGTGAGCCCATTAAAACAGTGTTTGTTTCATATGATAAACTCATAGTAAGAAACAAAAATTCAAGTGAATGCATGAAAGAGATTATGCCACAAAATTTCTTGAAATCTGATTTGGATGAATAATATACTTCTCTTGAAGTAGATAACTCTCTTGAAATATTTGCTTGTGAATGTGGTGTTTGTAATGTTTGTCTTGAGATCAGTGCAGCCATTTTAGGTGACGATAGTTTGATACCGGCAACCACTTGTGCAGAAATTCTAGCAAATTCAACAACTCTTAAATTTGACACAAAAAATGTGGATTTTTGCCATAAGCAACCATTGTCCATAGCAGAATTTTTTTGGGTGGAAACTCTAATTAAGCCAAACAACATGGAGTTATCTTTCACCGTTTGTGCATCTCTTCCACCTATTTTATCTTACTCACAAGCTAAATGCGGATTTCGTATTTTTCATACTTTTGTTATTGCAGGTTTACCATATGTGCAGACTATTCCTCCTAAGCCACCATATTTTTTACTAATATCCAAGTTCACTTGCTATTTACTTTTTTCTATTTCATGTGTTCGTAGTGCAGAAAGGCCTCCACCAAAAGCACCAGACATGAAAGCTACATTCCACCTTAACCCCTCGGGTGTGTTCTTTCCTTTCTATCACTCTTATTTTATATTTATGTTCTTTCATTGAGGACAATGCATGTTTTAAGTGTGGGGGAGGGAATAATTTATTTTCTTTGTTTTTGTTTTTTTTTTGTTTCCTTTGTTTTCGTTCTTAAAAAAAAAAGCATCTTTTTGAAAGTTTTGGGCTATAGATTAATTTGAGGTTAGTTGTGGAGACTTGGGAAAAGTTCACAAGACCGGTATCGTCTTAACACCGTAAGTCTCCTGCATATGGAAATTAATTTGAATACTTATTATGACATAGCCTTGAATTCTCATTCTTTGACAGCTCTTGAGTAGTTTATTTCAGCAGTCGGCACTATCTCTCACACACTTTACGCAAGGAAGCCGATGAATATAAGTGAATGTTCCAAAAAAAGAAAAAAAAAAGAAAAAGGGAATGCACCTTCTAAGTTTGGTGACCCTCACCCGCTCACTTAACCCAACGGTTATGTAACCTTCAAAAGAAAAAGTTGAAAATAAGACTCTTTGTTAGTTGGTTCAGCGGTTTCTGGTGCTGAACTTGGTAGGGCAGATTACGGCCCGATCCCCCGCAACTACAACTGAGTAAGCAAAGGGTTATGCCACATAAGTACCAGAACCCCGTGCAGAAAAGGATCAGAGTCACTAACCGGTCGTCTTGCCATAAGTGTGTGGAGATAACGGGCTTAATGTGATTGTGCCTGAATGAAAAAAAGCAAAAAGGATGCGTAAGTTAGGCTATGGTATAATAATATGATTTGAATTGGTTTGTGTATTTAGGAGGCTTATGTCTGCATAACTATGGTTAGTGTTCTTACGATTTCCTTAGTGTGCAATATTAGTACCTATCGATGCAAACTTAACCGAAGATGAGTTGTAGCCTAGGATGAGTAACTAATAATGTATTTGTGCGTTCTTTGTTTTGTTGTTCAGTTCGCTCGGAGTGCAAAAGTTCAAGTGTGGGGAAATTTGATCAGTGTATTTTGATACACGATCCTCTATGTTTATACTTTTACATTTCCATGTTTTATTTTGGTTATTTTTCCCTTTTAATGTGTTTTTATAATTTAGTTTATTTTTATACTTATTTGATTTTCGTATTTTATTTTCAGCTTTGACAGCTTTCACGGAAACGATCATAACTGGAGTTTTAGGAATCCGATTGAGGCGTTCTAATAATCGCCGGAAAGCTAAGACAGAGAGTTACGGCTTTTGTGTTAGAGTCGAAGTCAGGTTCGGAGCACATAATTTCCAAGCTTTTGTTTTAAGTTGCAGCCTTATTTTATTTAGTTTTGGGTCATTTGTTATGGGTCTGGGTTATATTTTCGACCCGGTTCGGATTTTTAGTGAAAACCTTATTTTGTTTTATAAGTGTTAGTAGCCGCTAGAATACTTTAGACCTTTTTTTTGCCACAAATTTTACTTTTGCTTTCATGATTAGAATGAAGAACTAATTCCCGAAGGCAAATCCTGCTGCTTATGGGTTCCATTGCTTTGAGGTTATTCTAATACTAATTTAAATTCGATTTCTGTTCAATTATTTTCTATGAAATCATTTGCTTAATTTGATTACAATTGTTTGCTTGATTCAATTGTTGTTCATAGGATAGAATTGATTAAATTCGATTGTATGTATGTTCCTTAATTTAATTACGTGTTATCGTTTGCTTAATTCGTTAACTCGTCATATTCTTAACCGTAGACACAGCGAAAACAAGGCTCGAGGTAGTTGACAAAAGTGTGAAACATTAAGTGCAATGCTGTACGGAATACGCAAAGCATTAAATGCTCCCAACGGTCATCTTCTCAAGTGCCTATAAATCTGAAGTTCTGACGAGAAGCAATTTTTTACACAACTTACGAATTACAAACTCTGAACCAACTTGCAGAAATGCTGTCAAATCCAAAAGCTCTCAAACTTCATCATCAAACTCACTACATTGCTGTTGTAATATCTTAGTGAGATTTAAGCTTAAACTTAAGAGAAAATCACAGTTGTGATAATAGCTTTATAAGAAGCATTGTAACTCTTAAAAGAATTTGTTTACATTAAGTTGTAAGTTCTAGAGTGATCAGGTTGTTGATCAGTATACTCTAGCAAGTCAAGCAGATTGTTCCTAGAGTGATCAGGTTGTGATCAGTATACTCTAGAAGACTTAGCAGTTGGCTAAGTGGAAAACCATTGTAATCTCGTGTGATTAGTGGATTAAATCCTCAAGTGAGGTAAATCACTCCAAGGGGGTGGACTGGGGTAGTTTAGTTAACAACGAACCAGGATAAAAATCTTTGTGCAAAGTGTTTTTATCTTACAAGTTTTTAAAGCTACACTTATTCAAACCCCCCCTTTCTAAGTGTTTTTCTATCCTTCATTTGATTCGTGTGCCACAGCGGATCAATTTTCTTGTGTGAAAGATCCTACACCCGGATCTAGTGTACCTTAGGTATATGGAATGAGACTAAGGAAACTGTACGGCGTATACCGCTATGGTTGATATGGTAGCCATCGTTAGTGTGACGCTTTGGTTTGTCCTGATGTTCCTTGGGATCCGGCCTGGGGAAACATTTGGCTGCCGCGTGGTGTCATTAAGCACTAATTTTCCCCTAGAACCCTAGTTGAACTTGACTTTGGCCTATTAGAAAGTATCGAGGTGGCTGACTTTAGTTCCGACTGAAGTTGGTTGATACTCGATGCTACACTCCTATGGACTGGACTTTCTGGATGTTTTCGGTCGGCAATTCGATTGCTGAACTGAAATAATGCCTTTGAGAAAGGTCAATGATATGAGCTCCCTAGAACCCGATCTTTATATAGGACAGTGTAGCAACCTGCCCTAAAAATTAGCTTTTAGAGTCGCCACCTATTCTACCAAGGCGAATAGGAAACCTACGCAGTTAAGAGATCAGGGTAAGATACTATATTCAGGTCGAGGGAAGGTGTTAGGCACCCTCAACCCTTTCCCAAAGGCTAACATTCAAAGATAAAGGTTTATGGCAAGGTTTATAAAGAAAGGTGACAGAGAGTAATTATAAGGCTAATTATATTGACAGGATTAGAATTTGGAAGAAGGGGACTCGCCTTGTTGCCAAGTGCCTACGTACCTCCTTATGGAGGATCAGAGTCAACGTAGTTCGGGGCAGGGTTGTACGCCTTAGAATTAGAAATTTGATTTGATATGGTTATTTGAAGGCTTTTGAATGGCCTATCATAGTTTTGAATAAGGATGAAAATCCGTAGTTTGATATTGTAGTTTGAAAGGTTTGAAAAGTGTTTTGAAGTTTTAGATTTTGGGCGTACAACCCTGGTTTAATTTGTTACCATTAGTTACAATAATCAATAGGTTTGATTACCACAGCTAACGGATTGAAGGGAGGATTGCTAACCACTATAATCGATAGATTCGATTATCACGAATAGCAAATGTGCGTATTTTAATTATCGTTACCCCTCATAATCGATAGATTCGATTACAAATAATAACGAATTTGAATGAAGGGAAAATGCTAATCATCGTAACCAATAGCTTTGGTTAAAACCATTTAGCAAAATATATTGTTATTTTAACTTAATTTGATTAATTAAATAATTAATTGATTATTACCCACCGCGATCAATTGATTTAATCGAAGCGAATAATAAGTTAAATCTTATTATTGTGGCCAAATGGCCAGTAGGATTGGGCAAACCCTAATGGTTAATAAGGGTTGTTGCCATTTATAATCAAAATTAATTAAAATATATTAAATCGATTTAATCGGGAAAATAATCGAGAATATAATTCTAATACTAATTTCTAATTAGTATATATCCTAATCCTAATCAAATAAATAAATTAACTTAAACATAACTAATTAATCTAACAATATAATTAAACAATAGAATAAAAAAACATATAATAAAACCTGGACAGCAATCTCGTGTGGCACTCCCTTGATGACCCATGGTGAGCCTTCAGTCCTTGGTACGTTAGATCAGGATTATTGGAGATCTTGTGGTGATGGTTGAAAGGCGTATAGTGTGCGTGCCTAGAGGAGATACACTGGATCTGCAGGTGATATTTTTTAGGGAAAATAGCTGAAAAATAATTGTAAGGGGTGAGGATCTAACTCACACCCTTTGGCTTACCCCCCACGCTTCTAACCAATTCTGCTGCAGAGATGCTTTGTTATTATTACTATCCACAAAATTTAAATAGGAAATCAAAATTAAATGGAGAAAAGTCAAATGTGTTTGAACCGGGGCCCATGTATCCGCGTGTAGACCAATGAGAGAGGCTGAGAGCGCGTGGTCCTTTTGATTGGCCATTCACAGCGTGACATGCATGGTCAAAGAGTCTATTCCACTGTTCATCATCTTCACCAAATCACAGCCAAACTTTTGCTACGAAATTCATACCATTTAGCCACGGTTTCCTACCCAGATTTCGTAGCTAATTCCTCCTTCCTAAAACTGCAAGAAAACACGTTAAACAAAGAAAAAGAAAGCCCAGATCTTCTTAATTTTTCGCCCTGATCACGAATATGACATTCATTTAGTCCAACACGCTCTGTAGACGTGAACCCGACGAGAATTTTAAGTTTGCCCTAACAATGGTGAGCAACATTCTATGCGTTATGGCTTCGTACCCATGGTTCATACCTGTTCTAAACACAACCATAAACTCATATAAAGCATTAGAATTAGTTGAAACACACTGAAACATGATAAACAAAAACTCAAGAATGTATGAAAATTATATGAACGTGATACCAATGTCCTGCGCGTTATGAGACTTCGGGAACGGTTCTTTATTACTGCATAATACCTGGGGAAGAGTTTGGAGCAATTTCTTGGACTTGAGGGAGGCTGCAACGAAGCTACACGAATTTTTTTTACTTGAAGTTCCCTTCACGTTTTTTTTGTTATTTTAGAGGCTAGGGTTTTTTTCCTTTTGGTGGCTGCATACCTTCACTTTATATATGGGATAAATAAGGTCTAATCATATTGGTGCAAATCTTCTTGAATCGACATATTGCAATTTTATGGAAAATCAACCTTTAAAACCTTCTAAAATTAGCCCAAACCTAATCTCCTCTTACAAATCCTCTCTTTCACGAAATTATATCAAATATATGGCATTTATGGGATTGAAGTGGATTGGAAAATAAAACTAAAACAAATCTTGCATATTTTCTTTATTTATTTTGACTTAAATTATATTTAAAATGAATAAAATTCACTAAAATTATAATAAAAATCATATAGTCGTGAGACTAAGTTTGGGGCTTCTTAGTGACCTTACAATCAGTTTTAGATCATAGCAAGATAGGCCCATTACTCCAAAATGTGAAATCCATCAATTAGGGCTTCATGTATTTCTCAAAAATCGACCAACTTGTGCGCATCGTATCACCCTCAATTTTAATCATATGAATGCATTCTAGGACTTTTTAGAAAGCTCAAAGAGTCCTCTAAATGACCTCTTTGGTTTCATATCAATTGAAGCTTCCATGCTCAAGTTATGAGCTTTGACTCAAAAGGTGTCTTTTGTTGACTTTTTGGAGTACCTATAATCTCTTTGACCATATCTCCCAAATGATGCATTTTTGGCCTTGGCTTGTGAGAGACAAAGTTGTAGAGAATCAAATTTCCTTCAAAATAAGCTTTGGTTGGGAAATTTTTGATGCTCCATGTGGAAGTTATGATCAGTCAAAGTTGCGTTGACTTTCTCCTATAAAAAACCCTAATTTGAACATTTGCATTCGTTCATTTCTGAGTTTTTATTGATGGATCATGATAAACCTCTGATCAAATGATGGATATGACCTCACATACTTGATGTTGACCAAAAATCTCGAAGTTTGACTGTATTTTGACTATAGTTGACTTTTAGGTCAACGTAATCGATTATTGATCATCTGAGCATTTGAATGGGAAATCCTCGAGATTGAAGCTTGATAATTGACATGGAGACACTTTGAGACATATGAGATACCTTGAGGTTCGTTTGAGGCCTTGAATATTCACAATCCTTTGATGAAATGAAAACCCTAGCTTTGAGGCCCTCGATTAGGAGAGAGTGACCTGAATAAGCCTTTGAAACTTGAATTGAAGATGCATGGAGGAGGGCAAATTTTGGGGTATGACAGACAGGTTGAACCAACTAAACTTCACTGGGGAGGGTACTTACCTATGGACTTCATGCAAGCCTCTAAACCTAAGGACACTTGTGTGACTTGTTTGTGTTTGCTACCAACCTTTGTTTTTCTTGCAGGTTTCGTTTGTAGGATTTTTGTCCTTATTATCTTAAGACATACCTGATGCATTGCATTTGCATAACATCATGGCATAGCATGATTAACTAACCCTTTCAAGGATCTTAGGAATTCGGGGCGCACAATTGCAGGTGCTAATTATCAAGGACTGAATTCCTATCAAGGGGCAAGAGGATTTATTTTCCTCTGGCCATACGACTTCCAATTCAGAAACATGATACCTATCAAGGGGCAGGAGGATTTATTTTCCTCTTGCCATATACTTTCAAACTCAGAAACGAGTATCCCGAATCAGAGGCGATGACCCACTCGATATGGTGAGCTTGATTCTCAAAGAAGGACGTTGAAGGACAAAAGCCAAGATTCTTCAGACGAAGTTGTGACTGATTCAATGTCTAAATGTCGCAAACTAAATTTCCTAAAGATCCTTGAAAACATTGCATTTGCATTCATAACATCGCATAACAGATTTCCATAACAGGTCTCTCATCTTCTCTCGCTGTTTAATTCAGCACAAATGAATCTCGAGCAATCAGTCAGAAATTTTCAGGCTCAGAATGCCCAGTTCCAAACCTTGATTCTGAATTTGTCCAAGGGGCAAGACGAGCTAAGAACTTTGTTAACCAAGAAGCAGAAAGATCAGCGTAGGCAACAGGATGGCCAACGTACTTGGAAATCCAAACCCAAAAGGTCATTGGCTCCACGACACATGCCATTGTCTCAAGCTTTGCAACACCTGCTCAATCAGAGTCTGATAACTCTACTGCCTTCATACTCTGCTCCAGTAAATCCCGCTCCCAGATACAAGCATAATGCAAGATGTGCTTATCATTCAAACAGTTCTGATCATGATACAAAGGATTGTAGACCATTGAAGCATATGATTCAAAACTTAATTGATAACAAAATCACTGATTTCAAATCACCTGAGGAGCCTCATATGAGTGATGTTGCGCACAACCAGAAAGGTCGTAATAAACGCAACCAATCTGTTGGGGCAGTTCTGATCTTTACACCGACACTAATAACGATAAAAGCCAGACGCACCTAAGCGTCAATTCACCAAGATCAATATGTCACTGGCTCAAGCATTACAACATCTGTTGAAGATCGAATTGATCACTCTGAGGGACCCTCCTAAAAATCTCCAACAAACACTTCTCAATACAAAGGATCCAGTCTAGCGTACGACTCATCCTAGGATATAACCTGACGTACGGTGTATTCTGACAATTATCAACACAGTGGATCCGGTCTAACGTACGACCCATCCTTCAGCCTAACGTACGGCTTTCCAGACATTTAACAATGCGAACTGAACCTAGTCTAGCGTATGACTCGTCCTAAAAGTATAGCCTAACGTATGGCTTACTTTGACATTTATCAATACAGTGGATTTAGTCCAACCTACGACTCATCACAAGTATATCCTTCAGATACAGTCTAACGTACGACGTATTCTGACTCTCAAGTCTATCAAGCTGGATAGCATCTTTAAGCCCATCTCAATCAAGTCTCTCAACATCCGGATGGCATCTTTAAGCCCGTCTCCGACAATACTCTGCCTGGATGGCATCTTTAAGCCCGTATCCAGAAAAGGTCCCTACATCAACAAGGGCAAATTTCTTGGTATTCTATTGTTCAATCCTCTTCCACCTTCAGATTTCGACAGGCACACAGGCCAATCTACATCTTCAGGTTTAAGAAGATTGAACAGGGGCAACTGTCATACCCCAAAATTTTACCATCATATTTTAATATATCTTGACTCATATGATCTTCAGTTACTCAAACATATGCAAGAATTGGGCACACTTACTTATCTCCTATGCAATCAACCCACAACTAGGGTTTTGCTTCTCTCAAGATCAAATCAAGTTCTAAGACCTAAAATGGATCCCATGGCCTCTCATATGCTTCAAAGGATCCTCATGCCAAGTTTCAAGCTCTGATTCACAAGATTACTCAGTCAATTGCTCAGATAGTCAAAAGTCGACTAGTTTGACCTAAAAGTCAACAGTGGTCAAAGTACAGTCGAAATTCCTGATTTTTGGTAAACATCCTTATCTTGAAGTAACATTCATCATATGATCAAGGGTTGATCATGATTCATCAAGGAAAGTTCACAAATCAACAAAACTCAAAGTTTCTAAATTAGGGTTTTTGGACTAAAAGTCAACTAAACTTTGACCAACCATAACTTCCACATGGAACATCAGAAATCTTCCATTCAAAGCTCATTTTGAAGGAAATTGAATTATCTACAACTTTGTCTCTCACATGCCAAGGCTAAAAATGCCTCATTTGAGAGATATGGATTAAAAGATTACAGGTCATTTTTGAAAGTCAATCAAAAGCAGTTTTTTGTCAAAGCCTATATCATCAAGATAAAATCTCCAAATGGAAAAAAAGTTCCAAAGTGGCTTGTAAGGGACATCTTGAGCTTTCCAAAAAGTCCTAGAATTCTTCCATATGTTAAATATTGAGAGAGATATGCCTTGTTAAAGTTGGGCAATTTCAGGAGGAAAATGTGAAGCAAATGATGTTCAAAATGGATTTCCTTGCAAATGGGCCTAAGTTTTTATGGCCCAATCTTGTTCCCCAAGTCATCAAGGAGATCTAATACGAATTCCACGAATTTATAGTGATTATTTGATTTTATATTTAATTTTTACTCATTTAAAAATGATATAAATCAAGTAATTAAGATAATAATCAAATATTTGAATGGAGAGAGATATCTAACCAAATTCAATCACCATTTAAATCATATATTTGATTCAATTTCGTGCAAAATAGATTGGAAAGAGAAAGGTGGAATTTGAACCAAAATTAGAAAGAATAATATCATATTTCTTCAAATTTCCAAGTGATAAAAAACTCAAGATCCAAGCCCAAGTTTTACCCTAATTCAACCTATTATATAAGGACACAAATATTACATGGAGAGGGGGGCGAAATTAGGAAAGAGGAGAGCAAGGAGATTAGGGTTTCAAAATACAAAAATTCAAGGAAAAAGTAAGAAATTCGTTTTCACTATCCCAACCTTTTTCAAGCCCATACGACCATCCTAATCTCTTCTCCAGGGAGTAAAGAGTAAGAATGCATCATTGTTAAGGTCCCATTACGTGTCTAGCAATTGCACCATGTTTATATTTGTTCATGCATTCTTGAGATTTGATTATTATATTTTGATGTACTTCTATGGAATCTAATGCTTTGTGTGAGTTTATGGTACTATTTAAGACAACTTAGAGACGTTGGAATGAAGCTTTAACGTCGGGAATGAGAATCACCATTGTTAGGGCATCTAAGCCCCTAACCGCGGAACCAGGGCTACACTTAATTTCAGATCGTGAAACCGTGCTTACTCACAGCATAGTTGGGTAAGGTTACGTTTTCAAGATACAAGGCCTGGGTTTGAACCCTGGCCAAGACAGTTATTTTTTTTCACATTAATATTCTGCAGATCCAGTGCTTATGGTCAAAGCAAGCTCATGATGTATCCTCACCTAGCAACCGCTAGATCAACGCAAAGGCGAATCGGAGGGTGCTGAGCGTGACGTTCCACCATAGACCATCAGAAGAGCATCACGTTGGATCAAACGCCCAGGTTTTTTTTAATTATTTTATTATTGTTGTTTTATAACTATTTCTTTATATTTTCTTTTTAACCAAACTTCAATTTTAATTAATCCTTTTGAAAAACCTTAAACTTTTTTTAATAATAGCAAATTTATTTATTTTTTAATTAATAGAATTAGTCTTTTAATTTAATAATTAAATTAGTTAAAAAATCTATAATATAAGAAAATTTGTTATTCTGGATTTCCCAATAATACCCTTTTGTTATCTTAGTTTAAATTAACATTTTGAGGATTCAAAATGTCTTTTCTTGATTTATTCAAAAGCACATAGGTAATTGGGAACAAACCAATAAAACAAAGTACAAGTAAATAAAATTATGTTGTAAAGGGCGCTCTTATTTTTGAAAAGTAAACCATTTTGAAACTGATTTTCTCTCTTCCCCAAAAATATCACTTTTTCTCTGCTTCATTGTGAAATCCTGCTACGACTACCAAACCCACACGCAAAACCTCTCTCTTTTCTTTCTTCACTTCTTCAACCTTCTAAATCCGCATCAATAACTCCATTTCTCTGAAAAATTTGAACACTGGTTGCAATTGAACATTGCAAGACCGTTTGAAGAAGTGAAGAACATCAATGACACCAAGGAACTAGGCAAGATTGTAGTGAGAGTACATCACAATCTGATTGATAAACAAGTAAGTATTTCTGCAAAAATATGAACATTGTGTTTGGGTTTATTTTTCAATTTTTAGGGTTTACATATTTTGGTTTTAATGACTACGATTGTTGTGTTGTATATTTAGGGTTTGGAATTCTAATATTATGCTTTAATATTTTGGTTTCCATAACTTCCATGGTTATGTTCAGTACTTAAGGATTGGATTTGTGATGTTACGTTTTAATGACGTGACTTGGTTTTTTCTGTTGTTTTCATACCTTCGATTGGTCTTTGGTTTTCTCCATTTGTTAACTAAAGAAAGTTGTGAAGTTTGGTTGAAAGAAAGAACGAAGAAGTAATGGGTATGATCAGTGAGACAGTCGTTTCTAACAAATCTCTTCAGATCTGTCAGGTCCTCACTCAGGGTGTTAGTCTTGGTTCATTCTCTTTCTTTCTCTTTTGAAAAATCTTTTCATTCAATTCATACTAACAAAACTCTCTTTTTTACGTTGTTTTACATGAAAAGGTTCAAATTGATGTTTAGGGTGTTAAATCTTCATTTTAGGGTTTATGTTATGTCAAGAATGAGCCATGATTTTATTTAATTTTATGATGTCTAGGGTTTAGCTTTAATAGTGCCAATTGAGATTCTAGGTTTTTCATATTCTGGTTTATGGGTTTAGTAGTAATCTGGGGTTATGTGTTTTGCTTCAGGCATGATTGTTATGTTTGCACTGATAATAGGGAAGGCATTGATGTGTATCATCGGCAGTGTATCTCCTGTTGTTGTTGTTCTTTCTAGAAGTATGGAACCGAGATTCAAGCGGGTAAGCCAATCTTATTCATGAATGACTTGGTAATATAATTTGTTTGTTTCTTTCTGTTGCTAATGAATGTTGGCTTTTTCAGGGGGACATTTTGTTCTTACACATGAGTAAGGAACCAATTCGCATAGGGGAGATTGTTGTATTTAATGTAGATTGTAAGTTCACCTCTCGGTTTTATCCTTAATGTTTTGCTTACTTCGACTCATATCTGTATTTCAACAATTTTCTAACTCTTTATATTTCAACATTTAGCAGAATCATGCAGAATTGAGGCGAAGATATGAATGAGTACGTGGGATGGAAAGGTGAAATGTAATAGCAAGTGTGGATATCAAGAGCTCACACTGAGTATGTCAATGGAGTTGAAATTCTTTGGCGACCAATTCGCTGTGAGCAGCAGCAGCAAGAGGGAGACGATGAGGACGACTGGTACGAGATAGAGTCATACAGAATGCCACTCTGCTGTATTCTTTTCTATGCAGCATCCTTCTTCTTTGCTATCGGAGCTCTCGGTAAGTTATTCTATAATCTACAATATACCATGGTTTGTTGGAAAATGTGTTCTTAGGTCACCCTTTGTGGTTGCCATGTTGAGATTTAATAATTTTAGCATGATTTAATAATTATTTTCTATGTAATAATAATTTTTTCTATGATTTAGCATGATATAAGCTTAACGGTTGAAGGTTTTGTCTATGATTTAATAATTTTTTTCTTTCAGGCACAAGAGGTTTCAACATTTTGGTGAGATATGTCTTCAACTTTCCTATATCAGCATATGTTTATGTTGACTGGCTCTTTGATCTAAAGAAAAGAATATTATTTCAGGTGATGGACATAATTGGGTCTAGCCTTTGGAATGTATGGAATTCTCTTGGTCAATTGTAAGATTTTGACCATATGTTTCATAGGGTGTCACCATGTATGGCTGCTTATATTGCAGTTGAGGCAATATCAATTCTTGAATAGCTCCATATACAAGGGTAAATCTTTTTTATAGCTTTTTAGAGTCAATAATAATGCTCCCATTTGTTAAGACTAGGTTATGGGTGATTACTTTTTATGAATGAAATTCTTATCATAAGAAGTTGCTTGGTCAACCTGGAATGGCTGATGATAAGAAGTTGTATCTTATTAATCTTGGTTTAGGTATGTTTTTGTTTCAAGCCAGTTACTATTGCATTTCCACTAAGTAGATGGTGTTGCACCATGAGCAAAAATGAATCAGCAACGTTCTCGGCGCTTTCGGGCTGCAAAAGATGCAGCCGAGGCTGTAAGAATGTTAACATGATCACTCATTCAAGGTTCTCCTACTTTTTTTCTGATGAAGTTACTGAGCTTTTTTTAAACATTATAGGAAGCGGAAGAGGAAAGGCTGAGGAAAGAATTCATCGGTGAGGGAACACCTTTGTCTCCCAAAGATAAGCCCGAGACTTCAGACACAAATGTCATTACCCCTGGTTCTAAGTTTATGGCAGCTCTGTCAGTGGCTCTTCAGTCTTATGTACAGACTAGATTGAACCTCAACCCTGCCTGGAAAAATATAAAGGTACTACATAATTGAAACCACATCCTATTAATTCTTTTGTCACTTGATCCCTTCAAGATGAGATGATTCCTTTCTTTTGGAGTAATCCCATCTATTTTCTTCTCCCTTATACATCTGGCTTTCAGGAAGCTCTTTCTCTAAATATTTATTTATGGGCTGTATTGGATGATTAATTATTTGAAGGTTATACTTTTGGATTCAAATGTTCCTGCTGAGGGAGAACATAAAATAATGGAATACATCCGGTTACAACGTAATGTTCCTGGTTTCAATTCGAATACTCGCCATTGTTTGTATGGATTGACGTGTTTTGTTTTGTCCTAATTTTAATTTTCATATTACCTGTCTAGGGTGCTTTTATCTTTTCCTTGATTTTTGCATGATATTTTATGATCTTCAAACCATGATGTTGATTTGATAATGCTCTCCTTAGCTACTCATGAGATTCACTTCTCAGTATTGAGGGAGGTTAGTTTTCAATGCGTGAACTGCTCAGTTGATACTGTTATCTCAATATGGATCTGTTACAATGTTGTTTTGTGATGATATCAATTTGACAATATCTATGGTTGCCGCCACTCATTTCATGATGGAATCATGAGAGCTACTGATGTGATGATTGCTGGAAAGATTGTGGTTGTTTGTGGTTACGGAGATGTTGGCAAGAGTTATGATGCCGCCTTGAAATAAGGTGGTGTTCGTGTGATCTTGGCTGAGATCGATCCAATCTGTGCACTTCAAGCACTCATGGACAGTCTACAAGTTCTGATTCTTGCAGATGTTGTCTCCGAGACTGACATTTTCGTTACCACCACTGGTAACAAAGACATTATCATGGTTAGTGACATGAAGAAAATGAAGAACAATGCCATTGTCTGCAACTTTGGTACTGGTTTTTCTGCTGGCAAACAATTTATGTCGTTGTAACAACGAATTTGGCTTCTGAAGAATTGGAAAAACTTTTTTCTAACATGGACATTTCAGTGGATTCTTCTTGGAAGTTAAAGAATGGTGTTGCAGAACATGTGTTCAGTGGATTTTTAGTATGGTTGTATATGAGTCTATGTATTAATTTGGTTCAGTTTTAATTTGATTTTTGCTTTCCTTTTTTTTCTTGTCCCTGTGTGTGGTGTTGTTCTTTTTTGTGTTATTCTAATAACTTTTGGTTTGAAATTAATCTGAATCCATTATTGATTTATGGATCTTCTTTTTCTAGCACCCTAACATTATTATATTTTTCAAATCAAAGTTAACTGATAATGTTATCCTACTCATAGAATTGAATGAAAATACAACTCTTTTTAGGTGTTATGTCCTGCTTGTTTTATTCTTTAACAAGATGCACCAAATGTATAACTAAACATACTTATGTTCTATCATTTTCTAGCAGATTTACCCAAGGTTAGCTTATGTTTTAAGGTTATGGTCTGTTCTAATATTGGTCAAATCCATAAAGTTTCATCAAATACATTTTTTTCCTCTCCTTAAATCCATTGAAACTCACAACACAAATTTTTCGGTTGTTTTATTAGACTAAGTTACATGGGACTTTATATAAAATATATGTTAGATACATGAAGTTATTATACACCTCAGTCTTTTTAGACGGTAAAATGTATGCGTGGGAGGGGAAAACAGGTTTGGTTTGTAAAGCAAATCACTGCAAACATTTTAATCATTTCCATTCATTCTTCATGGTAGCTGGTTAGTATTCCTTCACGTGAATCTTTTTTCCAGTTTTCATTATCAAGTATTTATGATTCAAGTATTTTTTTCTTTTATATATAGAAAATAATATTTTTATATACGGGAAATATTATTTTTACATACTAAATATATTTATGTTTCAAATATTTTTGTCTTTTATACACGGGAAATAATATTTTTATATATGAAAAAATTTATTATTGATTTAAATACTTTTTCTTTTTTAAATTTTTATATCAAATAAATATATTATGTAAGCAAATACGCGTACCAAACCAGAACCCGTGCGTATGCACGGGTTTGTTACTAGTTAACTTTAGTTTTAATTAAGTTTAATTAAATTAGGTTTGTTAATTTAGTTTAGGTTAAATAATTAATTAATGAAATTAGGTTTTTTATTTTAATTTAGGTTTAATAATTTTAACTAATTTTAGGTTTAATAATTAATCTTAGGTTAATGATTTTAATTTTAAGTTTTTATCAAGTTTACCCTCAAATCCAAAAGTCATAGATAACCCTAAAAACCTTAAGGTAGGTTTACCCTTTTGTAAGCAAACATTGAATTTCTTCAAACGCGCATTCTCTTCTCACCTCATATTCTATGATTGTCGTATGTTGGTGCTAATTCCCAGCCTTGGGGTAAAATTTGTTTATTTATTTAATTTTTGCCTTTATTTAAATTTCTGCCTTTATTTAGTTCTTTGCCTTCAACTTTAATTTATTTATTTTTAAGTTTCGCTTTTACTATTTATTTTAAATTCTAGAAAATGTGTATAGGCTTGCAAGGTTTTTTGTAATAGTTTAGTTTTATTTTTCTACCTTTCCTTTCTGCCTTTATTTTCTGCCCACAGGTGTTTATTGTAATAGCGTAGGAACTTATATTTTCTGCCTTTAATTTCTGTATGATATTAACTGCGTGGTTAGTAATCCTAGGGAGTGCAAGCCTTGAATTAACTTAGAATAACTAATTATAAGATAAATATATGAATCTAGTCACTTGATTGTGCCACACACACACCTTTAGGGTAACCTCTTATGCTGCCTGTTGCCTTTCGATTCTAAAATAGTCAAGTCCCTCGATTCCGAGGATACCTAAAGCAAATGTTGCCTCAGTTTATTATCATCATCATATGAGATCTTGTCCCTCAATGTTGCCTCGAAATAAGATGATTGTCCCATTGCTAAGGTTTCCTCGCCTGTTGCCTAAATGACTATTCTATCTATCCCTAAAGGCTACCTACCCTCTACACGGTAGGGACAGTTTTATGGTAAACGATATTTCTCGATGACCCTTAAACATCCAATGAAAGGACTACCTGCCCTCTTTATAGTATGGATAGCCCTTTCCAATTAAAGTCTTAAAGAACAATTTTAAAACCTAGGGTAGTTGCTACTAATTGCTTGCTCTAAATTCAAAATCTTTTTCACACTCTCTTTTCGAATACTTTCAAACAAGGCTACGCTTATTTACAAGCTAAAGTCCTTAAACAAAGTTTTTACTATTCTCTTTCAAACTTTTCAAACAATGAAAACAAAAGTGAGCTAAGCAATTAAGAGCCCATAGATAACCATGGATACAAAAGGTGCTTACACCTTCCCTTTGTATAACCTACCCCCCGAACTCAAAATCTTTTAAAGGTGTTTCTTGTTCTTTTTGCCTTTCCAATTGGATAAAATAAAAGTCGGTGGTGACTCTTGCTATCCTCACATTTCAAAAAAGTTAGTTCTCCCACCGTATTACACACCTCATACATACATTGCCTAGGATATATGTATATGGAATTACAATGGTACTCAAAATTCATAACATAAGCAGCGGAATGGATAAATGTATAAGTACAAGTACAAAGCCCAAGTTGTCATGGCCAAAATACATAAGTTCCAACAAGGTACAAATACATATCCGGAGTACAAAGATGAAGATACAAAAGATCATAGACTACAAGAGAACGTGTCGCCAAGAAACACCATCTCGAAGCTAAGCCATCTTACCCTTGTCTCGATCCTGTCTCGAACCACCTGAAAAATATTAATTGGAATGGGGTGAGATTACTAAATCTCAATGAGTCTCCCTATCTTACGAGTTCGCTCACGACTAGGTACACGTAAAAACAAGGTAACACCAGCATTGGAAGTCCCATAACTATCCAATGAGGCAACAACAACAACAAACAGGCTCATAACCAAAACAACCATATGCAAACCCGTGCCCATGTACGAGGAATCTAGAAGTAAGTTACACCCTACTAATTAGGCTACGCAATCCATATCCTCCGTGAGTTACACCCGTACATCGCATCAGATGGGTGGATGTGCCCTATTTTTGTTCTAAGGCTTTTTTCAAGATGTTTCACCGGGAATAATTCATCTTGAGGTTTAACTAAGGAATTCTAATTAGGAAAGAGCCTTCACCGGGAAGACATTCTCAATCCTAGGCCATAGTACTATAATATATATATAGTTTATTTGTCCTAAGGTTATACTCAGACGTAGTTCTAAATAATATATATATACAGTATGTATTTGACAGTAATTTAAATGAAAGCTTGTAAATTGAAAGCTATAAAGCCTAACCTGGATGAAGAGGAGGCCTTTGAAAGATGTATGTACAAAGTTTTACCATCAGCTTGGTTGTTTATTGGTAACAGTTGAATTGTTTATTGAAGACAGTTTTGAAATGTTTTTGTTTTGAAAACAGAAGAAGTGAGGATGGACACTAGGTCACATAGGTATTTGAAGAGTTTTACCGGGAATAATGCCCTTCAAATACCAGAAGAATGTTTTGAAAACAGATGAGGAATTTTTCTGTTTAAATATGTTTTGAAAAACAAACTCTGAAAAGAAAAGGGTGTTGGGTCTTACACTCTATTAGAGGCCCATGAAATTGATTTACTGTTTATGAGAAAAACAGTTGAAGAGATTTTGCTGGATGTAAGGTTTTGTTGAATGAAAACCTTAGTCGTCTGTTTGATCGAAATTTGAAAACAGTTTGAAAATAGACAAAAGTCAACTTAATTAGGGTAAAGACAAAGTCTATGCCTAATTAAGACCTAAATGATTAGGATTTTATCACAAAATACTTACAAAGTGATTAGGTTATGAAAATCAAGTGAAAACTATATTTAAAGTATTTTAAAATACTTAGAAATATGTTATTTTAAACCTAATAAAATTGTATCAAATAATTAATATTTTTGTGATTTTTTTGACTATTCATAAAATAGATATGTTTAATGACAAGTGTGTGAAAAATCAAGAGGAAATGATTTAATTTGATAAGTGTATTAATTGGTTGAAGTTGTAAAGAAATAAAAAGGGAAAGGTGGTAAAAATAGGTTTTGTCTCCACCAAGGCTTGAACTCACGCCCTTGAAGTCACCAGTTCAAAATAACACCACTGGGCCAAGCGCCAGTTGGTGACTATAGCACGCGTCCAATTGGTTATGTTTCAAAACAAGTTGAAAATCTTTGAAAAATAAAAGAATCAAAAAGTCTGGGGCGAGGGGGATTCGAACCCTAGACTTGTGGGCAAGAGAGTATTGAGAGCGCATGTGAGGCCACTAGGGCAAATGATGAATTCGTTTAGTAAACGGATTCAACTAAATATATTTTAAACTTGAACCCTAAAATTCAAAACAATGGCGCCATCACCATCTTCGTCTTTAACCTCAAGCTTATTCATTTTTGAATTTCTGAACTCTCCCAATTCTCAACTAATTGCAAAGATGTAAACATCAAACTTGCTCTAAATTCTCTCACGATTTCAAATATGTAACTATCATAAACTATAATTGACTGTAGCTACTGAGTTATCTAAAATACGTGAAGAACCCTAAAATTTGAAAATGAAATTAAATGACTATACTGAAGAATAAATGGATGATGATAGAGGGTTTTTAATCCTCTGATGATGCTGAATGAAATGGTATTGAGTTTTAACACAAAAAGTACACGAATTAAAGAGGTGAAGTTCAAAGACTTACCTCTAAAACTGAAGGTCGTGGTGATGGTGGAGAGTTTCTGGCTATAAATGAATGATTGCAAAAGCTTCCTGGGACCTTGTTGATGCTATCTGGGCACTTGGATTGCTTTGAATACCTCTGAATTAATCTACTCGACCCCTCTTGCTTGAGCTTCAAGTAGAAATGGAAGATGGTGATTCTACACTTACAGATGAGCTGCGACCATCTGGATAACTTCACTACACCCTAAGGAATGTGTCTGAATGCTTGGACTTGCTTGACACCTTCTGAATTGTTCTACAGACCTCCAACTGACTTTGCTCCAAATTGAAAGTGAAGATGGTGTTCTTGCACTTACATAAGTGTTCCAGGTGCTTGGATCAATTCTAATGGACCCCCTTGAGATGTTTGAACACTTAGTTCCAAAGGAAAAGCTCTGGTTTGAAGAACCTGAGTCTTCTTGCCAAAGAACCTTTGAAAAACCTAAGTGTGAGAGGGAGAAGGAGAAAGCAAGAATTGGAGTTGCTTTGGTGTGTCTAATACTGAGGAGGGCACTTGTATTTATAGGCAAAGATCTCTGTACAGATTGAAGAGAGTGAGCTTGCTTAGTGAGGTAGTTTTGGTTTCTTGGCCATGAAGAAATTCAAAACTATCCAAAATGCAATGATGGAATTTTCGAGCAAGCTCCCTAGCCATTGGTCTTTTATGATCTTGGGGGACATTTCTGATGCAGAGGAGAGTTCTAATTGGTTGGGAAGAGATTCCTTTGGTGATTCACCACTTGGCCATAAATTTCCCAAAAGTAATCATTACATAATCACATGTTCTTGTTTTGGGAATATCCTTCCATCCTTATGCAATGATGAAAATGAATGCATGGCATCTTTACTGATGTGTTATGTGATATGTAGCATCAATTGGTAGAGGCATTTGCACAATTTTGGCCAAAACTAAAGTTGGTCATGCCTTGAAATTTCACTCCATGGACCTAATTTTGAACAAGCATAACTCTTAGCTCAAAATGAATTTGGAGAAGGTTGAGCATAATTTGGAAAGCCCTTAACATATACTTCAATTCATTAGTTTGGAGTTTCTTCAAAATCATTTGGGAAATTTGTGTAAAATGAGCTTAAAGTTTGAAGAAAACTAGGTTAAAAACACTTAAAATTTCACAAAGTGTTTATGACCTATAACTTTCAAAACTCATATCTCTCAAATGATTGATCTTTTGAAAAAAGTTCCAATGTGAGAAGTTGTTTTATTTTGCAAGATCTACAACTTTCATGTTGGAAGTTTTTTGAGTTGTGTAGGTGAAATTTTGAGATCCATGAACTAGGTCAAAATACACCAGTTTGACTTTTTGATCCTTGATGGATTTTCTTGATTTTTCTTGGCCAAATGACTTCAATAATTATATATTGATGATATTGATCCTTAAAAGTCATGGCTTGATCCAAAACCCTAAAAGTCAAAGGTGATCTTGTACAATTAACTTTTTCCAAATGAGGTGAAATTTTGGACTTTTGTGATGAATCAAGTTCTCCTCCTCAAATGAATGATATGAATGGAACATATTGAGGTAATAGAAGTTCTTGCACCATGTTTTGAGTTGTGGAGCCATGTCCTGATTAAAAGTCAACTGTCCAGGTGAATTAGGTCAAAAACCCTAATTTGTAGGTTAGATGAAATTGATGACTGTGGATCTTGAATTGAAGTACAATTCCCGTTGGATATTGTCACAGGGATCATTTGAAGATGATTGAACCCTTTGAGTGATGCCCTGGAGCTTTTTAGGTTTTCCCAAATGTGAGCCCTAATTTTAGTTCTTGATGGGCTTAAAACCCTAGTCTGGTGAGCAAACCTGAGTCCCGATGACTGGTGCCTAATCAACATCGGTGGATAAATGAATCATTTGAGTCCTATGATTGTATTAGAGGTCATTTTCTTGTTGATTGATCCTTTGCCTGAGCTTCTTTGTTTTTGAACTCCCTCGACTGAGTGTTAGACAAGCAAGAAACTGCTCTGAGTACTTGCTTTGAGTTGATGAAATGTCTGGAGGTGTGATATCTCAGGGGGGGGGGGGTCAAAATTAGGGTATGACACCTTCCAATACTCAAAATTTTCACCATCAAAGACTGGTGGTCTATTGTAACCATTGAAGCTACTGCTTCCATTGTTACTATTGTTGTTTTGTTCAGGAGTAGAAGTAGATGAAGTTATTCCAACCATTTTGACTTTGTGTTTTTCTCCCTGAATCTTTTGTCTAACACGGTTAAGTGCTTGCACCTAGAACCGGCACTCTGATACCAATTGAAGGAGTGAAAAACACTTAGAAAGGGGGGGATTGAATAAGTGTAACTTCAAAAACTTGGAAGATAAAAACAATGAACACAATTATTTTTATCCTGGTTCGTTGTTAACCAAACTACTCCAGTCCACCCCTGACAAGGTGATTTACCTCAACTGAGGATTTAATCCACTAATCCAAATGATTACAATGGTTATCCACTTAGATACCCTCTAAGTCTTCTAGAGTATCCTGATCACAACTTGATCACTCTAGGAATCCTTTTACAATCAATGTAAAATAAAGTTTACAAAAGTTTGGATTTGCTTCTAATAAAGCTGTAATCACAACTGTGATATTTCTCTTAAGTTCTATTCTTAACACTCACTAAGATATTACAAAGTTGTGAGGTTGAAGATGAAGTTCTTTAGCTTTTGATTTTGACAGTGTTTCTGTAAGTTTTGCACAAGTGTTCTATGTTGCTTCTGATCAGAACTTCTATATATAGGCGCTTGAGAGGAAATGACCGTTGGGATGCATTTAATGCTTTGCGTGAATAGTACAATGCTGCATTTAATGTTTCACACTTTTGTCAACTACCTCAAGCCATGCTTTTGCTGCTGTTACTGACTTTGCCTTTTATAGCTTCTAACGTTCCTTTTGTCAATCAGAGATTTGACATTACATCCGTCATCTTGTACTTTCTTTTAGACTCAGATTTGTAGATAACAACGTTTGAATATTAGAGTCATCAGCTTTGGTGCAGAGCATCTTCTATCTTCTGACTTTGAAGCTTTGAGCGTGATACCATCAGAGCTTCAGAGCTTGTACTTCTGACTTCCATCTTCTGATGCTTTCAAGTTCATGTTTTGATTATGCATAATCATCTTCTGATGTCTTGCCAGAGCATGTTCTGATGAAGCCATCCAGAACTTTCTGAATCAGTGCTTCTGAACGCTGGTTTGTGCATACTCTTTATATATTTCCTGAAATGGAAAACTTAAAGGATTAGAGTACCACATTGTCTTATACAAAATTCATACATAATGTTATCATCAAAACTAAGAATATTGATCAGAATATTTCTTATTCTAACAGGTCTGTAATACGGTGAACTGACTTTATTTGAAATGTCGCAGTAAGCAAGAGTCACCACCGACTTTTATTTTATCCAAATTATTAGAAAGGCTAAAAGAAAAGGAAAAACCTTTTAAATAAAAAACTGAGTTCGGGGGGTAATTATGCAAAGGGAAGGTGTAAGGCACCCTTTGCATCCATGGTTATCCATGGGCTCTCAATTGCTTTGCTCGTTTGAAAAGAAATGTAGAAGAAGAGAACACAGACTTTAGCTCGTAAATGAGCGTAGCCATATTGAAGGTTTATGGAAAAAAGTGTAGAAAAAGGATTTTAGCCAGAGCAAGGCAACTAGGGGCAATTACCTGGTTAGATGAAAAATGTTCTTTTTAGCCTTTCAGGGCTATCCCTACCATAGGAGGGTAAGGAAGTCCTTTGATTTGGAGGTTAAAGGGTCGTCGAACTATCGTTCGCCATAAGACTGTCCCATGCCATAGAGGGGCAGGTAGTCTAAGGGAAAGATCAAAATAGCCTTCTTCGTTAGGCAACCAGAGGATACCTCAGCACTTCGTAGGCAACTTCCGAGGGAAGAGATCATATTAGTGTATCGAAGGCAGCATCATTAGGGACTTATGATCTTTGCATTAATCGAGGCAACATGGCTGAGGTATCCTCGTATTCGAGGGACATGGCTATTCTGCAAAAAACACAAGGCAACAAGGCAACATGCACCAGGCAACAGGCAACAAGAGAGGTTACCAAAAAAGTGTGCGTGGGTGCAACAATCATGTGATAAATTCAGAAATTTTATCTTATAATTAGTGATGCTAATTCAGTTCAAGGCTTGCACTCCCTAAGATTACTAACCACACAATTAAAATGGGAAAGGGGAAAAAGAAACTAGCGGTGGAAAGGGAAGAAGAAACCAGTGGATCTGACTCAATGTGGACCTCCGATTTTTTAATCCCGGGCCATACCTCTGTTCTGTAGAGATACGTGAACTGACTCTTTTTTATCGCTTAATGCTTTCGCATTTTGAAAATTCACAGAGTCGCCACCGACCTTTTATTTTATCCAATTAAGGAAAGGTTTATAAAAGAAACAGAAAAAAGACCTTTAAGAAATTCTGGGTAAGGGGGTAGGTTATACAAAGGGAAGGTGTTAGCACCCTTTGTATCCATGGTTATCCATGGGCTGTTAAGTTTGCTTAGCTCACTTGTTTTTCGATCACTTTTCAATTGCTCTGAAATTGCTCATATGTGGTTTCAAATACCTTTGTAAATTGAATTTTGTAATGATCCGTGTGTGGATGTATACAAAATGCTTGTTTATCTTTCGAAAGATGTTTTGAAAAGAACGTTAACTTTGTAATAACCCGTGTTTGGATGTATACAAAGTATTGTCTTTTTTGAAAGTTTTGAAAAATCAACAGTGTATGAGAATTTTGTTTGTTTTGATTTGAGCAAGCAAACTAGGAGGTCTACCCTGAGTTGTAAGGTCTTTATCCTATTTCCTTTAAAAATCTATCCTTTCACCGGATATAAAAGCAAGGTTCGATTTTGTACTCAAAATAGTAGAATTTGACTTTGATTTTGAAAGAATGAAAAAGGATTACCTGAAGAGGTGCAAATGTGATTGTGATTGGATTCAGATATTTATCTTTGAAGTTAGTGATCTAACGGTTCAATTTTATCTTTGACATACACGCAGTTTATATTTGCTGGAAATTAAAGTGCGGAAATGTAAAGTGCGGAAAGTAAATCTACGCTATTACATCGATTGTGCGGGAAATGTAAACTAGCCTATTTACATGAATTTGACATCCTATACATTTATCTAGGAATTTTAAATTGCAAGAAAAATAAAAGGCATGTTTTTTGGATTTTTTTATGATTGGTTTTAATTATAATTAATGCATGATTAATTAAATTAAAATGAAGAAAAAGATGAAAATTGATTTAAACCTAGAAATTAAGTTTAAAATATGTACAAAATATTTGTCAATTAATTTTAAAACAAAACTAATTTTTTTTGGAATTTGATTTGAAATTGATTTAAGTTAATTAAAACATAATTATGCAAATAATTATACAAATAATTAAAACTTAAAGATAAAATTATTCAAAATATGTACAAAATTAGTTTATAATATATAAACAATATTTAACATAAAGAACAATTTTTTTTATGATTTTTTGATTGGTTAGAATAATTAAAAAGCAAATATATAAATATATACTAATTAATTATGCAAAATATTGAAATTTTGAAGGAAAATAAAATATTTTTATATCATAAAATAATATATTATTTTAGAAGTCTAAAAATATTTTTTGTGTATTTTTTGGATTTTTAAAACTATTTTAAATTAATTTAACAAAGAAATTAAAATAAAATAGAAAATAAAATAGAAAATAAAAGGATACTGATCCTGTGTGGTAATCAGTGAGGGAGCATGGTGGGGAAGAGTGATCTGGCGCGTTGGATCATTCATTAAGTGAGATCAGATGGTCCAGAAATTGAGGCACGTGGTGATCAGTACACCTGCAAAGCACAGAATCAGAGATAAATTTAAAAACACGCGCGCGCTTCTGGACCAATGAGGGGGAGACACCTCATCGTCTTCAACCTTCAGACAAGGCCTTTTACAGCGCTTTTGTAAAAAAGCGCTATTGTAAGTGAACCCTAAATCTGCAAAATAACGAATAGGGTCAAACAAGCATAGAAATCAGGCGCGATGGTACCATTGGATTCGTCTTGTTCCACTGAATGTAACCCTGCCCTTAATTTGTTTTAATTTTGGCCCTAATGAAGAACCCTAATTTTGAGCTAAGTAAACCCTAAAATGGTATATGCTACAAACATCCATTAAAATCCAATTGAAGCTCCAGAAACGACCAGAGCTTCAAACCAAACACAATTATGCATCTACATCTTGTTAAATATGCGTGTGTTATGAGATATAAGTTGGTTTTAGTTTGAACAAACCGTGGCTTTATATAGCTCGATTCAGTGAAGTTTATGACTTGGAAATGATTGGAATTGTTTCAGTAATGCTTGAGGAAAGTGTTTAAGTGTTTAGTTTGTATTGAAAATGGATTAAACTCAGAATTCGAATTTTGAATTTCCTTGAAATTTTTAAAGTGTTACAAGCATGGTACAAGCATAAGCATAGCTCTGAATTCGTGTCTCTCTTGTTACTGAACTAAGATAGCTTATTTATAAGCTATGTGTGCTTACAATTGAAGCTAATATGTGCCTTAGTTGCCTTTGTTGAAACTTTGCATTTTTTAATATAAAAAAGCTTGAATTCTTGACCAAGTCATCTTGCCTTCAATGCACCTGCCTTGTCCTTCAATTCTCTGCAGAAAGATGAAGATTCTTTGAGGTGAGTCATGCTTGGAAGTTAAGCTACCATTATCCATGCATTTTCCTTTTAATTTTAATCTTAAAATAAGATAAAATCATGCAAAAATGGATAAAAAAAGGTATGGGCTTAGTCTTGGTCGTGGGAGGCCCATTATAACATGGAAGTGATGTTTGAATGCTGAAAACTTGGCCCCATTTGGAAAAAATGCAATTTTGAACAATGTTGATTTCATGTATTTTTCCAAAATTTAGCCAACTTCAACAAGGTGTAAATCCTTCAATTTTTGTCATATGAAGGAGATCTTGCACTTTTTAGAAACCTCAAAGAGTCCTCTAACCAATGTCTTTGGTCTCATGTCAAAATGATTTTTGAAGCTCCTTGTGTGTCCTTTTGAAAAAAGTGTCTTTTTGTTGACTTTGAAAATGACCTGTAATGTCTTTGATCATATTTTTCAAATGGTGAATCCAATGACCATGGGATCAATGGCATTTGAAAGATAATTGAATTTCCTTCAAAACAAGCTTTGGTTTGAATTTTTTGGATGAAGGATGAGAGAGTTATGATCAGTCAAAGTTGAGTTGACTTTTCAGGCAAAAACCCTAATTTTGAATCTTAGGGTTTTGTTGATTTTTGATCTTTCCTTGATGAATTATGATCATCCAATGATCAAATGATGAATCCTTTGACAAAATATGGACTTTGACAAAAAAATTTCATTTTTGACTGTCTGTTGACTTTTTTGGTCAAACGGGTCGTCTGTTGACTGTTTGAGCTGCTGACGGTGCGTCTGAATGAATTGAAGTTTGAAAATTTGTATGATGGTACTTTGAGATATATGGATGTGTATGAAATCCATTTGAGCTCTCAAAAACTTGTTGCTCCTGTAAAAACAAGAAAAACCCTGATTAGGGACTGTTTGTGTAGGAGACAGTTAAGCGTACCTGATTTTTGTGCAGTGTTGAGTCTCTGCTAATCGCGTGATATTCAGAAGACTTCTAGAACAAAAATCTTGGAATTTTGAATTGTGAAAGATTGATTTGATTGATGGTACAAAACACTGAGAATTGTACTGCCAGCAGTTTGGCTGTCGACTGACTGTTCAGGTATTGATGTAGCAGTTAGAGTGAAAAATCAACAGTCAAAGTTAATTTTCTTTTTTGTTGTTTTTTTTTTTGTTTTTGTTTTATGTAAAAAATGAAAGTTTATTTACATGACTTGTTAGAAAAACACAGACATAATAAATAACTAATATTTACGGTATGCGGGCAAAATTACCGATAATAACCCTGAAAATCATTTAATGCACAGAAATAGGAATATTTGACTGGCAGAAAACACACAAAATATTATCTTAGTAATTAAGCAATATTATGACAAATAGTACAACATTTAATACTGACAGTACAAATATCACATACTATATTGAACAGTACGACGAATAAACGGTACATTTAAGAAATAAGAAATACGGCAAATTTTAAGAATGACGATTAATGACCCATGCTATAAACAATAACATGTAGATGATTGGGAGTGCAACCATTGCAGGTCCACACTCTTCAGGACTATGTAGGCAGAAGAAAGTCATGATCACCGTAGCAATGGTGATGACTGTAAGAAACAGTGTCTCTATCCACTTTGCCATTCTTGTTAGGGAAGAAGAGAAAATAGATATGAGGTAGGAATTTGAAAGATGAGTTGGAATTTGATGTGAGATTTTATGGAAGGAAATGAGAGGTATTTATAGAATGGAAAGAAGGAAAGAGACGTTGGGGAATGATGTGATTCCGTACAAAAGGAAAATTTGAGTGGAAGTAAGATTTGAAAGAAAGTGTATGATAGTGTTGGAAAAAAGAGAGATTTGATTTTTGAAAAAGAGATTTGAAAGATTTTTGAAAATAATGGAATATAGTACAAAAATTAGTGGGAAACAAAAGATAGTAATAATCTACTTGTTACCAGTACAGTCTGAGTTTCCTGATTCTGCGCCTGCAAAAAGATTTAACTTTGTACCAATTGTGTCAGTACCATTTATCTGTAAATAAATAAATAGCATGTGTGAAGTAATACACAGTATTTGGCGTTTGCGTAAGAATAAATTCAACTGCAAGCCAAATTACTGTATAAGAAAAATTCTAAAAACTAAGTATTTCATATGTCAGGATATTTGTTGAAATAAAAATCCATGATTATATGAGACCCTTAATTTTCAGATTGGAGTTTTCTTGAAAAATATGTGGGCAAATTTTGGGGTATAACACTCAAGTAATAATTAAAGCAGAATAAATAAACAAGCTTAAGATTTAGGGTTACCGACTATTGAGCTTTGACGGTTGGAAAACCCTGAGAATTGGAAAAAGGAGAAATAAACAGAAAGTAGTGAGTGCATTACCAATTCAATGACAATTAGGGCTAAACCTATTTTGATAAAAGAGGGCAAAATAAATATTTGAATATAAATATAAAATAAGACTTAGCTTTTGATTTGATCTGATATGGTTCGTAGCCGGAGGTAGCCTCGGGGTTAAACCTGAAAAATGGGCAAAAATAAATAAAAGACGTGAGTGCAAAAGAGTCCATTGACTTTCGAGGTTTTAGCCCTGATAGCAATTTTATAATGCAAATAAGGAATAAATAATAAAATAAAAGAAAATAGAGTCGGGACTTAACTTCGTAATAGGCGTGGCGCGTAGTCCGAAGAAACCCTGTTGCTAACCCTGAAAAAGTGCACAAAAGAATATTTTTTCAGTGTATGACAAATTCTCGCAAACCCTGATTTAGGGCACAAGTTAATCATGGTTAATAAAATAATAAACTAATTGAAATAATACCAAAGTTAACGGAGAATAATCGAGAGTTCGAATCAATGTATCAATTAAATAATTATTGGATGTAATCCTAATTATTTAATAGATGAAAAAGTTTATTTGAAAATAATATTCAATAATTAAACAATTATGAATAAAATTGTGAAAACTCGAACTTTCGATAAAAATCACACATCTATTATAACAACTAATTTATTCGAGTAAATAAATAAATATAAAAGAAATAATAATTATAATAGTAGAAGAAAAAATAAATAGTAAAAAAAAGCAATTTAGGTAATAATAAAAAAAAGACAAAGAACTTAGCTTGGATACAGTGTTATGCATCCTTGAGGTTCCATGGTAGATATGCACATCCGAGTGTGTTGGATTGTATTGGTAGTTGATCCCACGGTTAATACTTAAGGGTGCATGATGTTCCTCCCCAGAATAAGGGCGCTATATCTTCAAGTAAATAGAGAAATAAATCTTAGACAAAGAACCAAAAAAACTGCAGACGCGAGGGTTCGAGCACGCGTCCCTCCCCACCAAAGCCTTTGGGAATATACTTCTGCCACTAAACCTTTAATCATGCGCTGTTAACAACTTAAACAATAAATAATATATATAAAAAAAAGACGCTCAGAATTTAAATTCAAAAGGCGCGCGACCAGCCTTCTTCACATTTTTCTCTAAAAATTGTCCAACTTTGACAAGGCATATCTCCCTCAATTTTTAAGATATGGAGGAGTTCTTGGACTTTTAGGAAACCTTAAGATGTCCTCTACAAGCCACTTTGGAAACTTTTTTCCATTTGAAGAATTTATTTTCATGATATGGGCTTTGACAAAAAACTGCTTTTGGTTAACTTTCAAAAAGGACCTATAATCTCTTGGATCATATCTCTTAAATGGTGCATTTTTAGCCTTGGCATGTGAGGTACAAAGTTCTAGAGAATTCAATTTCCTTCAAATTGAGCTTTGGATGGGAAATTTCTGATGTTCCATGTGAAAGTTATGACTGGTCAAAGTTCAGTTGACTTTTAGTTCAAAAACCGTAATTTAGAAACTTTGAGTTTTGTTGATTTCTGAACTTTCCTTGATGAATCATGATCAACCCTTTATCAAATGATGAATGTTACTTCAAAATGAGGATGTTGACCAAAAATCAGGAGTTTTGACTGTACTTTGACCACAGTTGATTTTTAAGTCAACCCAATCGACTGTTGATTTTCTGAGCAATTGAATGATCAATCTTTTGAATAGAGACCTGAAATTTGTCATGGAGGTAGTGTGGGGTATCATATACCATGTGGGATGCCATGGAGCCTTTGGTTCATTGATTTTCCCTCAGAACAATAAAACCCTAATCCTTGCTTAGGAGAGGTGTCTTTGAACATTGTACCTTGATTTGAATTTGAATAAGAGAAATAGTATGGGCAAATTTTGGGGTATGACAAGGTGTAAGCTGGATTAGGGAATATGCCCAGTAAATAGGGAGCAGGCCCAAGGAATGGCCCATTAGAGTTGTTTTTGTTCAATTTTCTTTATGTAAAAAAAATGAGTGGTGTATGGGCCTTTGGTGGTATGGCAATAGCAAAGCGCAGGCCCAGGTGTTAATGATCCACACATTTTCTTTCAATCATTTTTAGATTATCAGATTTTAATTTCAACTAAAATCAATTAACTCAATTAATTAAAACAATAGGCCTTATATTATATTTCAATTATCAATTAATCAAAATAATAACATTAATAATAATAAAAATGAAAAGAAAAGAGGATTAGGGTTTATTGCGACGTTCCCAATCCTCGTGAAGCCCTCTTCTTTCCTTCGACGGACTCAGCGGCGTCCCTCTATCTGCGAACAAGAAACGCCGGCAGCCGGAGACCAACCTCTCCGATCAAATCGTCGTGAACCAAACCAACATATCTTTGTCTTCTCAACTCTTGTTTGATACCTCTCTCTTAAATCCTCTTGGTTATTTGCTTCCTCGATTCAAATCTCTTACCGACTCAATCTCGTTTCAAATTGCGGATACAACAACAATATGAGCACGAATTGGAGAAGGGAGTAAGACTTACCAAGAGCGCGATTTGAAGACGATTGTTGAGGAAAACCATAGATGAGGTAATATTAAGCATCCAATGTTCTTCAACTCTTTGCTCTTCATCTTATTCTCCTCCATTTTCTTCTTTTTTCTGAAATCCTGTGAATCACCATTGTTGTTTGGATTTACAGGTGAAGGAGACGCTGAATGATTGAAGATGGTGTGGATTGGGGAGACTGAAGTTTTGTTACAGGCTAAGGTTGAAGGAGGTTGGAGAGTTGAATTCAGAGATTGGAGATTGAAGAGGGAAGTCGATTGAGGTTTTGAAGATTGATGAGGAAAATAATGGAGATTGAAGATGTTAAATGAAGAGGGAATGGTGGTGGAGTGGTTGATTAAAGAAGATGAATGGAAGAAAAATATGGTGAAGAATGGATCAAGTGTGAAATCTGAAAAAAATGGTGGAGGAGATGATGATGATTGAAGGTGATTGAAGTTTGATGAATGATAAATATGGTGATGAATGGGCGTGAGAAGTGAAGAAAGAATGGAAATGGCAGTAAAGGTGTGGAGTGTGAATGGAGAAGTGGGGAAGAAGCTGAATGGAATGAAAATGAGAATGAAGATGGAAGAAGGATCAATGGTGAAGAGATTGAAGATTATATAGAGGTTTTCAGGTTAGTTACACACTGACTTTCTGTTATCTTCTGTTACAATTGGTTATGAATCTGTTTTTTCAGTTAGAGATTGGAAAAGTTAGTTACTGGTAGTTATAAAGCTGTTAGGGATTCTGTTACAAATCTGTTTTTGACAGTTAAAGTTTGGTTAAGTGGCTGTTATAAGTTAGTTAGGAAATTGATTGGAACTTGTTAGTAGTTATAGGAAGTGGTTAATTAGTTACAGCAAGTGAGTTATAATGTGGTAGAGTTAGTTTAGGTTCAAGGTTATGATTTGTGGATTGAATCAAGTTTGGTAACTTTGGGCATTGGTTTTGTTAGCTGGAGCTCGATGGAACCTGTTGTTGAGAGTTCGTAGAACACATCTTGTTGTGTTGTTGACAAACCAGACATGGAATTATGCTGCAAACCTGCAGCATTACTCTGCTGTAGAGTCGCTGCGGAACCTTGTAAGTTTGATGGCTGGGACTATTTTATTGATAAGCTAACTTGGTTTTATCTTGTGACAGGTTTGGCAGTTTGAAAAGATGCTTGTCATGACACTATGAATTTCTTGGCAACGGGACGGAATCGAAACGTGAAGAAAAAGGATAAGCTGAAGATTTTATGATGGAAACTGTTGCATTCTAGGATATAGGCCTGTAGAGTTTGTAAATAGTATGGATGTAATGGATTTATTTGTGGGTGATAATAATGCTCTGATGTGTACCTTTTCATGAGGACTGTTATATTGATGTTGAAGCCTGTTAATGATTTTCTGTCATCTGTTTTTTTTTGCAGGAATGGATATGGGTTTAGAGTGAAGACACATTTGGGTGAAAATGCTTTTTGAAAGGAATAGACTTTGGTCACAGTGTGGAGATATATATATTTTTTTGTATGTAAAGTTTCTTGCAATATGATGTAGTGGTGATGGCCCTGTAAGGTATTTTGAATAGGATGGTATTTGAATACATATGTAATACTTTGAATGAGAAATGATGGCAAATGTTTGGAATTGAACAGTGTTGACTCGAGTGATGTTGTCTTATACTTTAATTTATGATGGATTTTGCTTTTTTTGTAATCGGAATTTCCAAATTCATTTGCATAGAAAAATGACAAGAAAATGCCTTGATCATGATGACCCCTTATTTTTGAAATAATTTGAAAATAAGCTTGATGCCCTTTTGTAGCTTGAGAGACGGAAGAAATTCATAATGACTATTAACACACAACCTCAACTTCACGAACCCTGATTGACAATAGAACCAGTTGATTCCTTGAGTAAAGTTGAAAGCGTCAAAGTATAGAGAAGTCATTTCTCAACACGATCCTTGATCCAAGCTTTGGAACTTTTGACGAATGAATGTCATATGCAAATGACCTAATGAAGGTATGCAGATGAAATGCAAAGCTTGAGCCAATTAGAGATAAAATTAGGAGGGAAAATTTTGGGGAAAACTGCCATTTGTCGACTTTGCTGAGGAATCCTTAAGCGAAACGAACTATCTTCTCAAAGAAGACTGCCATTCGTTGCCTTGTCGGGGAATTCTTGGAGGTGAATAAACTATCTTCTAGAGGAAGACTGCCATTTGTCTACTCCGTGGGGAAATCCAAAAGTGGACAAACTATCTTCTTGAAGAAGATTGACAACTGTCGATCTGCTGGAGAATCTTGGCTGGGGAATCCCAAGAGTGAACAAACTATCTTCTTGAGGAAGAAAGCCATTTGTCGACTTTGCTCGGGAGTAACAATAAGAGTGATCAAACTAACTCCTTGAGGGAGATCGCCATCTGTTGACTTGCTGGGGATTACAAGTAGTAAACAAACTGTCTTCCTGAGGAGGATTGCCATTTGTCAACCTGCTGGGGGGAAAATCCCGGAATGGACAAACTATCTTCTGAAAGAAAATTGCCCTTTGGAGACTTGCAGAGGAAACTTAAGAGTGAACAAACTATCTTCTTGAAGAAGACCGCCCTTTGTCGACTCTGACAGGGGATTCTTGATTAGGTAAATGAATTTTCTTCGGAGGAAAATTGCCATTCATCTACTCTGAGGGGAATTACCCGGTATACAAACCATCTTCATGGAAGGCTGCGGTTCATTAACTTAGCAAGAGATCCGGTGGGGAAATAATCCGTGAATACCACAGTACTATTAAGGGTAACACTTATCCGCTCGATTGGCGATGCGTGGATTCTGAGATCAAACAAACTTCTCAATCGAGATTTCCATTTGTTTGATGTACACGGACTCTCTCTGGGGAGGCGTGTAAGACTGGAGTTGATCAGCTTGTAAGTGGTCAGACGACTCAGCTGAGGAAATCTGTTGATTACCAATCATGATGAAACTGTCGTCTTAGGTGATTATGCTTGATTTGGATATGCCATGCTGAACTGGATGAGAACGAACTGTCTTGACTTGGACTGCTGTTCGTTGCTGGTGAATTGCGTGGTAACCCCCGCCGGGGAATTGATCTGATGAAGATTCTTCGACAAAGGTGACACTTGTCTACTACTGGAAGAATCTCTTGTTCGGGAAAATCCCGAATTGAAGTATATGTGACTTAGGCAATAGTATGATCAAAGCCTAACTAGCCTATGCTGACTATGCAGACATATGATATGATGCGTGAAGCATGCATGAGTGTTATAATGATTATGAAATGTAAAGTGAATGTGAATAGAATTGTCGCGGATGTGAAATCCTGTGATACGACTTGAGTTTTTGTTGATCAGAAGATGTCTTCTTCTTGAAAATGTAGCTTGCACTCCGTTGGGGGATACCGGGTTGTCGGTTGTCTGCTGTTTGAAGTGGAATGAAATGATTCGAAGTGAAGATCCGTCATTGGGAGATGTTTGTAAAGCGACCTCATGGGGAAACTTGTTCCCGGTGTTGGAACAAAATTTGTTCTGATTAATATTCTTAGTTTTGATGATAACAATGTATAGGAATTTTGCTTGAGATAATGTGGTACTCTAATCCTATGCAATTTCCATTTCAGGAAATATATAAAGAGTATGCACAAATTCAGCGCAAGAAGCACTGACTCAGAAGGTACAAGTATGCAACATCAGAACATGCTCTCGCAAGACATCAGAAGATGGTCAAGCAGAATCAGAACATGGTCTATTGAAGCATCAGAAGAACTTGAGATCAGAAGCAGAAGCACTGAAGTTCTCATGGTATCACGCTAGAAGCACTTCAAGGTCAGAAGACAAGAAGATGCTCTGCACCAAGCTGTTTGACTCTGATGATATTCAAACGTTGTTTATACAAACATCATATCAGAAGCAAGTACAAGATGACAGGCTACGCTGACTGACAAAAAGAATGTTAGAAGCTATTAAAGGCAACGTCAGTTAAAGCAGGAAAGCAAGGCTCGAGGTAGTTGACAAAAGAGTGAAACATTAAATGCAATGTTGTACGGATCACGCAACACATTAAATTCTCCCAACGGTCATCATCTCAAACGCCTATTGTCATACCCCAATTTTTGACCCTAAGATCATATATCATATATCATATCCCAATCATTAATTAAGAGCTTCACTTGGAAGTTTTGTTTGTGGTGTTGCACTCACCTCATCAACAAGAGGGACCGTCAAGCACCAATGATTGTTTATCTTGTATGCATATTATACTAACCCAAATACCAAAAATATTGCTTTGTTTCTTTGTAGGCTTTTGTTTTGTAGGTACCAAGCCAAGACATGCAATAAACAAGGCATTTTCCACATTTTGGACTGATGAAATCGATTTCCCTCTTGGGTAAATCGATTTCCCTACAGCAATTTTCAACAAAATCACATTCTGGACAGCATGAAATCGATTTCCCTCCTGGGCAAATCGGTTTCCCTAGTGTATTTTGCGCCAAATTCTCTTCTGGAACAGAGTGAAATCGATTTCACTCCTGGGGGAAATCGATTTCCTTAAGGCGAAATTCAAAAAAATAGAGAGGGAAGCTTGATTTGATTTTGGCACCTATTTTCTTTGACCATTTTTGTCATTTTACCAGTTTTCCACCTCACCAAAATAATTCCCTTCATTAATTCCATTTTAACCTCATTTTACCATTTTTTACCATTTAAATGCCACTTTAATCACCAATTAAACACAAGTTAATTAACCAAGAGCAAATGACCAAATTGCCACTACTTTTGCTCTCATCCTATAAATAGAGGCCACTACTCTCTCATTTCTCAAGCTTGGAGAGCCAAAAAATTGCTTGCAAATTCATTTCTCACCCTTTCCAAAACCCTCACCCAAAGTTCATTTTCATAAGATTAGTGAGATTCACATTGAATCTTGCTAATTTTGAACTAAACCTCTTACATTTCTCTCTTTTCTTTGGTTGTTCGTCTCCAAATTTGAAGGATCTATACACTTTGTGCTTGCTCTTGAAGCTACTCCAAGACTTTTGTTCAAGAAGTGGTAATTTGCTAGATCCATGATGTAGATCTTTATTGCTTGTGTTCAATGCATCTTTGGTGCTATATTGATGATATTTGCTGGTTTTGTGATGGAAATTTCGTGCTCAAGTTGATGTGTGATCATAAGGTGTTTGTACATTTGTTCAAATCAAGTTTCATGCCTTTAAATGATGTTTTTGCTGAAATTTACACTGATGAAATCGATTTCCTTAAGGCTGAAATCGATTTCCTGCAGAACGTAACTTGTTTTTTTTGAAAACTGCACTATGGAAATCGATTTCCCCCTGCATGAAATCGATTTCCTGCTGGCAGAATGTGGTTTTTTTGCCTTTTTTATGCTTGTTTTGGCTTCCTTCTTCCTCCATTTCATTAATATCATTGGATCTAGGATGTTGATAGGTTTGAAAGGACCTAATCCATAATATTAGATGAATGATATTAATGATAGTATGAGTTGATTATCTTTTGTGAATTTTATTCTTCTTCCTCCATTTCATTAATATCATTGGATCTAGGATGTTGATAGGTTTGAAAGGACCAAATCCATAATATTAGATGAATGATATTAATGATAGTGTGAGTTGATTTTACTTTATGCATTTTATCTTCTTCTTCTCTTTTTTTTCTTTTTGATCGATGAAAGTCTTAATACTTTGAGAATTCTTATGGATTCTTAGTAAAGACTAGATCGTTACCTATTTTCTTTTCGTGCGGTATTGCTTTCGGAGAATGATCTACATATCATTTCTCTCGCATGCATTAGCATATAAAGTTTTGAACGGCCTCGTTGTAGGGTGATTTCTACATAAATCACTTGGCGATCTGCTTAACATAGCGCAATATTTCGTGTCCCGAATCAAAAAGATCAAATATGGAAGAGAATTGTATGCGGTTGATTTAAGACTTATGGAGGTTTATCGTGTAGTCGCTATGATTCTATCAAGCTTCTGATAAATGTCCATTGAATTTAAATCCGAGAACATCCTTCACTCACCATTGATCTTTATTACTAACTTTGATAACATACTTGACAAGTTTCAAGATGGTTATCTTTAACATCTAACAATTGACTTTAATTTCCGCACTTTACTATACCGTTCTTTATATTTCTCGCTTTATTGCTTTATTTTATCATTTCATCATGTTTACATTCCGCTATTTTTTCCTTTGTCCATTTGGACGTTTATATTCCGCTATTTTCTCTTTGTCCATTTGGACATATGTTTATGTTTCCGCTATTTTACCTTTGTCCACTTGGACCATACTTTACTTTTATGCTAAAACACTAATAAATAACAAAAATCTAAAAAACACATAAGGTTCTCTTTCGGACTATTGGTTACTATCCCTAGCATTTTAGAGACTCGGACTTATGGACTTAGGACCTCTGGACTCTCATTCTGTTATTACTCTGTGATTGTTCTCTCTGTCTGGCATTGGATTGTTGTCTGTTTATGTGTGCAGGTATTTTCTTGAAAGCCCTTGATGGTTAATTCCAAGGCATTGAGATAAGGATTTTACCCGAAAACAGCCGTTACTCTGCCCGGTTTTTGTCAGAATTTTAATGTGCTTAATGCAAAGTGGTGCTAAGACAATAAGTTCATCTGGATCCCCAAGTGATAATGTTGGTTTAGTATTGATATTCCAAAGGATGGGAAATCTACCTTGACTCATAATGTCAAGTGTTGGCTTCTTCTTTCGGTTAGACCGTTCTTTTCCTTAGCTTTTATTTTACGCAATAGGATAGCCTCTTCATCTCCTCCCGTTCTTAAATTTTCAAAATCTTCTCCCCTTTTCGAAAACCTTCTTATGTTTGCAAACCTTTTCAAAACCTTTTTCTTAAAAAATATTTTTTGCTCTTAGTGGCTTTTTCCTCTTTTTCTTCAAAGTTTAGACACCGTTAATTGTCGAAACGAGTGGTTATACCCCACGATTTTGAAATTGATTGATATAATGAGATCTTTTCCGCGTGAGAGAGCTAGTGGCATACTCGTTGATTTTATCCGAGTTGGAGCCCTTCTTTCATTTGCGATGCAAAGAACTCATTTGTTCTCATGCTCAAGATCAATGGCTGAGTATTTCTCTCCAACGACGATAAAGTGTTTATTCGTTTTAAAAATGTTTTCCCTTTTTAAGCGGAACTACATTAGCTCTGACTTCTCCATTGCACCGAGGAGGTATGTAGGCCCAAGGCTTAACGTCTTGCCGAGCTTATTTTAAAAATAAAACAAACCCTTTTTAGCACACACGACACAAATTTTCAAAAAGGTTCCTGTGGAGTACCACAGATATGAGGGGTGCTTTAAACCTTCCCCTCATATAATCAACACCCGAACCTGAGTTCTCTTCCTTGTTTTAAAAACAAAACTTTGGGTTTTTCGTTCTTTTTCCCTTTTCCTTTGAAAAAATAAAGCACGGTGGCGATTTCAAATGAAATATTGATTCGAGTCAATCCTATGGCTTCGATATCAGATTTTCCCCGCTACAGAAAAATGGCGACTTCACCGGGGAACCAGTTTTTAAGTGTGTTAAGCCTATTTTTGTTTATCTGTGTGTTTTTATTTGTATATATTGTTGTGTGCTTTGTTTGTTTTTTTTCTTTTTTTTCTTTTTGGTGCTCGATGGTTCCTCTGTGATGAGATAAACTTCTAACCCGGACTTTGGTGAGTAACTTGAGATAGGAGGTGGTAAGACCAATAGTCGCATGTCAGGAGCAATCCTTACCATGAGCGTCATATGGTGGAACCCCAATCAGTGGAGGCCTCGTGGAAGGTAGTAGAGGTTGTTACGAACCATCGTGATAACGCTATTACTTTCAATAGTGAGTGTCCGTAGAAGCTGAATGGCCTAGAACCTTTTTAACCAATCTAAGCCTTTTTAGGATGTAGTGCAGAAACAAGATCAAGTACCAATTTGAGCTTGTTGTCATGCGATACTACGCTCAGACGAGGTCTTTTTAGGCATATTATTGGCGCCCATGAGCAATTGTGCGTGCCGGTAATATCCGATAGAAGATTGAAAACTCTGGGAACCTTTGTAGAACCCGATTGGCAGGTACAAAACTCCTTAGATCACGCCTTGTGGGATGGGTAGACCCATGGCTCCATGCTCGTAACCTAAGAACCTTGATTGTGTGATTTTGTGTGATTTGCTGTGATCCTGTGTGCTCTTGATTGTGGTTGATGCATAAACCATGCATTCATGCATTCATAAAAATGACATTCACAAATGGTTTTCAAGGAACTTAGAGACATTCTTTGTAAACCTCACAGGTACCATGGATCAAAAGAGAAGCATCAACAAGTACACTTTCAGGAATTCAAGTGCAAAGGAATTGAAAGAGCTAGCAACTTTGGTTCCTAATATTGACAACTTCAAAAGCCGTTATGGGAAATTGATCTCTATCTTGAAGACCAAAGTGGAAAAAGGGATTCTTGAGACTCTTGTGCAGTTTTATGACCCAGTTTATCATTGTTTCACCTTTCTTGATTATCAGCTTATGCCCACTTTGGAGGAGTATTCTTATTGGATTGGTTTGCCGGTTACGAATGATATACCGTTTAGTGGTCTGGAGAAAGAGCCTCAGGTTGATGAGATAGCAGAACTCCTTCAGTTGAAGATATCTGATGTGAAAGCAAACATGACTAAAAAAGGAGGAATTTGGGGGTTGACTTCTAAGTTCTTGATTGGAAAGGCTTCTATGTTGGCTAGTAAAGGAAGTATGATTGCTTTTGAGACATTTTTGGCCTTGCTCATTTATGGTTTGATACTCTTTCCCAACATTGACAATTTTGTCGATGTTAATGCTATTCGGATCTTCATGATCGGGAACCCTGTACCTACCTTGCTTGGGGACACTTATCATTCCATTCACCATAGGAATGATAAGAAAGGTGGACTTATCAACTGTTGCACTCCTTTGCTCTATAAGAGGTTTATTTCGCACTTACCTCAAGCTAAGAATTTCTTGAACAATCCTGATGGTCTCTCATGGTCTCAGAAGATCATGCCTCTTACTAATGGGAATATCCATTGGTACAATCCTGCTTATGACATTGGTGAGATTATTGATCGTTGTGGAGAATTCCCTAATGTGCCTCTTCTTGGTATACAAGGAGGAATTACCTACAACCCCATTCTTGCAAGGCGTCAATTTTGCTATCCCATGAAGGAGAGACCCGCTAGTATTCTTGTGTCAGGAATCTTCTATCTTAATCAAGATGGAAATTCGGATATGAGAAATCGGTTTGTGCGTGCTTGGCATCATATTGATAGGAAGAGACATTTGGGAACGAAACGATGTGTTGCTCTCAAAGATTACACTGATTGGGTTCAAGCTGGAGCTCATACTTTTCAGATGCCTTATTTACTTTAAGAGCCTTCTCTACCCATTGCTCCACCTTTGTCTTTCACTACTCCTGTTGAAAGTAATGAGGGGCATCTTGAGCTCGTGGCTAAGATGAGATTGGAAAGAGATGCTTGGGAGAAGAAGTTTTATGCTTTGGAAGTGGCGAATAAAGAGTTGAAGATACATTTGAAAGAAAAGGATGAAATGCTTGATATCCAAGATGGTTGGTTGATGGAAAAGGATGATCAAATCCGTCATCAAGAAGAGTTGCTTCAACAACATGGAGAAAAGCGAAAGAGACAACAAGAAGATTCAGTTGCATGGAAGGAAGTTGCTGATAAATTGATGGTCGAGAATGCTCATTTGAAGGCCTTTTATGAAGATGAGTTGGAGAAGCTCCGTAGGAAGCTGCAGAGAGGAGTTGAATCTTCATCAGAAGTGTTCCCTTCTAGTTTCTAGTTTTTCCTTTATTTTGTAATTTTGGATCTTTGAATCCTTTTGTATGCTTTTCTATTACTAATGAAGAATGCTGTTATGTTTTATGTTGTTTTTGTTAATGTTTACAATTAATGTCTTAAAGTTCCTTGAAAACCAATAAAAATCATTTGCATTGCATTTCATGCATCATTCTGCATTTTGGTCTTGCTGCCGAGAGTATTCCCGAGGTCTTATTCAGTGTTCTTCATATAGAATCAAGTTGTCTCACCGGTATAACACTCGAGCTAACTGCAAGAAGAAGATGGAAGGTCTTGAACAAGAGAATCGTGAGCTATGTGAAGAGGTTGTCACGTTGAGATCGGGTGTGGATCGTCTCACTGCTCTAGTTGAGACATTGATGGCTGCTCAGAATCAGAATCAGAATCAGGTTCCTCCTCCCAATGCCCAAGCTCAGGGTCAGACCACTGTGGTTTCTGAAATTGCAGCTACAACCATTCCTGTTGTTCCTGTTGGTGCTACTCAGCAACGTATGCCTAATGGATATCCCTAGGGCATGCCTGAAGGTTATTTGTCTGTTCCTGAGATGACTCGTCCGTTGACTCCTGTTATGGTCAACACGTCTCCTATTGTTCATACTGGTCCTTTTGTCCCAGAGCCCATTTATGATGCTGCTCCAAGTGAAATTTAAGACAGAATGGATGGTTTCCAAGATCAGTTTGAAGAATTGCAGAAAGAAATGAAAGCCTTGCGTGGGAAAGAACTGTTTGGAAAGAATGTGCATGATCTTTGCCTTGTTCCCAACGTGAAAGTACCTGCTAAGTTCAAGCTGCCTGAATTTGAGAAGTATAAAGGAAATTCCTGCCCTCAGGCACATCTGGTGATGTATGTAAGGAAGATGTCCACTCACACTGATGATCAACGTCTGTTGATCCATTATTTCCAAGACAGTTTGACTGGAGCTGCTTCTAAGTGGTATATGGGCCTTGATAGCACTCATATTCGCACTTTTAATGACTTAGCTGAAGCGTTTGTGAAGCAATACAAATATAATGTGGACATGGCTCCTGATAGGGATCAATTGCGAGCTATGATGCAGAAAGAGAAGGCATCTTTCAAGGAATATGCTCAGAGATGGCGTGAGGTTGCCGCCCAAGTGATTCCTCCAATGGAAGAAAAAGAGATGACTAAGATTTTCCTTAAGACTCTTGGTCCGTTTTACTATGAGAAAATGATTGCGAGTTCTCCTGTAGACTTCACCGAAATGGTGGGTATGGGTGTCAGGTTAGAAGAAGCTGTGCGAGAAGGCTGTCTGGTTCGGAATGACAATTCGTTTGGTGGTGCAAAGAAGTATGGTTCTTCATTCCAGAAGAAGAAGGAATCAGATGCTAATGCTGTTTCTCATGGGAGGAATAGTCGATTCAGAAATCAATCTCAACAAGTGGCGTCAGTAACTCCTGTTGTGAATTCAGTGCCTGTAGCTCCTGATAATCAACAACCAGCAAGGCGGAATCTGTATCCTCGAGTTAATATTGATCCTATCCCCATGACGTACACTGAACTGTATCCTGCTCTAATTCATAAGAAGTTGGTTCAACCAAGGTCACCACCTCCTGTTCCAGAGAAACTCCCTTGGTGGTACAAAGCTGACGCCACTTGTGCTTTTCATCAGAATGCTCCTGGGCATGACTTAGAGAATTGTTGGCCTTTGAAGAATGAAGTTCAGAGATTGGTTCGTTCTGGAATGCTTTCTTTCCGTGATATTGGCCCTAATGTGAAGAACAATCCGTTGCCAACTCATGAAGCGTCTGCTGTGAATATGGTGTATGGGTGCCCTGGGAAGTATAAGATTTATCGTGTGGAACACATCAGAGGATCATTGGTAGAGATGCATGCCACTTTGTGTGAATACAGTCATTATGAGCATAATCATGCTGCTTGTAGGATCTATTCAGTTAATCCTCGAGGATGTTATATTGTGAGAAGAGATTTGCAAGAGATGATAGACCAAAGGCTTATTGAGATTCTGAGGGATAGAGATGAAGATGATGTCAATGTGATTGAACCATGCTTTGAAATCCCGGAATGTGTAGAGATTGGTTATTATAGAAAAGCTGCTGTAGAACCTCTTGTGATATGTTTGCCTGGATCTGTACCTTATAGTTCTGACAAAGCTGTACCCTACAGATACAATACCACCATGTTGGAATCTGGAAAAGAAGTTGAGATTAAGCCTCTGTCTTCTTTTGAGAATATAGCGGATGTTAGTAGAGTGACTAGAAGTGGACGAGTTTTTACTCAGCCCCAAACAGTTGTGGATGTCCCTAGGAATCCTACTCAAGTGCCTGTGAACAATAATGATGCGACAAAAGTGAATGCTGGATCATCTTCAGGAAAGGAGATGGATGAGATTTTGAAGCTTATCAAGATGAGTGATTATAAGATCGTGGATCAGCTACACCGTACCCCGTATAAGATCTCTATAATGGAGCTGCTGACAAGTTCTCCTGCTCATAGGGATTCTTTGATGAAAATACTTGATCAAGCCTTTGTGGATCATGATGTGACGCTGGATCAGTTTAATGGGGTTGTGAGTAATATCACTGCGTGTAACAATCTGAGCTCCAGTGATGAAGATTTGCCTGAGGAAGGAAGAAATCATAATTTGGCTTTGCACATCTCTGTCAATTGCAAAGGGGACTCAATGTCCAATGTGTTGATCGATACTGGTTCATCGCTGAATGTCATGCCGAAATCCACTCTTGCTAAGCTGTCTTATGGTGGCACACCAATGAGATTTAGTAATGTGATTGTCAAGGCTTTTGATGGATCGAAGAAATCAGTGGTTGGAGAGGTTGATTTGTCTATTGGTATTGGACCATTTGTCTTCAAGATTACTTTTCAAGTGATGGACATTTTCCCTACATATAGTTGTTTATTGGGACGCCCATGGATCCACGAGGCTGGGGCAGTTACTTCTACTCTACACCAGAAGTTGAAATTCGTGAAAGATGGAAAGATGGTTGTTGTGAATGGAGAACAAGCTTTACTGATTAGTCATCTCTCTTCGTTCCGTACCATAGAAGCTGATGAAGTGGTCATTGGAACTGCATTCCAAGCCCTGTCTGTTAATAATGAATTCAAAAAGGATGAAGCTTCCATTGCCTCCTTCAAAGATGCTCGACTGGTGGTTCAGAATGGACATTCAGGAGTCTGGGGACAAGTGGTGAGTCTGCAAGAGAACAAGAATAGAGCTGGTCTGGGATTTTCTGCTTCAGACAAGTCTGTGATGAAGCCGGAATCTGCTTTTCGTCCTTATCAGGAGATGTTCCATAGTGCTGGGTTTCTACATCCGACTCTTCCAGAAGTGAACGTTGTTATTGAAGATAAACCAGAGCCAGAAGTGTCAAACTTTGTGACCCATGGAAAGATGATTAAGAACTGGATCACCATTGACACTCCTGAGTGTACTCATGCTTTAAAGTAATTTGCTTTTATGTTTTTCAAAATCCTTTCATTCTGCCCAAGATGAAAGTGAAGTTGTTGGGCCATTTTCTGTTTGTTTTAAACATTAAAATCATCAATAAAAGTCATTTTGTTTCTGCATATACATGCTTTTTATCTTTTTGCTTTTTCTGGAAAGTGATAACACAAAAAACCTTAAAAAATGTTTTCATTTGCCATAATCTGCACGATTACATGTTTGCATATATCTTTCCTTTTTCCTGAAATAATAATCACTTGTGCAGATTAATCAATAAAACCGTTGAAAGTAATGACCCTGCACCCTCTCCTAACTTCGAGTGTCCTGTGTATGAGGCGGAAGAATAGAGTGATGAATGTATTCCTGATGAGATTTCCCGACTGCTTGAGCACGAGGAAGACACCATTCAGCCATATAAAGAGCCGTTAGAAGTCATCAACTTGGGTTCTGAAGAAGGTAAGAAAGAAGTCAAGATTGGGGCACTGCTTGGTCAATATGTTAAGAAGAGGATGGTAGAGCTTCTTAAAGAGTATGTTGACATTTTTGCGTGGTCCTACCAAGATATGCCTGGGCTGGACACAGATATTGTGGAGCATCGTTTGCCGTTGAAACCAGAATGTCCTCCTGTCAAGCAAAAGTTGAGGAGAAGTCATCCTGATATGGCGGAAAAGATTAAGAATGAGGTCTTGAAGCAGATTGACGCAGGTTTCCTTGTCACTTCTGTGTATCCTCAATGGATTGCTAATATTGTGCCTGTTCCGAAGAAAGACGGAAAAGTTCGCATGTGCGTTGATTATAGAGATTTGAACAAAGCCAGTCTGAAAGATGATTTTCCTCTACCTCACATTGATATGTTGGTAGATAGTACGACAAAGTTTGAGGTTTTCTCCTTCATGGATGGTTTTTTAGGATATAATCAGATTAAGATGGCACCTGAAGACATGGAAAAGACAACCTTTATTACGCCATGGGGGACATTCTGTTACAAAGTAATGCCTTTTGGGCTGAAGAATGCTGGCGCGACATATCAGAGGGCCATGACCACTCTTTTCCATGATATGATGCACAAAGAAATTGAGGTTTATGTGGATGACATGATTGCCAAGTCCCAGTCAGAGGAAGGGCACATGGAGGATCTTTTGAAGTTGTTTCAGCGTTTGAGAAAGTATCGTCTCCGCCTAAATCCAAACAAATGTACTTTTAGTGTCCGTTCTGGAAAATTATTGGGTTTCATTGTCAGTCAGAGAGGAATTGAAGTAGATCCTGATAAAGTCAAAGCAATTCAGGAAATGCCAGCACCAAAGACTGAGAAACAAGTGAGAGGTTTCCTCGGACGTTTGAATTATATCTCCAGGTTCATTTCCAATATGACTGCTACCTGTGAGCCAATCTTCAAGTTGTTAAAGAAAAATCAGGGATGTGTGTGGAATGAAGATTGTCAAAAAGCTTTTGACAACATCAAAGAATATCTGCTTGAACCTCCCATTTTGCTCCCTCCAGCTGAGGGAAGACCTTTGATTATGTACCTCACAGTGCTTGAAAATTCAATGGGATGTGTGTTGGGACAGCATGACGAGTCTGGTCGAAAAGAGTATGCAATATACTACCTTAGCAAAAAGTTTACCGAGTGCGAAACAAGATACTCGCTGCTTGAGAAAACTTGTTGTGCTTTGGTGTGGGCTGCTCGCCGACTGAGACAGTATATGTTGAACCACACCACCCTATTGATTTCCAAAATGGATCCAATTAAGTATGTATTTGAGAAACCTGCATTAACTGGAAGGATCGCTCGCTGGCAAATGTTGTTATCAGAATATGATATTGAATATCGAGCTCAAAAAGCTGTGAAAGGAAGTGTGTTGGCGGGGTACCTCGCTCACCAACCAATTGATGATCATCAATCTATCAGAATGAACTTCCCAGATGAAGATATATTGTATTTGAGAGCTCGAGATTGGGATGAACCGTTGCCAGAAGAAGGGCCAGATCCTGAATCCAAGTGGGGCTTAATTTTTGATGGAGCTTCTAATGTTCATGGCCATGGAATTGGCGCTATTATTATCCTCCGCATGGGTCACATGTACCTTTCACTGCAAGGATATGTTTTGACTGTACAAACAATATTGCTGAGTATGAAGCTTGCATCATGGGACTTGAAGAGGCCATTAATCTGAGAATTAAGATTCTTGATGTTTATGGAGATTCTGCGTTTGTGATTAATAAGATTAAAGGAGAATGGGAAACTCGTCATCCTGGTTTGATCCCTTACAAAGATTACGCCAGAAGGCTATTGACGTTCTTTAACAAAGTTGAATTCCACCACATCCCTCGAGACGAGAATCAGATGGCTGATGCTTTAGCCATATTGTCCTCCATATACAAAGTGAATTTTCATAATGAGGAACCTCAGATTACAATCAGACGTCTTGATAGACCTGCTCATGTATTTGCAGTTGAGGAATCAACAGATGAAAAGCCTTGGTATTTCGATATTAAGCACTTCCTTCAGACTCAAGAATACCCACTTGGGGCATCAAATAAGGATAAGAAAACTTTGAGGAGATTGGCTGGTAGTTTCTTCATCAATGCTGATGTTTTGTATAAAAGAAATTATGACATGGTTTTGCTCAGATGCGTGGATAGACACGAAGCAGAAATGTTGATGCATGAAATCCATGAAGGTTCTTTTGGTACCCATGCCAATGGACATTCGATGGCTAAAAAGATGCTTAGAGCAGGTTACTATTGGCTTAGAATGGAATCTGATTGCTACAAGTTTGTAAAGAAGTGTCACAAGTGTCAAGTGTATGCTGACAAAATTCATGTGCCTCCGACACTTCTCAATGTTATTTCTTCTCCATGGCCTTTCTCTATGTGGGGTATCGATATGATTGGCATGATTGAACCCAAGGCTTCGAACGGACATCGATTCATCCTGGTAGCAATCGATTACTTTACCAAGTGGGTAGAAGCTGCTTCATATGCTAATGTGACAAAGCAAGTTGTGGTCAGATTTATCAAGAACAACATCATCTGCAGATATGGTGTACCGAGCAAGATCATTACTGATAATGGCTCTAATCTGAATAATAGCATGATGAAAGAACTGTGTGAAAGTTTCAAAATTGAACATCACAACTCTTCGCCTTATAGGCCAAAGATGAATGGAGCTGTTGAAGCAGCAAATAAGAATATTAAGAAAATTGTGCAAAAGTTGGTTGTTACGTACAAGGACTTGCATGAGATGCTCCCATTTGCTTTGCATGGGTACCGTACATCTGTTCGTACTTCAACAGGGGCAACTCCCTTTTCTTTGGTTTATGGTATGGAAGCAGTGCTCCCTATTGAGGTTGAGATTCCATCACTGAGAGTTTTAATGGAAACCAAGTTATCTGAGGCTGAATGGTGTCAGAGCAGGTTTAATCAATTGAATTTGATAGAAGAGAAGAGAATAACGGCTTTATGCCATGGTCAGTTGTACTAGAAAAGAATGAAGAAAGCTTTTGATAAGAAGGTTCGACCTCGTGTATTCAGAGAAGGCGACCTTGTGCTCAAAAGGATCCTGTCTTTCACCTCCGATTCAAGGGGCAAGTGGACTCCTAATTTCGAAGGACCATATGTTGTTAAGAAAGCCTTCTCTGGCGGTGCATTAATTCTTGCAACTATGGATGGAGAGGAGCTCCCACGTCCCGTGAATGCTGATGTAGTCAAGAAATACTTCGCCTAAGAATAATAAAAGAACAGCTCGCTAAGTTGAAAACCCGAAAGGGCGGCTTAGGCAAAAAAGAGCGTCTCGGTGGATTGAAAACCCGAAAGGGCGGTCCAGGCAAAAATTAGAGACATAAACAGAATAAAATACCCGGTGGACTGAAAACCCGAAAGGGCGGTCCAGGCAAAAGTTAGGGATTCATGGCAAGTAACTACATCAGACAAGACTTGATCATCAACAGTCATCTGTTTATCATGAAGAAGTTCAACACATTTCAACAGAAGCCTTTGCTTAGGAATTCCAAATTGAGAGAGAGGATAGGGTCATTACATTTCAATGTACCTTTTCCACAAAATTACCACTTTCCAAACTTTGTAATCATCTATGGGGTCTTGCCTTTTGCAAGCTACCATTCTATTAAAAAAGTTTGAGCCTTTACCCTTTATTGGCAATCTTATTTCTTTCATATCTCTCAAAATGTCATTTATTGTTGATAGTAATTTTTGAAACAAAAAGAAAATTGATCTCAACAAAATCCTTTTTTGAAAAATATAAAAGAAGTTTTGTTTGATTCATGAGTGCATTACAAGGAATGGATATGTTGATGTATTCATATGCAAAAGGGGAAGAATATAGCCCACTTAATGTACTTTTGGCCTGGTTCGAAGATGATGTAGAACTCGGTTATTTTGTTTTCTCAGCTCCAATGTTTCCTCAGTGTTGGGTAGCATTTATTCTGATGCCATCAAAAGATTGTTATAGCAGTTTCTGCTCTGGTGTTCAGCTTGAGACATGCTTGATTATGTTATCCTCGTACTCTATCTCTTGAGTTACTCCTTGTGCTAAGTTTTGGCAGCATATGCATCATTAACATGCATCAAAAAAACAGTCATGCATTCACATTTGATATCATAAAGTTTACTGTCAATCAGATTACTCTTTCATTTAGAGTGTCTTAAGCAGAAAAAGCTCAATTTCCTTGAAAATCCCCACTGAACTTGTTTCTAGGTGGATAATATGTTTCAGTTCAGATGTCTACGAACAGAAGACCAGTGAGTTTTTCCCTCACTTGGTCCAGTCTTTTTGGGGCAGCTTCTTTCCATTTGGTCATGGATTGAATTTTGGCTGCTGGACGATGAATATTGAGATTATGCATTTGTGTTTGCATCCTCAAATCTTTGAAAAATTATTATTGATTGCTCTTCACCTTCAGTGGAACGTTGGTGTATTTTGTTATCTTCATCGTCAGTGGTACGTCGATGTATTTCTCTTCAATACCTTCAGTGGAACGTTGGTATGTGTTATCGTTAGTGGTACGGCGATACATCTCTTTCTACCTCCAGTGGGACGTTGGTAGTTCACCTTCAGTGGAACGTTGGTGTATTTTGTTATCTTCATCGTCAGTGGTACGTCGATGTATTTCTCTTCAATACCTTCAGTGGAACGTTGGTATGTGTTATCGTTAGTGGTACGGCGATACATCTCTTTCTACCTCCAATGGGACGTTGGTAGTTCACCTTCAGTGGAACGTTGGTGTATTTTGTTATCTTCATCGTCAGTGGTACGTCGATGTATTTCTCTTCAATACCTTCAGTGGAACGTTGGTATGTGTTATCGTTAGTGGTACGGCGATACATCTCTTTCTACCTCCAGTGGGACGTTGGTAGTTCACCTTCAGTGGAACGTTGGTGTATTTTGTTATCTTCATCGTCAGTGGTACGTCGATGTATTTCTCTTCAATACCTTCAGTGGAACGTTGGTATGTGTTATCGTTAGTGGTACGGCGATACATCTCTTTCTACCTCCAGTGGGACGTTGGTAGTTCACCTTCAGTGGAACGTTGGTGTATTTTGTTATCTTCATCGTCAGTGGTACGTCGATGTATTTTTCTTCAATACCTCCAGTGGGACGTTGGTAGTTCACCTTCAGTGGAACGTTGGTGTATTTTGTTATCTTCATCGTCAGTGGTACGTCGATGTATTTCTCTTCAATACCTTCAGTGGAACGTTGGTATGTGTTATCGTTAGTGGTACGGCGATACATCTCTTTCTACCTCCAGTGGGACGTTGGTAGTTCACCTGCAGTGGAACGTTGGTGTATTTTGTTATCTTCATCGTCAGTGGTACGCCGATGTATTTTTCTTCAATACCTTCAGTGGAACGTTGGTGTGTGTTATCGTTAGTGGTACGGCGATACATCTCTTTCTACCTCCAGTGGGACGTTGGTAGTTCACCTTCAGTGGAACGTTGGTGTATTTTGTTATCTTCATCGTCAGTGGTACGTCGATGTATTTCTCTTCAATACCTTCAGTGGAACGTTGGTATGTGTTATCGTTAGTGGTACGGCGATACATTTCTATTCATATCATCAGTGGAACGATGGTGTGTTCTCTATTAACGAAGGATAGGTATTCTGATTCCCCAGTGAAAGAGGATGCATATTTCTCATCCCCAGTGAAAGAGGATGTCCCCTTTTCTCACCCTAGTGAAAGGTGATGCTTTAACCTCTCTGGCGCGAAATGTTTTCCCCAGTGAAGTTTCTTATCCCAGCAGAGTTTCGTCTCTCCAACAGATTCTTATCTTCCCCAGTGGAATTCTTCCCACAAAGACATTTTGTGTTCCCAGTGGATTTCCTTTGCATCCCCAGTGTTGCTATGTTTCATCATCATCATATGCATTCATTAAACATTTGCATTGCATCTTAGGATCAAAAATTGTGTGTTTTATATATTTAAGTCTCTTCAATCTCGTCAAAACGAAGATTTGCAATCATCGTACCTCCGGATCGAAGAAACTTAAATAGGGGCATCTGTCATACCCAAATTTTTGACCCTAAGATCATATATCATATATCATATCCCAATCATTAATCAAGAGCTTCACTTGGAAGTTTTGTTTGTGGTGTTGCACTCACCTCATCAATAAGAGGGACCGTCAAGCCCCACTGATTGTTTATCTTGTATGCATATTATACTAACCCAAATACCAAAATTATTGCTTTGTTTCTTTGTAGGCTTTTGTTTTGTAGGTACCAAGCCAAGACATGCAATAAACAAGGCATTTTCCACATTTTGGACTGATGAAATCGATTTGCCTCTTGGGTAAATCGATTTCCCTACAGCAATTTTCAACAAAATCACATTCTGGACAACATGAAATCGATTTCCCTCCTGGGCAAATCGGTTTCCCTAGTGTATTTTGCGCCAAATTCTCTTCTGGAATAGAGTGAAATCGATTTCACTCCTGGGGGAAATCGATTTCCTTAAGGCGAAATTCAAAAAAATAGAGAGGGAAGCTTGATTTGATTTTGGCACCTATTTTCTTTGACCATTTTTGTCATTTTACCAGTTTTCCACCTCACCAAAATAATTCCCTTCATTAATTCCATTTTAACCTCATTTTACCATTTTTTACCATTTAAATGCCACTTTAATCACCAATTAAACACAAGTTAATTAACCAAGAGCAAATGACCAAATTGCCACTACTTTTGCTCTCATCCTATAAATAGAGGCCACTACTCTCTCATTTCTCAAGCTTGGAGAGCCAAAAAATTGCTTGCAAATTCATTTCTCACCCTTTCCAAAACCCTCACCCAAAGTTCATTTTCATAAGATTAGTGAGATTCACATTGAATCTTGCTAATTTTGAACTAAACCTCTTACATTTCTCTCTTTTCTTTGGTTGTTCATCTCCAAATTTGAAGGATCTATACACTTTGTGCTTGCTCTTGAAGCTACTCCAAGACTTTTGTTCAAGAAGTGGTAATTTGCTAGATCCATGATGTAGATCTTTATTGCTTGTGTTCAATGCATCTTTGATGCTATATTGATGATATTTGCTGGTTTTGTGATGGAAATTTCGTGCTCAAGTTGATGTGTGATCATAAGGTGTTTGTATATTTGTTCAAATCACGTTTCATGCCTTTAAATGATGTTTTTGCTGAAATTTACACTGATGAAATCGATTTCCTTAAGGCTGAAATCGATTTCCTGCTGAACGTAACTTGTTTTTTTTTGAAAACTGCACTATGGAAATCGATTTCCCCCTGCATGAAATCGATTTCCTGCTGGCAGAATGTGGTTTTTTTGCCTTTTTTATGCTTGTTTTGGCTTCCTTCTTCCTCCATTTCATTAATATCATTGGATCTAGGATGTTGATAGGTTTGAAAGGACCTAATCCATAATATTAGATGAATGATATTAATGATAGTATGAGTTGATTATCTTTTGTGAATTTTATTCTTCTTCCTCCATTTCATTAATATCATTGGATCTAGGATGTTGATAGGTTTGAAAGGACCAAATCCATAATATTAGATGAATGATATTAATGATAGTGTGAGTTGATTTTACTTTATGCATTTTATCTTCTTCTTCTCTTTTTTTTCTTTTTGATCGATGAAAGTCTTAATACTTTGAGAATTCTTATGGATTCTTATTAAAGACTAGATCGTTACCTATTTTCTTTTCGTGCGGTATTGCTTTCGGAGAATGATCTACATATCATTTCTCTCGCATGCATTAGCACATAAAGTTTTGAACGGCCTCGTTGTAGGGTGATTTCTACATAAATCACTTGGCGATCTGCTTAACATAGCGCAATATTTCGTGTCCCGAATCAAAAAGATCAAATATGGAAGAGAATTGTATGCGGTTGATTTAAGACTTATGGAGGTTTATCGTGTAGTCGCTATGATTCTATCAAGCTTCTGATAAATGTCCATTGAATTTAAATCCGAGAACATCCTTCACTCACCATTGATCTTTATTACTAACTTTGATAACATACTTGACAAGTTTCAAGATGGTTATCTTTAACATCTAACAATTGACTTTAATTTCCGCACTTTACTATACCGTTCTTTATATTTCTCGCTTTATTGCTTTATTTTATCATTTCATCATGTTTACATTCCGCTATTTTTTCCTTTGTCCATTCGGACGTTTATATTCCGCTATTTTCTCTTTGTCCATTTGGACATATGTTTATGTTTCTGCTATTTTACCTTTGTCCACTTGGACCATACTTTACTTTTATGCTAAAACACTAATAAATAACAAAAATCTAAAAAACACATAAGGTTCTCTTTCGGACTATTGGTTACTATCCCTAACATTTTGGAGACTCGGACTTATGAACTTAGGACCTCTGGACTCTCATTCTGTTATTACTCTGTGATTGTTCTGTCTGTCTGGCATTGGATTGTTGTCTGTTTATGTGTGCAGGTATTTCCTTGAAAGCCCTTGATGGTTAATTCCAAGGCATTGAGATAAGGATTTTACCCGAAAACAGCCGTTACTCTGCCCGATTTTTGTCAGAATTTTAATGTGCTTAATGCAAAGTGGTGCTAAGACAATAAGTTCATCTGGATCCCCAAGTGATAATGTTGGTTTAGTATTGATATTCCAAAGGATGGGAAATCTACCTTGACTCATAATGTCAAGTGTTGGCTTCTTCTTTCGGTTAGACCGTTCTTTTCCTTAGCTTTTATTTTACGCAATAGGATAGCCTCTTCATCTCCTCCCGTTCTTAAATTTTCAAAATCTTCTCCCTTTTTCAAAAACCTTCTTATGTTTGCAAACCTTTTCAAAACCTTTTTCTTAAAAAATATTTTTTGCTCTTAGTGGCTTTTTCCTCTTTTTCTTCAAAGTTTAGACACCGTTAATTGTCGAAACGAGTGGTTATACCCCACGATTTTGAAATTGATTGATATAATGAGATCTTTTCCGCGTGAGAGAGCTAGTGGCATACTCGTTGATTTTATCCGAGTTGGAGACCTTCTTTCATTTGTGATGCAAAGAACTCATTTGTTCTCATGCTCAAGATCAATGGCTGAGTATTTCTCTCCAACGACGATAAAGTGTTTATTCGTTTTAAAAATGTTTTCCCTTTTTAAGCGGAACTACATTAGCTCTGACTTCTCCATTGCACCGAGGAGGTATGTAGGCCCAAGGCTTAACGTCTTGCCGAGCTTATTTTAAAAATAAAACAAACCCTTTTTAGCACACACGACACAGATTTTCAAAAAGGTTCCTGTGGAGTACCACAGATATGAGGGGTGCTTTAAACCTTCCCCTCATATAATCAACACCCGAACCTGAGTTCTCTTCCTTGTTTTAAAACAAAACTTTGGGTTTTTCGTTTTTTTCCCTTTTCCTTTGAAAAAATAAAGCGCGGTGGCGATTTCAAATGAAATATTGATTCGAGTCAATCCTATGGCTTCGATATCAGATTTTCCCCGCTACACCTATAAATAGAAGTTCTGATGAGAAGCTGAAAACAACACTTTGCGCAAACATACAGAAACGCTGTCAAATTCAAAAGCTCTCAAACTTCATCTTCAACCTCACTTCATTACTGTTGTAATATCTTAGTGAGATTAAGCTTAAACTTAAGAGAAAAATCACAGTTGTGATAATAGCTTATTAAGAAGCATTGTAACTCTTATAAGAATTTGTTTACATTCATTTGTAAGAACTAGAGGAGATCTAGTTGTGATCGGATTCTCTAGAAAGTCTTAGAGGGTATCTAAGCATTGTGTTCCTAGAGTGACCAGGTTGTGATCAGAATACTCTAGAAGACTTAGAGTTTATCTAAGTGGAAAACCATTGTAATCTCGTGTGATTAGTGGATTAAATCCTCAGGTGAGGTAAATCACTCCAAGGGGGTTGACTGGAGTAGTTTAGTTAACAACGAACTAGGATAAAAATCATTGTGCAAATTGTTTTTATCTCTAGAGAATCTCACTTAACAGTTGTTAAGAGAATTCTGAGGTATCTGAAAGGTACTACTAATGTTGGTTTAGTCCACAGAAGATCTAAAGAGTACAACTTAGTAGGATTTTGTGATGCTGACTATGTTGGAGATAGAGTTGAAAGGAAAAGCACTTCTGGAAGTTGTCAATTTCTTGGAAGTCACCTGATCTCATGGTACAGCAAGAAGCAAGCTACCATTGCCCTCTTAACAACAGAAGCAGAATATGTTGCTGCTGCTGGTTGTAGCACACATATGCTCTGGATGAATAGTCAGTTAGACGATTATCAGATATATGAGAGTAACATTCCTATCTTCTGTGATAATACTTCTGCTATATGTTTATCTAAGAATCCTATTTTACATTCCAAAGCTAAACATATTGAGATTAAACATCAATTCATTTGGGACTATGTTCAGAAGGGTGTTCTTTCTTTAAACTTTGTGGATACAGACCATCAATGGGCTGATATCTTTACAAACCCCTTGCTGAAGATAGGTTTAAGTTCATGATGAAGAATATCAGTATGGATTTATGCCCAGAATGAGAAGATGAGAAATTCTGATGTATGGATTAGTTCGGAAATGATCTTGTTTTACCTTCTTATAAGAAGTTTTGATGATGATCAATTAGAAGTTCTGATTCTGTTATCACTGACGTTTCATTATCTAAGTTGATTCATAAGCTCTTTTAAAGTAAAACAGCTGTCACCAGTTGTTCCAAAAGATGAACACGTGTTCACTCTTTTTGGACAAGCATGCGTACAGTTGAGGAGACGCCGCCCTAGGAAACTGTGCAAATCATTTCAAATTTCACATTATCTCTCCTAACGTCATCTCTCATTAAATGCATTTGATTCCATGTTTTCTGTAATTACATTCATTCAAACACATATTGCATTTCATTTCAAATCCGTCTCTTTATATACTCATCTCCTCATTCATTTCATTTTTTTCTACTCTCTCTCTCTTCATTCATCTCTCTCTTTCTTTTTCTGCATAAACCCTAGTTTGTAACCGAACCTCAGTATATCTCCATGCTTTCTTCATCAAGTTCCTCAAGTAAAGAAGAAATGTCTTCTGCTCATCTTGTTCATCGCAAGTATGGTTATGTCCCTTTGAAGACTTGTTCTATTCTTTCAACTGAACTGGAAGTCCTGTCTGAATCTTCAGTAGATTTTGAAAATCTAAGAATACATGGTTTCAACCCTACTGCTGAGACAATGGAACAAGGCTGGTCAAACTACCTTGATAGATTGGTTGGAATAATTTATCCTGCTTTAGTAACAGATTTCTGGGCTCATGCAACGGTTACCCCAACTGCAATCATCTCCTTCGTGTTAGGGCATGAAGTTGTGATAACTGAGAAGTTAATCAGAAAGTTGTACAATCTGGATGACGAAGAAGGAAGCACAGGTGCTCTTCCTGGTAGAGTTGATTGGACGACAGTTGAGAGACAAATATCTAATGTTTGTGGTATTGCATCTCATCAAACTGGTTTGTTGAAGCCGTTCTACAAAGTTTGGGCTGAGATTATTCTAGGATCTCTCTATCATAGAAAGAGATCTTTTACCTCAACATACATCAATCCGGATCAGAAGTATGCTTTCTTCTGCATTGGAAGAGGGATTGAAGTCAACATCTCAAACATTCTATTTCAGAATTTGAAAACATATATTGAAGAGTCACGAGATGAAGAACGCAAGAAGTTTCCAGACTTCAAAAAGAATGCTATTCCCTTCGCCAGAATGATTTCAGACATTCTGATAGAAAGTGACTTATTGGATCCTCTAAGAACTATTGGAACGTCCAAGTTCTTTGGTGTCATTCAAGGACATGTTATGAATGGCTTTGATCTACAAAGGATGCGTCTAATTGAGAAGGTAACTTCTGTTCCAAGAATATTCCCAGATATTCTGACTAAAAGGGTTCCTGTTGAAGGCTTTGCTTCCTTGTTCAAAAAAGAGCTTAACAAGGCTGTTAAGCGTTACTTGAAAACTTCTGTAATAGCTCAATCTTCTATTGATCCGGCATGGATTCGAGGAAGAGTGCTTCCTTCTCTGGCCGAGTTGCAGCAGAAGGAACAGAAGAAGAAAGAAGCAAGATTGAAGAGAAAAGCTTCAGAAGAAGAAGCTAAGCAAGCTAAGAAGTCGAAGATCTCTTTTGATCCTTACAAAGTAAATTCTAAAGAATTCCAACAGAAGCGCATCAGGGATTCTTTCCGTGGTTTAAGAGCTGGCAGTTCGTCTCAACAAAAGCCTCCTTCTTCTGAACCTCAAAATACTCTCACCATCCCAAACAGTATCCAACCACCTCCTTCTCCTGTTATTCTTCATCCCCTACCACTAAATGTTTGTCCCCCAACACCTTCTGATATCTCCTCTTCTTCTACCCTCACCACAGAATCTCCACTTTCTTTAACCCTTTCCTTATCTGACAGAGAATCCAACCCTTATTCTCTTCTTTACCCTGACTATTGCTTCACCTTTAACCCTCCTGAACCCACCATTCCTATTGATTTTGCTCTGTTCAACTTAAAGTTCAAAAATAGGATGGAAATTCTGAGAGCTGCTCATGACTCCAAGCTGGATCATGTTGCTACTCGAGGCTTATGGAATCGCTTTAGAAGGGAGTTTTGGAATGATGCACTGAAAATCCAGAGGAGATGTGTTGCTGAAGCATCTGGATCTTCTGGTTACTACTTGGATCTTGATGATGGCAAGTACTATCATCAAATCAGAAACCGGACACCTCTTGAGGAGAAGAAGTTCACTAATGAGTTGGAAGATGAACCATGTCTGACTATGGTTGTTTGGAAGCCTCTGTATCCGGTTCTGACTAGAGATTTCAAATGGCTATTTAACTGGCTAAGGATGAATCCTTCTGAGGAAGCTCCAGATATGGTTATTCCTGAAGTTGTCTACCCTTCAGAAGTTGCTGCTCCCATTCCTCCAAAGAATCTTGCTGAGATTCTTCAAGCCTTGGAGAATGAAGATTCTGAGATCCCCGATCCAGAATATGCTGAAATTGCTTCTGAGTCAGACTCAGATGTTGAGATGGAAGATGCTGAGAATCATCCTGCTGAAGATGATATTCTCACTTTAGATGCTGTTGCTGGTAATGCTATCCTTCTAAATGATAGTAGTGCATCTTCTTCTACTGAACCCTCCGCTCTGGTGAACGCTATCAAGGCTCTTCAACAGAATCAAGATGTTCTTGCTTCTCGCCTGGATAAGCATGATGCAGCACATGAAGAGTTCAGAGACTTCATGAAGAAGCAAAATGAAAGCACTGCTGGGATTCATGACATGCTGGCCAAGATTATGTCTAAGCTAGGCTAGTCGTAGTCTTTTGTGTCTTAGTTGTCTCTTGTTCTTGCATCTGTCTTCTTGCATTGTTTCTTGTATCTTCTGATAATTCTTCTGATCAAATCAATGAAAATTATCTTCTTTTCTCTCATATTGTTTGTTTTTCATCTGAATCTTTTATGTTTTTTGATGTTATGACAAAAAGGGGGAGAAAATGTGATAAATAATCTGATTTATATTATCAGTTGCTGGGAGTAAGTCTCCACATTTCTAACAGAATTTGTAAGTTCTATGTCTTTGAGTTTTTTGCAGGATTGAAGACATTCTAAAAAGCTCAACATGAGAAGCAAAGACATGGGGGAAAAGCAATTCTATATAGAAACATGCTCATGGAAGTTGAAGCAAGCTGAGTGCTGGGAAGCTTCAAGATCAGAAGAAAGAAGGAAGAATGTTATGATATTCTCGTGGCAGAATATGCTATAACACATTCTTATCCCTTATATGTTCTTATTCATTTTTTATGTGTTCTGATACAATTTGCTTTGTGCTCTGATACATACTATATGCTCTGATACATATTTTGTGTTCTGATTCATTCATGCTCTGACTTTTGTCGTTTAGCTTGTTCTGAAACATTTCAGGATGTAGAGATGCTCTGATGATGCTCTGGTACATTCAACAATGTTCTGATACAATCTAGCATGCAATGATTCAAGAAGAAATTCAACGCTCTGAAGCTGTCCTATGGAAGCAAGAAGCAGAAGCTCTGAATGTTTTGAAGTTCTAAGCTTATGTGAACGTCTCAACTAAAATGAAAAATACTCAGGGAAGTCTTTTATTTATAAATTTCTTCCAGTATTTATTTCAGGGGGAGATTATTTATCTCAGGGGGAGATTGTTAATCTCAGGGGGAGACATACTCACAGACTATGTTTATATGCTTATGCTATAACTGTGTAATTATCTTTAGCCGTCTGATATTCTGATTGCAAATTCATATCATTTATATATGTTTTTTTCATCATCAAAAAGGGGGAGATTGTTAGAACAATATTTGTTCTGATCAATATTCTTAGTTTTGATGATAATAATGTATATGAATTTTGCTTGAGATAATGTGGCACTCTAATCCTATAAAATTTCCATTCCAGGAAATATATAAAGAGTATGCACAAATTCAGCGCAAGAAGCACTGACTCAGAAGGTTCAAGTATGCAACATCAGAACATGCTCTCGCAAGACATCAGAAGATGGTCAAGCAGAATCAGAACATGGTCTATTGAAGCATCAAAAGAACTTGAGATCAGAAGCAGAAGCACTGAAGTTCTCATGGTATCACGCTAGAAGCACTTCAAGGTCAGAAGACAAGAAGATGCTCTGCACCAAGCTGTTTGACTCTGATGATATTCAAACGTTGTTTATACAAACATCAGATCAGGAGCAAGTACAAGATGGCAGACTATGCTGACTGACAAAAAGAACGTTAGAAGCTATTAAAGGCAACGTCAGTTAAAGCAGGAAAAACAAGGCCCGAGGTAGTTGGAGTGAAACATTAAATGAAATGCTGTACGAATCACGCAACGAATTAAATGCTCCCAACGGTCATCTTCTCAAACGCCTATAAATAGAAGTTCTGATGAGAAGCTGAAAACAACACTTTGCGCAAACATACAGAAACGCTGTCAAATTCAAAAGCTCTCAAACTTCATCTTCAACCTCACTTCATTACTGTTATAATATCTTAGTGAGATTAAGCTTAAACTTAAGAGAAAAATCACAGTTGTGATAATAGCTTATTAAGAAGCATTGTAACTCTTATAAGAATTTGTTTACATTCATTAGTAAGAACTAGAGGAGATCAAGTTGTGATCGGATTCTCTAGAAAGTCTTAGAGGGTATCTAAACATTGTGTTCCTAGAGTGATCAGGTTGTGATCAGAATACTCTAGAAGACTTAGAGGTTATCTAAGTGGAAAACCATTGTAATCTCGTGTGATTAGTGGATTAAATCCTCAGGTGAGGTAAATCACTCCAAGGGGGTGGACTGAAGTAGTTTAGTTAACAACGAACTGGGATAAAAATCATTGTGCAAATTGTTTTTATCTTAAGAGTTTTAAAACTACACTTATTCAAACCCCCCCTTTCTAAGTGTTTTTCCATCCTTCATCCGGAGTCTCGACCGTTCTCGGAGCAACTGCTGGCGTTCTTCCTATTGTTTGTAAACCTTAGAAAGAAATTTCACCTTTATTTTTCAAGTAAATTCGTTTTATTTTGAAAACGTTTGTTTCAAGAACATGACTGTCAGACTTAAAAAATGCAATTTTAAGAAACTGAATAAGACTCAATTGCAAAGAAAAGGCACAAGGCTCGAATTGTTATTTATATGGAATGGTAATCAGCCGAAGGCATGATTCCATGGAGTATTTACAAAGTTGGAAATTGGTAATTTTTGGGAAAAGGGCTACGCTGAAACGTGACGACCATTATATTTCCCTTCCACTCTGAGTTGCGCTGTATTCGTGCTTCGTAGAAGATGACCTACTGACGATGAATACTCCGCTATGGATTTTTTTGTATGATCAAGTTTGTCCTGAACACAGTTACTTGCCATATATCCCTAACTTTTGCGTAGATTACCCCTTCCAGGTTTTAAATCTACCAGGATTGATTATTATTTTTTTATGTCTCTAATTTTTGCCTGAATCGCCCTTTCGGGTTTTCGATTCATCGAGACGCTCTTTTTTGCCTAAGTCGCTCTTTGCGAGTTTTCAACTTAGCGAGCTGTTCTTTTTTTATTTATTTAGGCGAAGTATTTCTTGACTGCGTCGACGTTTACAGGACGGGTGAATTCTTCTCCATCCATAGTCGTGAGTATTAAGGCTCCTCCCGAGGAAGCTCTCTTGACCACGTATGGGCCGTCATAATTAGGAGTCCATTTCCCCTAGAATCTATGAGAAAAGATTGAATCTTTTTTAGCACAAGGTCGCCTTCTTTGATTGTGAGAGGTCGGACCTTTTTGTCGAAAGCTTTCTCCATTCTTTGTTGATATAGCTGTCCGTGGCATAAAGCTGTCATGCGCTTTTCTTCGATTAAGTTCAACTCATCGAATCTGTTTTGACACCACTCGGCTTCTGTTAATTTTGCCTCCATCAAGACTCTCATTGATGGGATCTCAACCTCTACGGGTAGGACTGCCTCCATGCCATACACAAGGGAGATAGGAGTTGCTCTAGTTGAAGTATATACAAATGTACGGTAACCATGAAGAGCAAACGGGAGCATTTCATGCCAATCTTTGTAAGTGATGACCATTTTCTGAATGATCTTCTTGATGTTTTTGTTAGCTGCTTCTACAGATCCATTCATCTTTGGTCTGTAAGGAGACGAGTTGTGATGTTCAATCTTGAATTATTCACAAAGTTCCTTCATCATTTTGTTGTTCAAATTTGACCCATTGTCAGTGATTATCTTGCTAGGAATGTCGTAGCGGTAGATGATGTGATGATGAATCTGACGACAACTTGTCTTGTGATTTTTGCATATGAAGCTGCTTCGACCCACTTGGTGAAATAGTCTATGGCTACCAAGATGAAGCGATGTCCGTTGGATGCTTTTGGCTCGATCATTCCGATCATGTCGATTCCCCACATGGAGAAAGGCCAAGGGGAAGAGAGTATGTTGAGAAGAGATGGTGGCACCTGAATTCTATCGGCGTAGATTTGACATTTGTGACACCTCTTTGCATACTGGTAGCAATCTGACTCCATCGTCAGCCAATAATATCCTTCTCTCAGTATTTTCCTTGTCATGGTATGTCCGTTGGTGTGAGTACCAAAGGAACCTTCATGTATTTCTCTCATGAGTGTTTCTGCTTCGTTTCTGTCAACGCATCTGAGCAGAACCATGTCGAAATTTCTCTTGTACATAACATCTTCATTCAGGAAGAAAATGCCAGCTAACTTTCTCAAAGTTTTTCTATCTTTCTTTGATTCCCCAAGAGGGTACTCTTGCCTTTGAAGAAAGTTTTTGATGTCGTGATACCACGGTTTGTCGTCGATAATTGCTTCTGCTGTGAAAACATGAGCGGGCCTATCCAGGCGCATAACATCAATCTGAGGAATGTCATTCCAATGATTTATCCTAATCATGGAAAAGAGTGTGGCTAATGCATCAGCCAAGTTGTTTTCTTCACGAGGAATGTGATGAAAATCTACCCTGTTGAAGAATGGTAACAATCTTCTCGCGTAGTCTTTGTAAGGGATTAGCCCAGGTTGGCGTGTTTCCCATTCTCCTTTGATTTGATTGATGACCAAAGCAGAATATCTATACACATCCAAGTGTTTGATTCTTAGATCCACGGCTTCTTTGAGACCCATGTGTAGCGGGGAAAATCTGAGATCGAAGCCATGGAATTGACTCGACTCAATATTTCGTTTGAAATCGCCACCGCACTTTATTTTTTCAAAGGAAAAGGGAAAAGAACGTAAAACCCAAAGTTTTGTTTTTAAAACAAGAAAGAGAACTCAGGTTCGGGTGTTGATTATATGAGGGGAAGGTTTAAAGCACCCCTCATATCTATGGTACTCCACAGGAACCTTTTTGAAAATCTGTGTCGTGTGTGCTAAAAAACGGTTTGTTTTATTTTTAAAATAAGCTCGGCAAAGCGTTAAGCTTTGGGCCTACATACCTCCTTGGTGCAATGGAGAAGTCAGAGCTAATGTAGTTCCTCTTAAAGGGAAAACAATTTTAAAACGAATAAACACTTTATCGTCGTCGGAGAGAAATACTCAGCCATTGATCTTGAGCATGAGAACAAACGAGTTCTTTGCATCGCTAATGAAAGAAGGGCTCCAACTCGGATAAGATCGACGAGTATGCCATTAGCTCTCTCACGCGGAAAAGATCTCATTATATCAATCAATTTCAAAATCGTGGGGTATAACCACTCGTTTCGACAATTAACAGTGTCTAAACTTTTGAAGAAAAGAGGAAAAGGCCACTAAGGGCAAAAGATATTTTTTAAGAAAAAAGGTTTTGAAAAGGTTTGCAAACATAAGAATGTTTTTGAAAAAGGGAGAAGATTTTGAAAATTTAAGAATGGGAGGAGATGAAGAGGCTATCTTATTGCGTAAAATAAAAGCTAAGGAAAAGAACGGTCTAACCGAAGTAAGAAGCCAACACTTGACATTGTGAGTCAAGGTAGATTTCCCTTCCTTTGGACTTATCAATACCAACACATTTAACACTTGGGGATCCAGATGAACATATTATCTTAGCACCACTTCGCATTAAGCACATTAAAATTCTGACGAAAATCGGGCAGAGTAACGGCTGTTTTCGGGTAAAATCCTTATATCAATGCCTTGGAATTAACCATCAAGGGCTTTCAAGGAAATACCTGCATACATAAACAGACAACAATCCAATGCCAGACAGACAGAATAACAGCAGAGTAGCAATATCATGAGGGTCCAGAGGTACTAGGTCCATAAGTCCGAATCTCCAAAATGCTAGGGATAGTAACCAATAGTCCAAAAGAGAGCCTTAGGTGTTTTTTATATTTTTGTTATTTATTAGTGTTTTAGCATAAAAGTAAAGTATGGTCCAAGTGGACAAAAGAAAATGGCGGAAACATAAACATATGTCCAAGTGGACAAAGGGAAAATAGCGGAATATAAACGTCCAAATGGACAAAGGAAAAATAGCGGAATGTAAATATGACGAAATGATAAAATGAAGCGATAAAGCGAGAAATATAAAGAGCAATGTAATAAAGTGCGGAAATTAAAGTCAATTGTTAGATGTTAAAGATAACCATCTTGAAACTTGTCAAGTATGTTATCAAAGTTAGTAATGAAGATCGATGGTGAGTGAAGGATGTACTCGGATTTAAATTCAATAGAAATTTATCAGAAGCTTGATAAAATCATAGCGACTACACGATAAACCTCTATAAGTCTTAAATCAACCGCATACAATTCTCTTCCATATTTGATCTTTTTGATTCAGGACACGAAATATTGCGCTATGTTAAGCAGATCGCCAAGTGATTTATGTAGAAATCACCCTACAACGAGGCCGGTCAAAACTTTATGTGCTAATGCATGCGAGAAGAACGATATGTAGATCGTTTTCCGAAAGCAATACCGCACGAAAAGAAAAATGGTGAGTGATCTAGTCTTTACCAAGAATCCATAAGAATTCTCAAGGTATTAAGACTTTCATCGATCAAAATAAAAAGAAGTAAAAGATGGAACCACATTAAAAGCTCCTTTCATCCATAATTTCAATCACATAATTTTGCGGATTTGGATTCTCATCCTATCGACGCCCTAAGTCCATTGAAATTAGAGAGAAATTAGGCCTCTAACTTGTGATTCAAAGAAAATATCAAAAGAATGGAGTAGAAGATGAGTTAGAACCAAAAACAAGTCAAAAACCACAAAAACAAGCATTCTGCCCAGATGTAAATCGATTTACACAGAGTGTAAATCGATTTGCATAACTCTGTTTTCAAATCTGCGCAGTTTTTTAGTTGTGTAAATCGATTTGCACAACATAGTTTTCAAAAAAACAGCAAATAAAGAGAAGAAAACTTGTTTAAACATAAAACCAAACACCTTGTGATCTTGAATCAATTTGTGCACGAAAATGTATCAAGTAAGCAAGCAAATCTCATCAATATAGCACCAAAGGTACATCAAGCATAAACAACAATGGATCACATCTTGAATTATGGATTGGATCTAGAATTTTACCAAATCTTTCACAAACTTTGAATCTTCTTCAAGAACACACAACCACAAGCCTTGATCTCTCACAATTGATGAAGAAAAGTAGTGTTTATGTTGAGGTTTAGCTCTAAATTAGTGAGGTTCAAGATGTGACTCACTAATTTGTGTGGAAGAAAAAGAGCTTTGAGTGATGGGTTTGGAAGAGGTGAGGAGAGAATTTGCAATAAGTTTCTTGGCTATCAAAGCTTCAAGAAATGAATTTGCAATAAGTTTTTTGGCTATCAAAGCTTGAAAAATGAAGAGGGGAATGCCTCAATTTATAGCACTTAGGCTTGGGAAATTTTGTGGCTTGGAGTTAGGATTGGAAAATAGAATTAGGCTTGGGAAATGGTTTTGGAGCCAAAAATGAAATCCAATGGTCTTGATGCAATCACATGAGGGTTTATGATTAAATGATGTAGAGAATCAAATGTAAGAACTAAGTCATGCTTCCCATGCTTGCAAATGATGTCAACACTTTCAAAAGCTGAAATTTGCCTTCATTTTTCCAAATTCGCACTGGTGCAATCGATTTGCACCTTATGCAAATCTATTTACATTGCTGAAAAAGGCAAAATCTGGGGCAAAAATAGTTATGCAAATCGATTGCTGTCTTATTGTGGACCTCCGATTTTTTTTAATACCGGGCCATACCTCTGATCTGTAGAGATACGTGAACTGACTCTTTTTTGTCGCTTAATGCTTTCGCATTTTTGAAAATATCACAGAGTCGCCACCGACCTTTTATTTTATCCAATTAAGGAAAGGTTTATAAAAGAAACAGAAAAAAGACCTTTAAGAAATTCTGGGTAAGGGGGTAGGTTATACAAAGGGAAGGTGTTAGCACCCTTTGTATCCATGGTTATCCATGGGCTCTTAAGTTTGCTTAGCTCATTTGTTTTTCGATCACTTTTCAATTGCTCTGAAATTGCTCATATGTGGTTTCAAATACCTTTGTAAATTGAATTTTGTAATGATCCGTGTGTGGATGTATACAAAATGCTTGTTTATCTTTCGAAAGATGTTTTGAAAAGAACGTTAATTTTGTAATAACCCGTGTTTGGATGTATACAAAGTATTGTCTTTTTTGAAAGTTTTGAAAGATCAACAGTGTATGAGAATTTTGTTTGTTTTGATTTGAGCAAGCAAACTAGGAGGTCTACCCTGAGTTGTAAGGTCTTTATCCTATTTCCTTTAAAAATCTATCCTTTCATCGGATATAAAAGCAAGGTTCGATTTTGTACTCAAAACAGTGGAATTTTGACTTTGATTTTGAAAGATTGTGAAAAAGGATTACCTGAAGAGGTGCAAATGTGATTGTGATTGGATTCAGATATTTATCTTTGAAGTTAGTGATCTAACGGTTCAATTTTATCTTTGACATACACGCAGTTTATATGTGCTGGAAATTAAAATGCGGAAATGTAAAGTGCGGAAAGTAAATCTACGTTATTACATCGATTGTGCAGGAAATGTAAACTAGCCTATCTACATGAATTTGACATCCTATACATTTATCTAGGAATTTAAATTGCAAGAAAAATAAAAGGCATGTTTTTGGACTTTTTATGATTTATTTTAATTATAATTAATGCATGATTAATTAAATTAAAATGAAGAAAAAAGATGAAAATAGATTTAAACCTAGAAATTAAGTTTAAAATATGTACAAAATATTTGTCAATTAATTTTAAAACAAAACTAATTTTTTTTGATTTTTTGAAATGATTTGAAGTTGATTTAAGTTAATTAAAACATAATTATGCAAATAATTATACAAATAATTAAAACTTAAAGATAAAATTATTCAAAATATGTACAAAATTAGTTTATAATATATAAACAATATTTAATACAAAGAACAATTTTTTTTTTATGATTTTTTGATTGGTTGGAATAATTAAAAAGCAAATATATAAATATATACTAATTAATTATGCAAAATATTGAAATTTTGAAGAAAATAAAATATTTTTATTTCAGAAAATAATATATTATTTTAGAAGTCTAAAAATATTTTTTGTGTATTTTTTGGATTTTTAAAACTATTTTTAATTAATTTAACAAAGAAATTAAAATAAAAATAGAAAATAAAATAGAAATAAAGGATACTGATCCTGTGTGGTTGTTTGTGAGGGAGCATGGTGTGCATGCGTGATCTGGAGCGTTGGATGAGTCATAAATGAGATCAGATGGTCCAGATGGTGAGGGAACATCACTTATGACACGCCTGCAAAACACTGAAACCAAGGGTTATATTCAAAAAAAAGCGCGCGCGTCAGAACCAATAGGGGGGGGACACGTCTTCGTCTTCAACCTTCAGACAAGACTTTTAATAGCGCTTTCTTACCAAAAGCGCTGTAATTGGTTACTTACTAAACCTGCAAAATAGCGAATAGGGTCAAACGCACACATACATTTAGCGCGATGGTACCATTCAATTCGTTTTGTCCATACGAATCTAATGGTGCTATTTAGAACTTCTAATTTTGCCTAATTTGGAAAGCCCTAAATTTGAAGCTATGAACCCTAAAATGGTAGTTTCGTTTATACGTGTCCAAACTTCAATTAAGTTTCCAGAAATGATCTACACCTCAAACCAAACTCAATAGTATGTCTACATCTTGTTAAACATGTGTGAATAACCAGATACGAATTGATTTTAGTTTGAACAAATTTTGACCTGTGTAGCTCGATTCAGTGAGCTTCAAGGCTTGTAATTGATTGAGATAGTTTCAGTGATGTTTAAGGAAGGTGTATGAATGCTTAGTTTGTATTGAAATGGACTGAAATTACAAATTCGAATTTGAGTTTTTCTTTGAATTTTTTGAAGTGATTACAAGTGTTATATGCTATGCTATGCTTCTGAATTCGTGTCCTCTTCTTTGCTGAACTAAGATAGCTTATTTATAAGCTATGTGTGCTTAGAAATGAAGCTAAGATGTGTCTTAGTTGCCTTTGTTGAAACTTTGCATTTTTTAATATAAAAAAGCTTGAATTCTTGACCAAGTCATCTTGCCTTCAATGCACCTGCCTTGCCCTTCAATTCTCTGCAGAAAGATGAAGATTCTTTGAGGTGAGTCATGCTTGATTTGTAAGCTAACCTTTATCCATGCATTTTCCTTTTAATTTTAATCTTAAAGTAAGATAAAATCATGCAAAAATGGATAAAAAAAGGTATGGGCTTAGTCTTGGTCGTGGGAGGCCCATAGTAACATGGAAATGATGTTTGAATGCTGAAAACTTGGCCCCATTTGGAAAAAATACATTTTTGAGCAATGTTGATTTCATGCATTTTACCAAAATTTAGCCAACTTCAACAAGGTGTAAATCCTTCAATTTTTGTCATATGAAGGAGATCTTGCACTTTTTGGAAACCTCAAAGAGTCCTCTAACCAATGTCTTTGGTCTCATGTCAAAATGATTTTTGAAGCTCCTTGTGTGTCCTTTTGAAAAAAGTGTCTTTTTGTTGACTTTGAAAATGACCTGTAATGTCTTTGATCATATTTTTCAAATGGTGAATCCAATGACCATGGGATCAATGGCATTTGAAAGATAATTGAATTTCCTTCAAAACAAGCTTTGGTTTGAATTTTTTGGATGAAGGATGAGAGAGTTATGATCAGTCAAAGTTGAGTTGACTTTTCAGGCAAAAACCCTAATTTTGAATCTTAGGGTTTTGTTGATTTTTGATCTTTCCTTGATGAATTATGATCATCCAATGATCAAATGATGAATCCTTTGACAAAATATGGACTTTGACAAAAAATTTCATTTTTGACTGTCTGTTGACTTTTTTGGTCAAACGGGTCGTCTGTTGACTGTTTGAGCTGCTGACGGTGCGTCTGAGTGATTTGAAGTTTGAAAATTTGTATGATGGTACTTTGAGATATATGGATGTATATGAAATCCATTTGAGCTCTCAAAAACTTGTTGCCCCTGTAAAAACAAGAAAAACCCTGATTAGGGACTGTTTGTGTAGGAGACAGTTAAGCGTACCTGATTTTTGTGCAGTGTTGAGTCTCTGCTAATCATGTGATATTCAGAAGACTTCTTGAACAAAAATCTTGGAATTTTGAATTGTGAAAGATTGATTTGATTGATGGTACAAAACACTGAGAATTGTACTGCCAGCAGTTTGGCTGTCGACTGACTGTTCAGGTACTGAAGCAGCAGCTAAAGTGAAAAATCAACAGTCAAAGTTAATTTTCTTTTTTGTTGTTTTTGTTTTATGTTTTATGAGAAAGATGAAAGTTTATTTACATGACTTGTTAGAAAAACACAGACATAATAAATAACTAATATTTACGGCATGCGGGCAAAATTACCGATAATAACCCTGAAAATCATTTAATGCACAGAAATAGGAATATTTGACTGGCAGAAAACACACAAAATATTATCTTAGTAACTAAGCAATATTATGACAAATAGTACAACATTTAATACTGACAGTACAAATATCACATACTATATTGAACAGTACGACGAATAAACGGTACATTTAAGAAATAAGAAATACGGCAAATTTTAAGAATGACGATTAATGACCCATGCTATGAATAATAACATGTAGATGATTGGGAGCATAACCATTGCAAGTCCACACTCCTCAGGACTATGCAGGCAGAAGAAAGTCATGATCACCGTAGCAATGGTGATGACTGTAAGAAACAGTGTCTCTATCCACTTTGCCATTCTTGTCAGGGAAGAAGAGAAAATAGATATGAGATAGGAATTTGAAAGATGAGTTGGAATTTGATGTGAGATTTTATGAAAGAAAATGAGAGGTATTTATAGAATGGAAAGAATGAAAGAGACGTTGGGGAATGATGTGATTCCGTACAAAAGGAGAATTTGAGTGAAAGTAAGATTTGAAAGAAAGTGTATGATAGTGTTGGAAAAAAGAGAGATTTGATTTTTGAAAAAGAGATTTGAAAGATTTTTGAAAATAATGGAATATAGTACAAAAATTAGTGGGAAACAAAAGATAATAATAATCTATTTGTTACCAGTACAGTCTGAGCTTCCTGATTCTGCGCCTGCAAAAAGATTTAACTCTGTACCAATTGTGTCAGTACCATTTATCTGTAAATAAATAAATAGCATGTGTGAAGTAATACACAGTATTTGGCGTTTGCGTAAGAATAAATTCAACTGCAAGCCAAATTACTGTATAAGAAAAATTCTAAAAACTAAGTATTTCATATGTCAGGATATTTGTTGAAATAAAAATCCATGATTATATGAGACCCTTAATTTTTAGATTGGAGTTTTCTTGAAAAATATGTGGGCAAATTTTGGGGTATAACAGTTGCCCCTATTCAATCTTCTTAAACCTGAAGAGATTGTATGAAATCTGAAGGTAGAAGATGATTGAATATTTAGATGCCCTGAAAATTTGCACTTACCTTGATCAGAAGAGATGTTGGAAGTGGCCTTTGAATGTCGTCTGCGAAATGTTGTTGGCAGATTGAAACATTACCTGAGATGGGCTTTCAGATGCCACCTGGTGAATGGGTTGATGGTTTGTTCATCAGAATGAATCCATTGATTATATCTTGATGAAGGATTTGAAAGTCTTTGTGTTGACTGTTTCGGAACCGTCCAAGGTTACCGCTTTAAGTCTTGGAGGATGATTGCTACGGAACTTGTCCAAAGTTTTTTGCTTTAGATTTTGAAAGTTGATCATTGTGGAACCGTTTGAGGTATCAGCTTTAGATCTTTGATGTTAGATCATTCTGGAACCGTCTGAGGTATCGCTTTAGATCTGCAATGTTAGATCGTTTTGGAACCGTCTGAGGTATCGCTTTAGATCTGCAATGTTAGATCGTTTTGGAACCGTCTGAGGTATCGCTTTAGATCTGCAATGTTAGATCGTTTTGGAACCGTCTGAGGTATCGCTTTAGATCTTTGATGATAGATCGTTTTGGAACCGTCTGAGGTATCAACTTTGATCTGTGATGCTTGTTTTTGAGTTGGTAAGTGATCAGAATGAATCTTCGGCTTGATTATATCTGAGAGAACCGTTCATGGAATTCAGGTGAACACGGCATGTGATTGAGAACATCTTTGTTGAAGATATCCGTCTACCTGAAAAATCAAGTTAGTGATATGCAATGTTTATGATGCATGTAAATGTGAGATATTCCCGGAGAAATATGCATGTTATGCTGTGTATGAACATGCGTATGCATGATGCATGAATATGATGAATGTATGAATGTATGAATGTATGAATGTATGAATGTGAATGTGAATGTGAATGTGATGCGTGTCAAGCTTCTAGTTGGAAAAAATAAATTCCCACTAGTCAGCTGGACATGAATGTATTGTGATCGTTGATGATCTTTTGTCTTGCTTGAGTACCCTCGTCTGGGGAAATTCTTTGAGAACCCGGGTATCCCGTTGAAGGATCTTTGACTACTGCTTGGGGAACCAAAGGTAACTGGAAGTTCTGATGCCCTTTCAAATGGGAATGAGGAAGATGCATAATCCTCCGATGCACTATCTGACCAAGTCCGGGTGCGGGGATCACATTTTCTGAAGATAGTAATCTGGAACAGCCCTGCTGGGGAATAAGACTTCTTTTGAAGAGAAAATCTTTTTGAGGAATTTGCTGAGAAATGCGTTTCTCTTGGTGATTTCCTTTTGATGGAATGATGTCCAGATGATCGGGACATTTCCTGAATGCCATTCCTGTTTTTCCTGGTAAACATCAATCATATTCAAATGCATATGTTCATTCAAAATTATCATTGGGACGCTTACGTATTTAAAACAGAAAAAGTGAAAGTAGTGATCTTTGAAAAAGCTGCATTGGAAAGAGCCATGATAGGCGGGTTAGCACAGGGAGACAACAATCCTAGAAGTAGGAAACTGTCAGAAAGTTTTGAAAAATATTTATGAAGATAAATAGCTATGTGAAAATGATCCAGTCAAGTTTCAACTCTGCTATTGCCAATCTGTCTTCGAGCATATCATCCCTCACTTGTTGGAAGAAAGTGATTAGACTGATCGGTGTCTTTGAGGTGTTGAATCTTGATGGTGAGTGGGCAGCTGAACGGAACATAGTTGTATGCTTCATTCCCTAACTTTTTCCTAGGCCGCCCTTTCAGGTTTTCAGCCTACCGGGATAGTATTTGTTTAGTCTCTAATTTTTGCCTGGACCGCCCTTTCGGGTTTTCAATCCACCGAGACGCTCATTTTTGCCTAAGTTGCCCTTTCAGGTTTTCAACTTAGCGAGCTGTTTTTTTTCTTTTTAAGAGAAGTATTTTTTGACTATGTCAGCATTCACAGGGTGTGGGAAATCCTCGCCATCCATGGTGGTAAGCAACATGGCGCCGCCGGAGAATATTTTCTTGATTATGAATGGTCCCTCGTAGGTGGGAGTCCATTTGCCTCTGGGATCACCTTGTGGTAAGATGATGCGTTTGACAACCAAGCCACCAGTTTGGTATGCTTGACTTTTGACTTTTTTGTTGAAGGCTTTGATCATGCGTTTTTGGTATAGCTGACCATGACAAATAGCTGCGAGCCTTTTCTCATCAATCAAGTTTATCTGGTCCAACCGTGTTTGAATCCAATCGTCTTCGTCTAGATTGGCTTCTTTCATAATCCTTAGGGAAGGAATCTGAATTTCAATTGGAAGAACTGCCTCCATACCATAGACTAAGGAAAATGGAGTTGCCCCTGTCGAAGTACGCGCAGATGTGCGATAACCATGAAGAGCAAAAGGTAACATCTCATGCCAGTCTTTGTAGGTTACTGTCATTTTTTGTATGATTTTCTTGATGTTCTTGTTGGCAGCTTCCACCGCGCCGTTCATCTTTGGTCGATATGGAGAAGAATTATGATGTTTGATCTTGAACTGTGTGCAAAGTTCAGTAATCATTCTGTTGTTCAGATTTGTGCCATTGTCCGTGATAATCCGTTCAGGGATGCCATACCGACAAATGAGATTGTATTTGATGAACCGGGCTACCACATTTTTGGTGACAGAAGCAAATGAAGCTGCTTCTACCCACTTTGTGAAGTAGTTAATAGCGACCAGGATAAAGCGATGTCCGTTGGAGGCAGTAGGTTTGATTTCTCCAATCATATCAATACCCCACATTGCAAAAGGCCAAGGGGCCGTCAGGACGCTTAATGGGACTGGAGGTACATGTACTTTGTCAGCGTATATCTGGCATTTGTGACATGTTCGGGAGTGATGATGGCAGTCTGTTTCCATGGTAGACCAGTAATAACCTGCTCTAAGGATCCTTTTAGCCATTGTATGTCCACTGGAATGAGTACCGAAAGCACCATTGTGTATTTCTTCCATGATCTGTTCTGCTTCCTTCTTGTTTACACAGCGAAGTAAAGTCGAGTCATGGTTGTGCTTGTATAAGGTTCCATTGCTTAGAAAGAATTTGGCAGCAAATCTCCTTAGAAACTTTCTGTCGTTAATGGATGCCCCTTCAGGGTACTCCTGAGCTTCGAGATATCTTTTTACTTCATGGAACCATGGTTTTTCCTCGGTTCCTTCGGTATTGATCTCATTGCAATAGGATGGTTCATCTTGCCTGTAAATGGTGATCATAGGCGCCTCGTTGTCCCACCTGACTTTGAACATGGATGACATGGTAGCTAAAGCATCAGCTAGTTGATTTTCCTCGCGTGGGATGTGTTCGAAAGTGATTTCTTCGAAGTAAGGAATCAAACTCAGCACATATGCTTTGTAAGGAATCAGATTTGGGTGCTTTGTGTCCCATTCCCCTTTGACTTGGTAGATTACCAAGGCCGAGTCTCCGTAGACTTCTAGGAATTTGATTCTTAGATCGATTGCAGCTTTAAGACCCAGAATACATGCTTCGTATTCGGCTATATTGTTAGTGCAATTGAAGCATATCCTGGCTCGGATCCTTCTTCTGGTCCTGGTTGTTTGTAGTCATTGACTAGCATAATGTCTTCGTCCGGGAAGTCAAAGTTCAATGCTTGATAATCGTCCACTGCTTGATGAGCCAGATGATCAGCTACCACACTTCCTTTGATTGCTTTTTGTGAAGTGTATTGAATGTCATATTCTGTTAAGATCATTTGCCATCTCGCTATTCTTCCAGAGAGAGCAGGTTTTTCGAACACGTATTTGATGGGATCCATCTTGGAGATTAGGAAAGTGGTGTGATTTAGCATGTACTGTCTTAGTTGGCGAGCTGCCCAAGCTAAGGCACAACAAGTTTTTTCGAGTAGTGAGTATCTTGTTTCACAATCGGTAAACTTTTTGCTAAGATAGTAGATTGCGTGCTCCTTTCGGCCGGATTCGTCATGTTGTCCCAGCACACACCCCATTGAGTCTTCTAACACAGTTAGGTACATTATCAGAGGTCTGCCTTCCACAGGTGGCAACAAGATTGGAGGTTTTTGGAGATATTCTTTGATTTTGTCAAAGGCTAACTGGCATTTGTCATTCCACCTTTCTACTTGATCTTTCTTCAACAGTTTGAAGATCGACACACAAGTAGTAGTCATGTGGGCAATAAATCGGGCGATGTAATTCAGACGTCCCAAGAATCCTCTGACTTGTTTCTCAGTACGAGGTATAGGCATTTCTTGAATGGCTTTAACCTTGGCGGGATCAACCTCAATACCTTTGCTGCTGACGATGAAACCTAAGAGTTTGCCGGATCTTACTCCAAAGGTACACTTATTTGGGTTCAGTCGCAACTTGTATTTCTTGAGTCTGTCAGACAACTTGTGTAAATGACCCAAATGTTCTTCCTCGGTGTTGGATTTTGCAATCATGTCATCGACATACACCTCTATTTCTTGATGAATCATATCATGAAATAGCGCTACCATTGCACGTTGGTAGGTTGCTCCTGCGTTTTTCAGACCAAAGGGCATTACTTTGTAACAAAAGGTTCCCCAGGGTGTTGTGAAGGTTGTTTTTTCCATGTCTTCGGGTGCCATCTTGATTTGATTGTACCCTGAGAATCCGTCCATAAAGGAGAATACCTTGCATTGTGCGGTATTGTCAACCAGTACATCGATGTGTGGTAAAGGGAAATCATCTTTGGGGCTTGCCCGGTTCAGATCTCTGTAGTCCACGCACATTCTGACTTTCCCGTCTTTTTTAGGTACAGGGACGATGTTAGCTATCCAAGGAGGATAACTTACAACTTTTAGGAATCCGGCATTGAACTGTTTTTCAACCTCGTCTTTGATCTTTTTTGACATATCAGGCCTACTTCTTCGTAGTTTTTGTTTGACTGGAATGCTACCTTCTTTGATTGGTAGGCGATGAACTACAATGTCCGTGTCAAGGCCTGGCATATCCTCATAGGACCAGGCGAATATCTCGACGTAGTCTCGCAGCATTTGAATCAGTCTTTGCTTGACGCTGTGTTCTAAATCAGCCCCTATTTTGACTTCTTTCTTTTCTTCGTCGCTGCCCAAGTTGATGACCTCAATTGGCTCCTCGTGAGGCTGTATGGCCTTGTCTTCTTGTTCTAGCAGCCTTGCAAGTTCTCTTGGCACTTCACAATCCTCCTCACTTTCGTCCTCAGTTTGGTAGATCGGATTTTCAAAGTCATGACGGGCAATAGCAGAATCGTTGTTGACTGGATCCAGAGTGTATGTGAATCTGCAAGTTAATTATGTGAGTGTGTGTGAAGAAAAAACATAGCTATTAGAAGGCGAAGAAAGAAGGAAAAAGGATCACAAAATTTAAATATGCAAGCGTCCCATGATTTTATTGAATGCACATGATCATGATATGATAAGCCCTTATAGAAGGACCAGTGTGCTAAGGCACACGGCTTTCAAGCTCATGGTTCGATTGTTCAGGAACCACTTTTATCTTTGCACATTATACACAAAGAAAACAGGAAATGGCAGTTACTCCTGGTCAAAGGAGATCACATCCTCAGTTTTCCAGTTGTTCAATCCACTGTTGTGAGCAGGGGGGACCCAGCTGTTCCAGTTGCAGTTGTCTTTTTCATCTTCCACAGCATTGATTTCATTAGTGGGAAAATGAGCTGGTGATCCTTCGGGATAAGGGATATACTCTGCTGGATACGAGAGCCCAGGCTGAGATATCTCTGTTGGCTGAGCGAGATGCTCGATAAGGCCGTCCCATGAAGTCGGGATGATGTCTTGAATAGAGACTTGTGCATCTTGGTGAGGAGTGTATGCTGACAGAAAGCAACCCTCGTTATTTGGTATTTCCCTGGCTTTTTCAAGAGCGAAATTGTCATCGTAATGTTCATCCCATCCAGTTGGGACAATGTCCTCCATGGCAATATAAGAATTCTGAGGTGTGGCATACTGATAATTATACCCGCCGTTTGGTTCTTGAACAGCATCCCACATTCCCATGGGAATGGGTGGAATCTCATCTGGATATGGCTGAATGATATGGTTTATGAACACTCCTTCATCTTCAATAGCGTTTACTTCTTGGCTGACGAAGTGTGACATTAATCCTCCAGAACGAAGACTTTGATCATTCTTTTGATTTTCACTATCATAGCCCAGACCTAGCTTGTCAGATTTGTAGGGTATATCGGGAAGCTGTCCCCATACTGTGCAATCACCCTGTTCAATCATGGTTTTGGCATCTTTGAGAGAAGCCATAGTTGTGGTTGGAGTAGCAGGAATATGCTTGGTGGTAGAGACATAAACCCTAGTTTGTTTTCTGCATAAACCCTAGTTTGTAACCGAACCTAGTTTGTAACCGAACCTCAGTATATCTCCATGCTTTCTTCATCAAGTTCCTCAAGTAAAGAAGAAATGTCTTCTGCTCATCTTGTTCATCGCAAGTATGGTTATGTCCCTTTGAAGACTTGTTCTATTCTTTCAACTGAACTGGAAGTCCTGTCTGAATCTTCAGTAGATTTTGAAAATCTAAGAATACATGGTTTCAACCCTACTGCTGAGACAATGGAACAAGGCTGGTCAAACTACCTTGATAGATTGGTTGGAATAATTTATCCTGCTTTAGTAACAGATTTCTGGGCTCATGCAACGGTTACCCCAACTGCAATCATCTCCTTCGTGTTAGGGCATGAAGTTGTGATAACTGAGAAGTTAATCAGAAAGTTGTACAATCTGGATGACGAAGAAGGAAGCACAGGTGCTCTTCCTGGTAGAGTTGATTGGACGACAGTTGAGAGACAAATATCTAATGTTTGTGGTATTGCATCTCATCAAACTGGTTTGTTGAAGCCGTTCTACAAAGTTTGGGCTGAGATTATTCTAGGATCTCTCTATCATAGAAAGAGATCTTTTACCTCAACATACATCAATCCGGATCAGAAGTATGCTTTCTTCTGCATTGGAAGAGGGATTGAAGTCAACATCTCAAACATTCTATTTCAGAATTTGAAAACATATATTGAAGAGTCACGAGATGAAGAACGCAAGAAGTTTCCAGACTTCAAAAAGAATGCTATTCCCTTCGCCAGAATGATTTCAGACATTCTGATAGAAAGTGACTTATTGGATCCTCTAAGAACTATTGGAACGTCCAAGTTCTTTGGTGTCATTCAAGGACATGTTATGAATGGCTTTGATCTACAAAGGATGCGTCTAATTGAGAAGGTAACTTCTGTTCCAAGAATATTCCCAGATATTCTGACTAAAAGGGTTCCTGTTGAAGGCTTTGCTTCCTTGTTCAAAAAAGAGCTTAACAAGGCTGTTAAGCGTTACTTGAAAACTTCTGTAATAGCTCAATCTTCTATTGATCCGGCATGGATTCGAGGAAGAGTGCTTCCTTCTCTGGCCGAGTTGCAGCAGAAGGAACAGAAGAAGAAAGAAGCAAGATTGAAGAGAAAAGCTTCAGAAGAAGAAGCTAAGCAAGCTAAGAAGTCGAAGATCTCTTTTGATCCTTACAAAGTAAATTCTAAAGAATTCCAACAGAAGCGCATCAGGGATTCTTTCCGTGGTTTAAGAGCTGGCAGTTCGTCTCAACAAAAGCCTCCTTCTTCTGAACCTCAAAATACTCTCACCATCCCAAACAGTATCCAACCACCTCCTTCTCCTGTTATTCTTCATCCCCTACCACTAAATGTTTGTCCCCCAACACCTTCTGATATCTCCTCTTCTTCTACCCTCACCACAGAATCTCCACTTTCTTTAACCCTTTCCTTATCTGACAGAGAATCCAACCCTTATTCTCTTCTTTACCCTGACTATTGCTTCACCTTTAACCCTCCTGAACCCACCATTCCTATTGATTTTGCTCTGTTCAACTTAAAGTTCAAAAATAGGATGGAAATTCTGAGAGCTGCTCATGACTCCAAGCTGGATCATGTTGCTACTCGAGGCTTATGGAATCGCTTTAGAAGGGAGTTTTGGAATGATGCACTGAAAATCCAGAGGAGATGTGTTGCTGAAGCATCTGGATCTTCTGGTTACTACTTGGATCTTGATGATGGCAAGTACTATCATCAAATCAGAAACCGGACACCTCTTGAGGAGAAGAAGTTCACTAATGAGTTGGAAGATGAACCATGTCTGACTATGGTTGTTTGGATGCCTCTGTATCCGGTTCTGACTAGAGATTTCAAATGGCTATTTAACTGGCTAAGGATGAATCCTTCTGAGGAAGCTCCAGATATGGTTATTCCTGAAGTTGTCTACCCTTCAGAAGTTGCTGCTCCCATTCCTCCAAAGAATCTTGCTGAGATTCTTCAAGCCTTGGAGAATGAAGATTCTGAGATCCCCGATCCAGAATATGCTGAAATTGCTTCTGAGTCAGACTCAGATGTTGAGATGGAAGATGCTGAGAATCATCCTGCTGAAGATGATATTCTCACTTTAGATGCTGTTGCTGGTAATGCTATCCTTCTAAATGATAGTAGTGCATCTTCTTCTACTGAACCCTCCGCTCTGGTGAACGCTATCAAGGCTCTTCAACAGAATCAAGATGTTCTTGCTTCTCGCCTGGATAAGCATGATGCAGCACATGAAGAGTTCAGAGACTTCATGAAGAAGCAAAATGAAAGCACTGCTGGGATTCATGACATGCTGGCCAAGATTATGTCTAAGCTAGGCTAGTCGTAGTCTTTTGTGTCTTAGTTGTCTCTTGTTCTTGCATCTGTCTTCTTGCATTGTTTCTTGTATCTTCTGATAATTCTTCTGATCAAATCAATGAAAATTATCTTCTTTTCTCTCATATTGTTTGTTTTTCATCTGAATCTTTTATGTTTTTTGATGTTATGACAAAAAGGGGGAGAAAATGTGATAAATAATCTGATTTATATTATCAGTTGCTGGGAGTAAGTCTCCACATTTCTAACAGAATTTGTAAGTTCTATGTCTTTGAGTTTTTTGCAGGATTGAAGACATTCTAAAAAGCTCAACATGAGAAGCAAAGACATGGGGGAAAAGCAATTCTATATAGAAACATGCTCATGGAAGTTGAAGCAAGCTGAGTGCTGGGAAGCTTCAAGATCAGAAGAAAGAAGGAAGAATGTTATGATATTCTCGTGGCAGAATATGCTATAACACATTCTTATCCCTTATATGTTCTTATTCATTTTTTATGTGTTCTGATACAATTTGCTTTGTGCTCTGATACATACTATATGCTCTGATACATATTTTGTGTTCTGATTCATTCATGCTCTGACTTTTGTCGTTTAGCTTGTTCTGAAACATTTCAGGATGTAGAGATGCTCTGATGATGCTCTGGTACATTCAACAATGTTCTGATACAATCTAGCATGCAATGATTCAAGAAGAAATTCAACGCTCTGAAGCTGTCCTATGGAAGCAAGAAGCAGAAGCTCTGAATGTTTTGAAGTTCTAAGCTTATGTGAACGTCTCAACTAAAATGAAAAATACTCAGGGAAGTCTTTTATTTATAAATTTCTTCCAGTATTTATTTCAGGGGGAGATTATTTATCTCAGGGGGAGATTGTTAATCTCAGGGGGAGACATACTCACACACTATGTTTATATGCTTATGCTATAACTGTGTAATTATCTTTAGCCGTCTGATATTCTGATTGCAAATTCATATCATTTATATATGTTTTTTTCATCATCAAAAAGGGGGAGATTGTTAGAACAATATTTGTTCTGATCAATATTCTTAGTTTTGATGATAATAATGTATAAGAATTTTGCTTGAGATAATGTGGCACTCTAATCCTATAAAATTTCCATTCCAGGAAATATATAAAGAGTATGCACAAATTCAGCGCAAGAAGCACTGACTCAGAAGGTTCAAGTATGCAACATCAGAACATGCTCTCGCAAGACATCAGAAGATGGTCAAGCAGAATCAGAACATGGTCTATTGAAGCATCAAAAGAACTTGAGATCAGAAGCAGAAGCACTGAAGTTCTCATGGTATCACGCTAGAAGCACTTCAAGGTCAGAAGACAAGAAGATGCTCTGCACCAAGCTGTTTGACTCTGATGATATTCAAACGTTGTTTATACAAACATCAGATCAGGAGCAAGTACAAGATGGCAGACTATGCTGACTGACAAAAAGAACGTTAGAAGCTATTAAAGGCAACGTCAGTTAAAGCAGGAAAAACAAGGCCCGAGGTAGTTGGAGTGAAACATTAAATGAAATGCTGTACGAATCACGCAACGCATTAAATGCTCCCAACGGTCATCTTCTCAAACGCCTATAAATAGAAGTTCTGATGAGAAGCTGAAAACAACACTTTGCGCAAACATACAGAAACGCTGTCAAATTCAAAAGCTCTCAAACTTCATCTTCAACCTCACTTCATTACTGTTATAATATCTTAGTGAGATTAAGCTTAAACTTAAGAGAAAAATCACAGTTGTGATAATAGCTTATTAAGAAGCATTGTAACTCTTATAAGAATTTGTTTACATTCATTAGTAAGAACTAGAGGAGATCAAGTTGTGATCGGATTCTCTAGAAAGTCTTAGAGGGTATCTAAACATTGTGTTCCTAGAGTGATCAGGTTGTGATCAGAATACTCTAGAAGACTTAGAGGTTATCTAAGTGGAAAACCATTGTAATCTCGTGTGATTAGTGGATTAAATCCTCAGGTGAGGTAAATCACTCCAAGGGGGTGGACTGAAGTAGTTTAGTTAACAACGAACTGGGATAAAAATCATTGTGCAAATTGTTTTTATCTTAAGAGTTTTAAAACTACACTTATTCAAACCCCCCCTTTCTAAGTGTTTTTCCATCCTTCATCCGGAGTCTCGACCGTTCTCGGAGCAACTGCTGGCGTTCTTCCTATTGTTTGTAAACCTTAGAAAGAAATTTCACCTTTATTTTTCAAGTAAATTCGTTTTATTTTGAAAACGTTTGTTTCAAGAACATGACTGTCAGACTTAAAAAATGCAATTTTAAGAAACTGAATAAGACTCAATTGCAAAGAAAAGGCACAAGGCTCGAATTGTTATTTATATGGAATGGTAATCAGCCGAAGGCATGATTCCATGGAGTATTTACAAAGTTGGAAATTGGTAATTTTTGGGAAAAGGGCTACGCTGAAACGTGACGACCATTATATTTCCCTTCCACTCTGAGTTGCGCTGTATTCGTGCTTCGTAGAAGATGACCTACTGACGATGAATACTCCGCTATGGATTTTTTTGTATGATCAAGTTTGTCCTGAACACAGTTACTTGCCATATATCCCTAACTTTTGCGTAGATTACCCCTTCCAGGTTTTAAATCTACCAGGATTGATTATTATTTTTTTATGTCTCTAATTTTTGCCTGAATCGCCCTTTCGGGTTTTCGATTCATCGAGACGCTCTTTTTTGCCTAAGTCGCTCTTTGCGAGTTTTCAACTTAGCGAGCTGTTCTTTTTTTATTTATTTAGGCGAAGTATTTCTTGACTGCGTCGACGTTTACAGGACGGGTGAATTCTTCTCCATCCATAGTCGTGAGTATTAAGGCTCCTCCCGAGGAAGCTCTCTTGACCACGTATGGGCCGTCATAATTAGGAGTCCATTTCCCCTAGAATCTATGAGAAAAGATTGAATCTTTTTTAGCACAAGGTCGCCTTCTTTGATTGTGAGAGGTCGGACCTTTTTGTCGAAAGCTTTCTCCATTCTTTGTTGATATAGCTGTCCGTGGCATAAAGCTGTCATGCGCTTTTCTTCGATTAAGTTCAACTCATCGAATCTGTTTTGACACCACTCGGCTTCTGTTAATTTTGCCTCCATCAAGACTCTCATTGATGGGATCTCAACCTCTACGGGTAGGACTGCCTCCATGCCATACACAAGGGAGATAGGAGTTGCTCTAGTTGAAGTATATACAAATGTACGGTAACCATGAAGAGCAAACGGGAGCATTTCATGCCAATCTTTGTAAGTGATGACCATTTTCTGAATGATCTTCTTGATGTTTTTGTTAGCTGCTTCTACAGATCCATTCATCTTTGGTCTGTAAGGAGACGAGTTGTGATGTTCAATCTTGAATTATTCACAAAGTTCCTTCATCATTTTGTTGTTCAAATTTGACCCATTGTCAGTGATTATCTTGCTAGGAATGTCGTAGCGGTAGATGATGTGATGATGAATCTGACGACAACTTGTCTTGTGATTTTTGCATATGAAGCTGCTTCGACCCACTTGGTGAAATAGTCTATGGCTACCAAGATGAAGCGATGTCCGTTGGATGCTTTTGGCTCGATCATTCCGATCATGTCGATTCCCCACATGGAGAAAGGCCAAGGGGAAGAGAGTATGTTGAGAAGAGATGGTGGCACCTGAATTCTATCGGCGTAGATTTGACATTTGTGACACCTCTTTGCATACTGGTAGCAATCTGACTCCATCGTCAGCCAATAATATCCTTCTCTCAGTATTTTCCTTGTCATGGTATGTCCGTTGGTGTGAGTACCAAAGGAACCTTCATGTATTTCTCTCATGAGTGTTTCTGCTTCGTTTCTGTCAACGCATCTGAGCAGAACCATGTCGAAATTTCTCTTGTACATAACATCTTCATTCAGGAAGAAAATGCCAGCTAACTTTCTCAAAGTTTTTCTATCTTTCTTTGATTCCCCAAGAGGGTACTCTTGCCTTTGAAGAAAGTTTTTGATGTCGTGATACCACGGTTTGTCGTCGATAATTGCTTCTGCTGTGAAAACATGAGCGGGCCTATCCAGGCGCATAACATCAATCTGAGGAATGTCATTCCAATGATTTATCCTAATCATGGAAAAGAGTGTGGCTAATGCATCAGCCAAGTTGTTTTCTTCACGAGGAATGTGATGAAAATCTACCCTGTTGAAGAATGGTAACAATCTTCTCGCGTAGTCTTTGTAAGGGATTAGCCCAGGTTGGCGTGTTTCCCATTCTCCTTTGATTTGATTGATGACCAAAGCAGAATATCTATACACATCCAAGTGTTTGATTCTTAGATCCACGGCTTCTTTGAGACCCATGTGTAGCGGGGAAAATCTGAGATCGAAGCCATGGAATTGACTCGACTCAATATTTCGTTTGAAATCGCCACCGCACTTTATTTTTTCAAAGGAAAAGGGAAAAGAACGTAAAACCCAAAGTTTTGTTTTTAAAACAAGAAAGAGAACTCAGGTTCGGGTGTTGATTATATGAGGGGAAGGTTTAAAGCACCCCTCATATCTATGGTACTCCACAGGAACCTTTTTGAAAATCTGTGTCGTGTGTGCTAAAAAACGGTTTGTTTTATTTTTAAAATAAGCTCGGCAAAGCGTTAAGCTTTGGGCCTACATACCTCCTTGGTGCAATGGAGAAGTCAGAGCTAATGTAGTTCCTCTTAAAGGGAAAACAATTTTAAAACGAATAAACACTTTATCGTCGTCGGAGAGAAATACTCAGCCATTGATCTTGAGCATGAGAACAAACGAGTTCTTTGCATCGCTAATGAAATAAGGGCTCCAACTCGGATAAGATCGACGAGTATGCCATTAGCTCTCTCACGCGGAAAAGATCTCATTATATCAATCAATTTCAAAATCGTGGGGTATAACCACTCGTTTCGACAATTAACAGTGTCTAAACTTTTGAAGAAAAGAGGAAAAGGCCACTAAGGGCAAAAGATATTTTTTAAGAAAAAAGGTTTTGAAAAGGTTTGCAAACATAAGAATGTTTTTGAAAAAGGGAGAAGATTTTGAAAATTTAAGAATGGGAGGAGATGAAGAGGCTATCTTATTGCGTAAAATAAAAGCTAAGGAAAAGAACGGTCTAACCGAAGTAAGAAGCCAACACTTGACATTGTGAGTCAAGGTAGATTTCCCTTCCTTTGGACTTATCAATACCAACACATTTAACACTTGGGGATCCAGATGAACATATTATCTTAGCACCACTTCGCATTAAGCACATTAAAATTCTGACGAAAATCGGGCAGAGTAACGGCTGTTTTCGGGTAAAATCCTTATATCAATGCCTTGGAATTAACCATCAAGGGCTTTCAAGGAAATACCTGCATACATAAACAGACAACAATCCAATGCCAGACAGACAGAATAACAGCAGAGTAGCAATATCATGAGGGTCCAGAGGTACTAGGTCCATAAGTCCGAATCTCCAAAATGCTAGGGATAGTAACCAATAGTCCAAAAGAGAGCCTTAGGTGTTTTTTATATTTTTGTTATTTATTAGTGTTTTAGCATAAAAGTAAAGTATGGTCCAAGTGGACAAAAGAAAATGGCGGAAACATAAACATATGTCCAAGTGGACAAAGGGAAAATAGCGGAATATAAACGTCCAAATGGACAAAGGAAAAATAGCGGAATGTAAATATGACGAAATGATAAAATGAAGCGATAAAGCGAGAAATATAAAGAGCAATGTAATAAAGTGCGGAAATTAAAGTCAATTGTTAGATGTTAAAGATAACCATCTTGAAACTTGTCAAGTATGTTATCAAAGTTAGTAATGAAGATCGATGGTGAGTGAAGGATGTACTCGGATTTAAATTCAATAGAAATTTATCAGAAGCTTGATAAAATCATAGCGACTACACGATAAACCTCTATAAGTCTTAAATCAACCGCATACAATTCTCTTCCATATTTGATCTTTTTGATTCAGGACACGAAATATTGCGCTATGTTAAGCAGATCGCCAAGTGATTTATGTAGAAATCACCCTACAACGAGGCCGGTCAAAACTTTATGTGCTAATGCATGCGAGAAGAACGATATGTAGATCGTTTTCCGAAAGCAATACCGCACAAAAAGAAAAATGGTGAGTGATCTAGTCTTTACCAAGAATCCATAAGAATTCTCAAGGTATTAAGACTTTCATCGATCAAAATAAAAAGAAGTAAAAGATGGAACCACATTAAAAGCTCCTTTCATCCATAATTTCAATCACATAATTTTGCGGATTTGGATTCTCATCCTATCGACGCCCTAAGTCCATTGAAATTAGAGAGAAATTAGGCCTCTAACTTGTGATTCAAAGAAAATATCAAAAGAATGGAGTAGAAGATGAGTTAGAACCAAAAACAAGTCAAAAACCACAAAAACAAGCATTCTGCCCAGATGTAAATCGATTTACACAGAGTGTAAATCGATTTGCATAACTCTGTTTTCAAATCTGCGCAGTTTTTTAGTTGTGTAAATCGATTTGCACAACATAGTTTTCAAAAAAACAGCAAATAAAGAGAAGAAAACTTGTTTAAACATAAAACCAAACACCTTGTGATCTTGAATCAATTTGTGCACGAAAATGTATCAAGTAAGCAAGCAAATCTCATCAATATAGCACCAAAGGTACATCAAGCATAAACAACAATGGATCACATCTTGAATTATGGATTGGATCTAGAATTTTACCAAATCTTTCACAAACTTTGAATCTTCTTCAAGAACACACAACCACAAGCCTTGATCTCTCACAATTGATGAAGAAAAGTAGTGTTTATGTTGAGGTTTAGCTCTAAATTAGTGAGGTTCAAGATGTGACTCACTAATTTGTGTGGAAGAAAAAGAGCTTTGAGTGATGGGTTTGGAAGAGGTGAGGAGAGAATTTGCAATAAGTTTCTTGGCTATCAAAGCTTCAAGAAATGAATTTGCAATAAGTTTTTTGGCTATCAAAGCTTGAAAAATGAAGAGGGGAATGCCTCAATTTATAGCACTTAGGCTTGGGAAATTTTGTGGCTTGGAGTTAGGATTGGAAAATAGAATTAGGCTTGGGAAATGGTTTTGGAGCCAAAAATGAAATCCAATGGTCTTGATGCAATCACATGAGGGTTTATGATTAAATGATGTAGAGAATCAAATGTAAGAACTAAGTCATGCTTCCCATGCTTGCAAATGATGTCAACACTTTCAAAAGCTGAAATTTGCCTTCATTTTCCAAATTCGCACTGGTGCAATCGATTTGCACCTTATGCAAATCTATTTACATTGCTGAAAAAGGCAAAATCTGGGGCAAAAACAGTTATGCAAATCGATTGCTGTCTTATTGTGGACCTCCGATTTTTTTTAATACCGGGCCATACCTCTGATCTGTAGAGATACGTGAACTGACTCTTTTTTGTCGCTTAATGCTTTCGCATTTTTGAAAATATCACAGAGTCGCCACCGACCTTTTATTTTATCCAATTAAGGAAAGGTTTATAAAAGAAACAGAAAAAAGACCTTTAAGAAATTCTGGGTAAGGGGGTAGGTTATACAAAGGGAAGGTGTTAGCACCCTTTGTATCCATGGTTATCCATGGGCTCTTAAGTTTGCTTAGCTCATTTGATTTTCGATCACTTTTCAATTGCTCTGAAATTGCTCATATGTGGTTTCAAATACCTTTGTAAATTGAATTTTGTAATGATCCGTGTGTGGATGTATACAAAATGCTTGTTTATCTTTCGAAAGATGTTTTGAAAAGAACGTTAATTTTGTAATAACCCGTGTTTGGATGTATACAAAGTATTGTCTTTTTTGAAAGTTTTGAAAGATCAACAGTGTATGAGAATTTTGTTTGTTTTGATTTGAGCAAGCAAACTAGGAGGTCTACCCTGAGTTGTAAGGTCTTTATCCTATTTCCTTTAAAAATCTATCCTTTCATCGGATATAAAAGCAAGGTTCGATTTTGTACTCAAAACAGTGGAATTTTGACTTTGATTTTGAAAGATTGTGAAAAAGGATTACCTGAAGAGGTGCAAATGTGATTGTGATTGGATTCAGATATTTATCTTTGAAGTTAGTGATCTAACGGTTCAATTTTATCTTTGACATACACGCAGTTTATATGTGCTGGAAATTAAAATGCGGAAATGTAAAGTGCGGAAAGTAAATCTACGTTATTACATCGATTGTGCAGGAAATGTAAACTAGCCTATCTACATGAATTTGACATCCTATACATTTATCTAGGAATTTAAATTGCAAGAAAAATAAAAGGCATGTTTTTGGACTTTTTATGATTTATTTTAATTATAATTAATGCATGATTAATTAAATTAAAATGAAGAAAAAAGATGAAAATAGATTTAAACCTAGAAATTAAGTTTAAAATATGTACAAAATATTTGTCAATTAATTTTAAAACAAAACTAATTTTTTTTGATTTTTTGAAATGATTTGAAGTTGATTTAAGTTAATTAAAACATAATTATGCAAATAATTATACAAATAATTAAAACTTAAAGATAAAATTATTCAAAATATGTAAAAAATTAGTTTATAATATATAAACAATATTTAATACAAAGAACAATTTTTTTTTTATGATTTTTTGATTGGTTGGAATAATTAAAAAGCAAATATATAAATATATACTAATTAATTATGCAAAATATTGAAATTTTGAAGAAAATAAAATATTTTTATTTCAGAAAATAATATATTATTTTAGAAGTCTAAAAATATTTTTTGTGTATTTTTTGGATTTTTAAAACTATTTTTAATTAATTTAACAAAGAAATTAAAATAAAAATAGAAAATAAAATAGAAATAAAGGATACTGATCCTGTGTGGTTGTTTGTGAGGGAGCATGGTGTGCATGCGTGATCTGGAGCGTTGGATGAGTCATAAATGAGATCAGATGGTCCAGATGGTGAGGGAACATCACTTATGACACGCCTGCAAAACACTGAAACCAAGGGTTATATTCAAAAAAAAGCGCGCGCGTCAGAACCAATAGGGGGGGGACACGTCTTCGTCTTCAACCTTCAGACAAGACTTTTAATAGCGCTTTCTTACCAAAAGCGCTGTAATTGGTTACTTACTAAACCTGCAAAATAGCGAATAGGGTCAAACGCACACATACATTTAGCGCGATGGTACCATTCAATTCGTTTTGTCCATACGAATCTAATGGTGCTATTTAGAACTTCTAATTTTGCCTAATTTGGAAAGCCCTAAATTTGAAGCTATGAACCCTAAAATGGTAGTTTCGTTTATACGTGTCCAAACTTCAATTAAGTTTCCAGAAATGATCTACACCTCAAACCAAACTCAATAGTATGTCTACATCTTGTTAAACATGTGTGAATAACCAGATACGAATTGATTTTAGTTTGAACAAATTTTGACCTGTGTAGCTCGATTCAGTGAGCTTCAAGGCTTGTAATTGATTGAGATAGTTTCAGTGATGTTTAAGGAAGGTGTATGAATGCTTAGTTTGTATTGAAATGGACTGAAATTACAAATTCGAATTTGAGTTTTTCTTTGAATTTTTTGAAGTGATTACAAGTGTTATATGCTATGCTATGCTTCTGAATTCGTGTCCTCTTCTTTGCTGAACTAAGATAGCTTATTTATAAGCTATGTGTGCTTAGAAATGAAGCTAAGATGTGTCTTAGTTGCCTTTGTTGAAACTTTGCATTTTTTAATATAAAAAAGCTTGAATTCTTGACCAAGTCATCTTGCCTTCAATGCACCTGCCTTGCCCTTCAATTCTCTGCAGAAAGATGAAGATTCTTTGAGGTGAGTCATGCTTGATTTGTAAGCTAACCTTTATCCATGCATTTTCCTTTTAATTTTAATCTTAAAGTAAGATAAAATCATGCAAAAATGGATAAAAAAAGGTATGGGCTTAGTCTTGGTCGTGGGAGGCCCATAGTAACATGGAAATGATGTTTGAATGCTGAAAACTTGGCCCCATTTGGAAAAAATACATTTTTGAGCAATGTTGATTTCATGCATTTTACCAAAATTTAGCCAACTTCAACAAGGTGTAAATCCTTCAATTTTTGTCATATGAAGGAGATCTTGCACTTTTTGGAAACCTCAAAGAGTCCTCTAACCAATGTCTTTGGTCTCATGTCAAAATGATTTTTGAAGCTCCTTGTGTGTCCTTTTGAAAAAAGTGTCTTTTTGTTGACTTTGAAAATGACCTGTAATGTCTTTGATCATATTTTTCAAATGGTGAATCCAATGACCATGGGATCAATGGCATTTGAAAGATAATTGAATTTCCTTCAAAACAAGCTTTGGTTTGAATTTTTTGGATGAAGGATGAGAGAGTTATGATCAGTCAAAGTTGAGTTGACTTTTCAGGCAAAAACCCTAATTTTGAATCTTAGGGTTTTGTTGATTTTTGATCTTTCCTTGATGAATTATGATCATCCAATGATCAAATGATGAATCCTTTGACAAAATATGGACTTTGACAAAAAATTTCATTTTTGACTGTCTGTTGACTTTTTTGGTCAAACGGGTCGTCTGTTGACTGTTTGAGCTGCTGACGGTGCGTCTGAGTGATTTGAAGTTTGAAAATTTGTATGATGGTACTTTGAGATATATGGATGTATATGAAATCCATTTGAGCTCTCAAAAACTTGTTGCCCCTGTAAAAACAAGAAAAACCCTGATTAGGGACTGTTTGTGTAGGAGACAGTTAAGCGTACCTGATTTTTGTGCAGTGTTGAGTCTCTGCTAATCATGTGATATTCAGAAGACTTCTTGAACAAAAATCTTGGAATTTTGAATTGTGAAAGATTGATTTGATTGATGGTACAAAACACTGAGAATTGTACTGCCAGCAGTTTGGCTGTCGACTGACTGTTCAGGTACTGAAGCAGCAGCTAAAGTGAAAAATCAACAGTCAAAGTTAATTTTCTTTTTTGTTGTTTTTGTTTTATGTTTTATGAGAAAGATGAAAGTTTATTTACATGACTTGTTAGAAAAACACAGACATAATAAATAACTAATATTTACGGCATGCGGGCAAAATTACCGATAATAACCCTGAAAATCATTTAATGCACAGAAATAGGAATATTTGACTGGCAGAAAACACACAAAATATTATCTTAGTAACTAAGCAATATTATGACAAATAGTACAACATTTAATACTGACAGTACAAATATCACATACTATATTGAACAGTACGACGAATAAACGGTACATTTAAGAAATAAGAAATACGGCAAATTTTAAGAATGACGATTAATGACCCATGCTATGAATAATAACATGTAGATGATTGGGAGCATAACCATTGCAAGTCCACACTCCTCAGGACTATGCAGGCAGAAGAAAGTCATGATCACCGTAGCAATGGTGATGACTGTAAGAAACAGTGTCTCTATCCACTTTGCCATTCTTGTCAGGGAAGAAGAGAAAATAGATATGAGATAGGAATTTGAAAGATGAGTTGGAATTTGATGTGAGATTTTATGAAAGAAAATGAGAGGTATTTATAGAATGGAAAGAATGAAAGAGACGTTGGGGAATGATGTGATTCCGTACAAAAGGAGAATTTGAGTGAAAGTAAGATTTGAAAGAAAGTGTATGATAGTGTTGGAAAAAAGAGAGATTTGATTTTTGAAAAAGAGATTTGAAAGATTTTTGAAAATAATGGAATATAGTACAAAAATTAGTGGGAAACAAAAGATAATAATAATCTATTTGTTACCAGTACAGTCTGAGCTTCCTGATTCTGCGCCTGCAAAAAGATTTAACTCTGTACCAATTGTGTCAGTACCATTTATCTGTAAATAAATAAATAGCATGTGTGAAGTAATACACAGTATTTGGCGTTTGCGTAAGAATAAATTCAACTGCAAGCCAAATTACTGTATAAGAAAAATTCTAAAAACTAAGTATTTCATATGTCAGGATATTTGTTGAAATAAAAATCCATGATTATATGAGACCCTTAATTTTTAGATTGGAGTTTTCTTGAAAAATATGTGGGCAAATTTTGGGGTATAACAGTTGCCCCTATTCAATCTTCTTAAACCTGAAGAGATTGTATGAAATCTGAAGGTAGAAGATGATTGAATATTTAGATGCCCTGAAAATTTGCACTTACCTTGATCAGAAGAGATGTTGGAAGTGGCCTTTGAATGTCGTCTGCGAAATGTTGTTGGCAGATTGAAACATTGCCTGAGATGGGCTTTCAGATGCCACCTGGTGAATGGGTTGATGGTTTGTTCATCAGAATGAATCCATTGATTATATCTTGATGAAGGATTTGAAAGTCTTTGTGTTGACTGTTTCGGAACCGTCCAAGGTTACCGCTTTAAGTCTTGGAGGATGATTGCTACGGAACTTGTCCAAAGTTTTTTGCTTTAGATTTTGAAAGTTGATCATTGTGGAACCGTTTGAGGTATCAGCTTTAGATCTTTGATGTTAGATCATTCTGGAACCGTCTGAGGTATCGCTTTAGATCTGCAATGTTAGATCGTTTTGGAACCGTCTGAGGTATCGCTTTAGATCTGCAATGTTAGATCGTTTTGGAACCGTCTGAGGTATCGCTTTAGATCTGCAATGTTAGATCGTTTTGGAACCGTCTGAGGTATCGCTTTAGATCTTTGATGATAGATCGTTTTGGAACCGTCTGAGGTATCAACTTTGATCTGTGATGCTTGTTTTTGAGTTGGTAAGTGATCAGAATGAATCTTCGGCTTGATTATATCTGAGAGAACCGTTCATGGAATTCAGGTGAACACGGCATGTGATTGAGAACATCTTTGTTGAAGATATCCGTCTACCTGAAAAATCAAGTTAGTGATATGCAATGTTTATGATGCATGTAAATGTGAGATATTCCCGGAGAAATATGCATGTTATGCTGTGTATGAACATGCGTATGCATGATGCATGAATATGATGAATGTATGAATGTATGAATGTATGAATGTATGAATGTGAATGTGAATGTGAATGTGATGCGTGTCAAGCTTCTAGTTGGAAAAAATAAATTCCCACTAGTCAGCTGGACATGAATGTATTGTGATCGTTGATGATCTTTTGTCTTGCTTGAGTACCCTCGTCTGGGGAAATTCTTTGAGAACCCGGGTATCCCGTTGAAGGATCTTTGACTACTGCTTGGGGAACCAAAGGTAACTGGAAGTTCTGATGCCCTTTCAAATGGGAATGAGGAAGATGCATAATCCTCCGATGCACTATCTGACCAAGTCCGGGTGCGGGGATCACATTTTCTGAAGATAGTAATCTGGAACAGCCCTGCTGGGGAATAAGACTTCTTTTGAAGAGAAAATCTTTTTGAGGAATTTGCTGAGAAATGCGTTTCTCTTGGTGATTTCCTTTTGATGGAATGATGTCCAGATGATCGGGACATTTCCTGAATGCCATTCCTGTTTTTCCTGGTAAACATCAATCATATTCAAATGCATATGTTCATTCAAAATTATCATTGGGACGCTTACGTATTTAAAACAGAAAAAGTGAAAGTAGTGATCTTTGAAAAAGCTGCATTGGAAAGAGCCATGATAGGCGGGTTAGCACAGGGAGACAACAATCCTAGAAGTAGGAAACTGTCAGAAAGTTTTGAAAAATATTTATGAAGATAAATAGCTATGTGAAAATGATCCAGTCAAGTTTCAACTCTGCTATTGCCAATCTGTCTTCGAGCATATCATCCCTCACTTGTTGGAAGAAAGTGATTAGACTGATCGGTGTCTTTGAGGTGTTGAATCTTGATGGTGAGTGGGCAGCTGAACGGAACATAGTTGTATGCTTCATTCCCTAACTTTTGCCTAGGCCGCCCTTTCAGGTTTTCAGCCTACCGGGATAGTATTTGTTTAGTCTCTAATTTTTGCCTGGACCGCCCTTTCGGGTTTTCAATCCACCGAGACGCTCATTTTTGCCTAAGTTGCCCTTTCAGGTTTTCAACTTAGCGAGCTGTTTTTTTTCTTTTTAAGAGAAGTATTTTTTGACTATGTCAGCATTCACAGGGTGTGGGAAATCCTCGCCATCCATGGTGGTAAGCAACATGGCGCCGCCGGAGAATATTTTCTTGATTATGAATGGTCCCTCGTAGGTGGGAGTCCATTTGCCTCTGGGATCACCTTGTGGTAAGATGATGCGTTTGACAACCAAGCCACCAGTTTGGTATGCTTGACTTTTGACTTTTTTGTTGAAGGCTTTGATCATGCGTTTTTGGTATAGCTGACCATGACAAATAGCTGCGAGCCTTTTCTCATCAATCAAGTTTATCTGGTCCAACCGTGTTTGAATCCAATCGTCTTCGTCTAGATTGGCTTCTTTCATAATCCTTAGGGAAGGAATCTGAATTTCAATTGGAAGAACTGCCTCCATACCATAGACTAAGGAAAATGGAGTTGCCCCTGTCGAAGTACGCGCAGATGTGCGATAACCATGAAGAGCAAAAGGTAACATCTCATGCCAGTCTTTGTAGGTTACTGTCATTTTTTGTATGATTTTCTTGATGTTCTTGTTGGCAGCTTCCACCGCGCCGTTCATCTTTGGTCGATATGGAGAAGAATTATGATGTTTGATCTTGAACTGTGTGCAAAGTTCAGTAATCATTCTGTTGTTCAGATTTGTGCCATTGTCCGTGATAATCCGTTCAGGGATGCCATACCGACAAATGAGATTGTATTTGATGAACCGGGCTACCACATTTTTGGTGACAGAAGCAAATGAAGCTGCTTCTACCCACTTTGTGAAGTAGTCAATAGCGACCAGGATAAAGCGATGTCCGTTGGAGGCAGTAGGTTTGATTTCTCCAATCATATCAATACCCCACATTGCAAAAGGCCAAGGGGCCGTCAGGACGCTTAATGGGACTGGAGGTACATGTACTTTGTCAGCGTATATCTGGCATTTGTGACATGTTCGGGAGTGATGATGGCAGTCTGTTTCCATGGTAGACCAGTAATAACCTGCTCTAAGGATCCTTTTAGCCATTGTATGTCCACTGGAATGAGTACCGAAAGCACCATTGTGTATTTCTTCCATGATCTGTTCTGCTTCCTTCTTGTTTACACAGCGAAGTAAAGTCGAGTCATGGTTGTGCTTGTATAAGGTTCCATTGCTTAGAAAGAATTTGGCAGCAAATCTCCTTAGAAACTTTCTGTCGTTAATGGATGCCCCTTCAGGGTACTCCTGAGCTTCGAGATATCTTTTTACTTCATGGAACCATGGTTTTTCCTCGGTTCCTTCGGTATTGATCTCATTGCAATAGGATGGTTCATCTTGCCTGTAAATGGTGATCATAGGCGCCTCGTTGTCCCACCTGACTTTGAACATGGATGACATGGTAGCTAAAGCATCAGCTAGTTGATTTTCCTCGCGTGGGATGTGTTCGAAAGTGATTTCTTCGAAGTAAGGAATCAAACTCAGCACATATGCTTTGTAAGGAATCAGATTTGGGTGCTTTGTGTCCCATTCCCCTTTGACTTGGTAGATTACCAAGGCCGAGTCTCCGTAGACTTCTAGGAATTTGATTCTTAGATCGATTGCAGCTTTAAGACCCAGAATACATGCTTCGTATTCGGCTATATTGTTAGTGCAATTGAAGCATAACCTGGCAGTGAACGGTGTGTGACCTCCTGTGGGGGAAATGATCACAGCTCCGATGCCATTGCCAAGTGCATTAGAAGCTCCGTCAAAAACCATAGTCCACCGGGATCCTGGCTCGGATCCTTCTTCTGGTCCTGGTTGTTTGTAGTCATTGACTAGCATAATGTCTTCGTCCGGGAAGTCAAAGTTCAATGCTTGATAATCGTCCACTGCTTGATGAGCCAGATGATCAGCTACCACACTTCCTTTGATTGCTTTTTGTGAAGTGTATTGAATGTCATATTCTGTTAAGATCATTTGCCATCTCGCTATTCTTCCAGAGAGAGCAGGTTTTTCGAACACGTATTTGATGGGATCCATCTTGGAGATTAGGAAAGTGGTGTGATTTAGCATGTACTGTCTTAGTCGGCGAGCTGCCCAAGCTAAGGCACAACAAGTTTTTTCGAGTAGTGAGTATCTTGTTTCACAATCGGTAAACTTTTTGCTAAGATAGTAGATTGCGTGCTCCTTTCGGCCGGATTCGTCATGTTGTCCCAGCACACACCCCATTGAGTCTTCTAACACAGTTAGGTACATTATCAGAGGTCTGCCTTCCACAGGTGGCAACAAGATTGGAGGTTTTTGGAGATATTCTTTGATTTTGTCAAAGGCTAACTGGCATTTGTCATTCCACCTTTCTACTTGATCTTTCTTCAACAGTTTGAAGATCGGCACACAAGTAGTAGTCATGTGGGCAATAAATCGGGCGATGTAATTCAGACGTCCCAAGAATCCTCTGACTTGTTTCTCAGTACGAGGTATAGGCATTTCTTGAATGGCTTTAACCTTGGCGGGATCAACCTCAATACCTTTGCTGCTGACGATGAAACCTAAGAGTTTGCCGGATCTTACTCCAAAGGTACACTTATTTGGGTTCAGTCGCAACTTGTATTTCTTGAGTCTGTCAAACAACTTGTGTAAATGACCCAAATGTTCTTCCTCGGTGTTGGATTTTGCAATCATGTCATCGACATACACCTCTATTTCTTGATGAATCATATCATGAAATAGCGCTACCATTGCACGTTGGTAGGTTGCTCCTGCGTTTTTCAGACCAAAGGGCATTACTTTGTAACAAAAGGTTCCCCAGGGTGTTGTGAAGGTTGTTTTTTCCATGTCTTCGGGTGCCATCTTGATTTGATTGTACCCTGAGAATCCGTCCATAAAGGAGAATACCTTGCATTGTGCGGTATTGTCAACCAGTACATCGATGTGTGGTAAAGGGAAATCATCTTTGGGGCTTGCCCGATTCAGATCTCTGTAGTCCACGCACATTCTGACTTTCCCGTCTTTTTTAGGTACAGGGACGATGTTAGCTATCCAAGGAGGATAACTTACAACTTTTAGGAATCCGGCATTGAACTGTTTTTCAACCTCGTCTTTGATCTTTTTTGACATATCAGGCCTACTTCTTCGTAGTTTTTGTTTGACTGGAATGCTACCTTCTTTGATTGGTAGGCGATGAACTACAATGTCCGTGTCAAGGCCTGGCATATCCTCATAGGACCAGGCGAATATCTCGACGTAGTCTCGCAGCATTTGAATCAGTCTTTGCTTGACGCTGTGTTCTAAATCAGCCCCTATTTTGACTTCTTTCTTTTCTTCGTCGCTGCCCAAGTTGATGACCTCAATTGGCTCCTCGTGAGGCTGTATGGCCTTGTCTTCTTGTTCTAGCAGCCTTGCAAGTTCTCTTGGCACTTCACAATCCTCCTCACTTTCGTCCTCAGTTTGGTAGATCGGATTTTCAAAGTCATGACGGGCAATAGCAGAATCGTTGTTGACTGGATCCAGAGTGTATGTGAATCTGCAAGTTAATTATGTGAGTGTGTGTGAAGAAAAAACATAGCTATTAGAAGGCGAAGAAAGAAGGAAAAAGGATCACAAAATTTAAATATGCAAGCGTCCCATGATTTTATTGAATGCACATGATCATGATATGATAAGCCCTTATAGAAGGACCAGTGTGCTAAGGCACACGGCTTTCAAGCTCATGGTTCGATTGTTCAGGAACCACTTTTATCTTTGCACATTATACACAAAGAAAACAGGAAATGGCATTTACTCCTGGTCAAAGGAGATCACATCCTCAGTTTTCCAGTTGTTCAATCCACTGTTGTGAGCAGGGGGGACCCAGCTGTTCCAGTTGCAGTTGTCTTTTTCATCTTCCACAACATTGATTTCATTAGTGGGAAAATGAGCTGGTGATCCTTCGGGATAAGGGATATACTCTGCTGGATACGAGAGCCCAGGCTGAGATATCTCTGTTGGCTGAGCGAGATGCTCGATAAGGCCGTCCCATGAAGTCGGGATGATGTCTTGAATAGAGACTTGTGCATCTTGGTGAGGAGTGTATGCTGACAGAAAGCAACCCTCGTTATTTGGTATTTCCCTGGCTTTTTCAAGAGCGAAATTGTCATCGTAATGTTCATCCCATCCAGTTGGGACAATGTCCTCCATGGCAATATAAGAATTCTGAGGTGTGGCATACTGATAATTATACCCGCCGTTTGGTTCTTGAACAGCATCCCACATTCCCATGGGAATGGGTGGAATCTCATCTGGATATGGCTGAATGATATGGTTTATGAACACTCCTTCATCTTCAATAGCGTTTACTTCTTGGCTGACGAAGTGTGACATTAATCCTCCAGAACGAAGACTTTGATCATTCTTTTGATTTTCACTATCATAGCCCAGACCTAGCTTGTCAGATTTGTAGGGTATATCGGGAAGCTGTCCCCATACTGTGCAATCACCCTGTTCAATCATGGTTTTGGCATCTTTGAGAGAAGCCATAGTTGTGGTTGGAGTAGCAGGAATATGCTTGGTGGTAGAGACATCTGGAGAGACCACCTCAAATGATTGGCATGGAGTTTCGATGAATTCGTCCTCCAACTCAACATATTTGGAATTGCTTAGGTGACTAACCACATATTCCTCTTCGCCATAGACTGTGACAATCTTTCCTTTTACTGGATATTTTAACTTCTGATGCAGGGTAGAAGTTACAGCGTTTGCCCCATGTATCCAAGGGCGTCCAAGTAAACAGGAGTAGGCTGGGTGAATTTCCATTACGTAAAAGATAGAATCAAAGATTTGAGAACCCACTCTGATTGGGAGATTCACTTTTCCGTATACCGTTCTGGTTGACCCGTCAAAGGCTCTTACCACAACATCGCTTGGTTGTAACACAATTCCTTCGAAGTCAAGCTTTTCTAGTACTGTTTTCGGTAACACGTTCAGAGAAGAACCGTTATCTACTAGCACATGAGATAGAGTGGTGCCATTACATTCAATGGAGATATGTAAGGCTTTGTTGTGATTTTTTCCAGCAGGGGTTAGATCCACATCAGAGAAACCGAGACCATTGCTAACGGTTAGATTGGCAACACAATTCTCAAATTGGTCGACTGAGATCTCTTGAGGCACATGCGCAGCTTTTAGGAACTTCATCAGAGCTTTGGCATGAGCTTCTGAATATTTTAGCAGAGATAGCATTGAGATTTTTGAAGCAGTGTGCCCCAGTTGCTCAACAATATTGTAATCACTCTTGCAGATGATTTTCAATATTTCCTCCATTTCTTGCTTTGATGGATCCTCAGCAGTGATCTCCACCGGGGTTTGAATTTGTTCAACTTGTGGCTCTTTGCCTCGAGCGTTGACATTTTGATTAGGAACTGGGACTCGGACTGGACCAGCAGCAACATTTGGAGAAATTTCTGGTGAAAAGATTCTTCCACTTCTCGTGATCTTGCTGGTACCCACAATATTACCCACAGTTGGAGTAGATAACTTTGCGGTCTCTTCAGTCGAGGTACTTTGCTTAACTCCATGAACGTAAACATTAGCGTTGTATCCCCATGGGACAGCTTTGTCTGAGGAGTATGGAAATGGAGTTGGACTAGCAATGACTACTGATGCCACTTTGAGTGTAGCAGAAATTTTGAATGGAGCTTTGGCAGAGATTTTGAAGGGTAAGCTAGAGATCACTGAGGCATCTTCTATTTTTATCCCGTTTGTAAAGACTTCGCACAGCACGTCCATAGAAGGGAGTCTCTCAAACATAATGATACGGCGATCCATCCATTTTTGAATTCCCATCCTCAGATTTTCACAACCATTGGGCAGGCAGGAGCAGTAAAAGCAATCGGGGTCACATCCTGGAAAGTAACCAGCTCGGATTAGCTTTCCTTTGACTTCGCAGAGTGGAGTTGATAATTCGTTCACATCATAGATGTAAACAGTGTCCAGGATAGCGTTAACAGTTTTGTCATGCTTTGGCATAGGTGCAGTGATGACATTTGGAGTTTCTGGAGGATCGAACTCAATTTCACCAGCATCTATCATATCTTGTATTTTATTTTTCAGGGCCCAGCAGTGATCTGCGTCATGTCCTGGACAGTTTGAGTGATAGGCACATGTCGCATCAGGGCGATAATTCAGAGAGGAAGTGTTGACATTCTTTGGAGGACCTCTTAAGGTGATTAGATCTGCTTTTAGCAAGTGCTGCAATGCCTGAGAAATTGGCATGTTGATTTTGGTGAAATTTCTTCTTGGTGCATCTGGTCGATGCTTATATTTTGGCTGTTGATCTTTTTGAGGTGCAGATGCGGAGATCAGAACTGCCCCTACAGATTGATGCTGCTCACTTTTGCGACTTTTCTGAATTTGAGTTGCATTGACCTCATTTCTCCCACTGATGGGCCTTTTTGTAGTACCAGAGGTGGAACCTATTTGAATTTTTCCATTTTGAATGCCACTTTCGACACGTTCTCCGGTCAGTATCAGGTCAGTGAAACCTGATGATGAACTTCCCAGCAAATGGCTATAGAAAGGGCCAGTTAAAGTGCCCATGAACATGTCAACTAGTTCGCGATCAGATAAGGGTGGTTGAACCCTTCCAGCCATATCTCTCCACTTTTGTGCATATCCTTTAAAACTTTCTTTTGGTCCCATAGACATGCCCCTTAGTTGAGTACGGGTTGGCGCAAGATCAGCATTGTATTGGTACTGTTTGTAAAAAGCAGCAGCTAATTCTTCCCAAGTATGAACCTTGGTATTTTCCAGCTGATAGTACCACTCGAGTTGTGTACCCGACAGACTTTCTTGGAAGAAGTGAATCCACAATTTGTTATCCGTTGTATGAGGTTGTATCTTCCTCACATAGGATCTCAGATGTAATTTCGGGCAAGAAACTCCATCATATTTTGCAAAGACAGGAACTTTGAATTTTGGAGGGATAACAACATCCGAGATGAGCCCCAGATCATTGAAATCTAAGCCAGGTATTTTTTTGTATCTCCATAGCTTTCATACGGTCTTCCAGCTGTTGGTATTTTTCATCATCCGGTTCGTCCCCAGAATGATCATTTTCTTCATTTGAAGAGAGAGAGGGTTTAGCAGAACCCTGGTTGCTTTGATTGTCTTCTTGTTCATCATCACCGACTGTTTCAGGGATCGGTGGCTTTGTGAACTTTTTGACTGGAATTTTGATCTTTCTTCTCAGGTGGCTCACACCTACAGATCCTTTGGGCTTCTTTTTCTTCTTGATTATCAGGGCTTTCAGTTCTTGCTGCCCCTTTGCCAGTTCCAGAATTGCCACTTGAACTTGGGCATTCTGTGCTTCGAGATTCTTGATACTTGCCTCGGATTCCATCTCTTCTGACTGAAATAAACAGCGAGGAGATGAGAAATCCGTCATGTGAACCTGTTATGCAATGTGTATGACTGGATGCCATGTGTATGCAATGTATGAAGTGTATATGCAATGTATATGAATGCAATGTATGAAATGTATATGCAATGCATGAAGTGAAATGTGTGTGCAATATTTCAAGGATCTCAGAGTTTAGATTTGTTAAAGAAGAAACAAACGTTAGTTAATCAATTTATTTCTTTTTTTTTTGCTTCTTTTTTTCTTTGCCTCATTTGGGCTTACAAGACAGAAATAAAGTAAATGATCCTTCAGGTCTCCCGTGGACGCTTTCTCTTTGCCCCCAGGAATGTGTTGATCTGCTGTTCTTCTTGAAGCTGTCCGGTGAGCTCCAATATCCTTCTCTCATAGTCTTGACAGTATGATTTGAAGGTGTCTCTTTCCTCTTTGAGTTGAACCCAAGATTTTTGCAACTCTTCTAGGTCAGTTGGCATCTCCGGGTGTAGAATAACTTGAGGTTCATATCCTTCGACCTCTGGTTCAATAGTCACAGGTAGTACAGCGGGATATGGCATAAGGAGTTTCTGAGCATGAGTGCGGACCCATCTGAGGTAGGGTTCCATAGGGATAGAATTCCATTGCCCCAGAGTTTTGCTTTCTATTCTATAGACACTGCCCCATGCATGTATGAACCTTCGTCGGTGTCTATGAGAATCATTCTCATAATCAAACACAATGCCATGGATAATCATGTCATGAGGACCGTTGCTCCTTGCATATCCGAATTGGCGTAGGGCTAAAGAGGGATTGTAAGTGATGCCTCCTTTGATGCCAAGGAGTGGCACATTAGGATACTCTCCACAATGATCAATGATAGTAATGTCTCTTTGAAAGAAGTTGTTCCACCGGATATCTGAATGAGACAAAGACATAATCCTGCGAGACCAATGCATTCTTTGTTCATTTCTCAACACTGATCGGGGAAGATGAAATGTAAACCACCTAGCCAGTAGTGGTATACAGCACATGAGAGTTCCTCGTTTCTTCATGGTACGAGTGTGTAGAGAATGTAGAATGTCTCCCAGCAATGTTGGTACCGGGTTACGGATTAGGAAAAGGTTGATGATGTGTACACTTATGAACTGGTCGGGATTAGGGAATAAAACCAACCCATAGATCAAAAGTGCCATAACTTCCTCAAAAGCTGGATAACTTTTGTTTTCTAGCAGTAGTCGAGCCTTTTCCAACAAGAACTTGGTAAGCAAACCCTTAACTCCACTCTTTGTTTCCCAATTGGACTCGATTTCTGATTTCCGCAGATGTAAAGCAGCAGCAATGACTTCAGGTTTTGGAATCCTTTCTAAACCAGTGAAAGGTAATTGATTTCGAACAGGCAATCCCATTAGTTCAGAGAATTCTTCCAAAGTGGGTACCAACTGGTAATCAGGAAAGGTAAAGCAATGATGTTCAGGGTCAAAGAACTGGAACAGGACCCGTATCATGTCTTCTTCAAATTTTGAGGTAACCAAATGGAGTAGGTGACCATGCTTTTCAGTGAATTGAACATTCCTGGGGAATTCTGACACTAAGTCTTTTAGTTCAGATGGTACCGTTGAGATGTTGATTCGGATGTAATCTTTGGTGGCGGGAGCCATTACCTGCAAAAACAAAGGTAAACTCTTTGATCCTTGAAGTGTTTGGTGCAAAAATGATATGCTTATGATGCAAACATGTGGCACACAAAGACAAATCAAACAATAGCCTTAGGTTTAAAGGCTTGCATGGAGCTGATAGGTGATACCCTCCCCACTGAAGTTGAGTTGGTTAAAACCTGTCCTAGAATAGTATTCGGGTTCTATGATCCTTGGAAGTAACATCTCAATACGGCGCTCGAGCGGCCGATCAAAATATTCCTCGAGGATAACTAACTTCGATCTATTTCAAAGCTAGCCACTTAAAAGGCCACAAGTCAAGTTCAACTAAAAGGTTCTAAGACAAATTAGTGTTTAATGACACTTCGGAAGCCTAATATACTCCTTGATCGTTTTCAAGGGACATTAGTATAAACCAAAGTATCGCACTAAAGATGACTACTGTAACACCCCGTTAATTCTAGTGTATTAATTTAATTATTTTATTAATTAAATTATTAGAATTAATAATCTGTGGGAATTATTTGGAAAATAATAGAAATATGGTGTTGGGCTGAGTGTGATAGTTAGTAGAAAGGGGGTGTTAACTAAGCAAGCCCATTAAGAATATTTTATTTTATTTTTCATAAAATAAAGAAATTGGGGAAAGAAGCAGTAGAAGCAGATTTTGGAACTGAAGAACACGTGAAAGTGAGAAGAGCCAAAGGGGGAGAAGAACTTCGAAGATCCGACTCTAAGGTAAGGGGGGATTCTTCGGGTTAGTAATCCTTATGCGATTATAGGTAGTAGGATTGATTAGGATTATTGTTTAGTTCATTCGTACGTGTCGGGTTGGGAATTTGTTAGGTTTTGATAATCTTGTATGAATTGACGTAATCCTGTTGATACTTGTGATATATGATGTTAATACATGTCAATAACCTATTTGAAATGTGTAATTGTGTGAAAAACAATGATAATTGTGTGCTATGTTCGTATGTACCTGAAATTGGGGTTATGGGATAGGGTAAAAGCTGTCAAAATAGTGATTTTTGCTGTGCAGGTACGTAGGAACCGGTTCCCATGTGGGACGAACCGGTTCCCCCTTGTAAAAACAGAGAAATATGGGTTCTGGGTAGCTGGGAACCGGTTCCCATGTAGGGACAACCCGGTTCCCCATAGTAAATATCCGAGGCGTGGTTCTGGAGACTGCCAGGAACCGGTTCCCATGTAGGGACAACCCGGTTCCTGCAGCACTTTTTCTAAAAATGTTTTATCTTTGAAAGCTCATAACTTTTGATCCGAGTATCCGATTTATGTGCCGTTTTGAGCATTGTGAAGCTGAGTTAAAGGCCTATATGATGAATAGGTGGTATGGATGTAAAGTCCAAGTTGTTTATTTGTGATTATAATATTTCTTGGTTGATGACTTTCATGTATGCGTGTGATATGTGTGTATGAATGCTAAGAATGTATATACATGCTTATTGGTGATGATTTGGTGATGATAATGAGACGATGTGTTACATCGGATTGGTGATGTTGTAAGCATGTTATATGTTGCATTCATTGGCATACATTTTTGGTGATGGATCCCGGTGATGAAAGTGGATCAAAATGGTGGGCATAATTCCCATTGTGTGGAATTTGTGCTGGTTAAAACTGTATCTTGGTGATGAAAAAGATCGGTTGGATGGGTTTATCCCATGGATGGTACCACATGCATTAGTGTCAGTTCATTCATTGCATTATATTATGATATGACTGAAGGATTGTGTGGTGTGATAGATGATGTTTATACACTGTTGCTTGCTTGTTATAATAATTCCGATTGTATGTATGATGAGTGGATGATAATTGCTATGATATTCTATTGCTCATGATTGTATAATGGTTATTAATTCGAATGAAACTCACCCTTATTTTGATGATTTCAGATTAAGGATGTAGCGGCGTGTGATTGGGTGAAGATAGCTTATAAGCTAGCCCGTAGTTCGTGTCGAGTCATGCTCTGATTGTAACACTGGGATCGATTAGTCTTAGCGTTACTTGAGATACTATGTTGTTATTTTGTTATGGATTATGTATTGATGAGCTGTTTGGATATGCTCCTAACATTGTTTGAAATAAGTTTCCGCTGTGATGAACACATGTTGAAGTTTGGTTAATTTTAATAAAAGCATGACAATCGACTTGACGTTTTATTTATTTAATAATTGTAACATCCTTGATGTGTTATTACTCTGATTACATTATTTTACCGTGGGGTTTTAGAAGGGTGTTACAATAGTGGTATCAGAGCATAGTCGGTCGTTAGAGTCAGAGTCTTAGTGTCAGTGTTCCCTTGTATGCGACTAGTGTAAGGTAAACACTGTCGATACTTCTATTCTGATGAGATTGTTTTGTGATTTAGCAGAACAATGGCTGGAAGAGGTGGAAGGAATGATGATGCTATCGCAGAGGCTCTAGGCATGATTGCTGGTGTATTGGGAGGGAATGCTAATGGAGCTGCGATTGGTGCTGACAGACAGTTGAACAGCTTTCAGAGGAACAACCCTCCACTGTTCAAAGGCACTCATGACCCTGATGGTGCTCAGAAATGGTTGAAAGAGATCGAGAGGATCTTCCGAGTGATCGATTGTGCAGAAAATCTGAAGGTGAGGTACGGTACTCACATGCTATCAGAAGAAGCTGATGACTGGTGGGTTACTACTAAGACTGAATTGGATTCAGATGGGATTGCGATTACTTGGGCCATATTCAAGAGAGAATTTCTGAGGAAGTACTATCCTGAAGATGTTCGGGGAAAGAAGGAGATTGAGTTCTTGGAACTGAAACAGGGTAGTATGACAGTGCCTGAATATGCTTCCAAATTTGTGGAATTGGCTAAGCACTACACACCCTACACCAACGATGCAGCTGGAGAATTCTCTAAGTGTATCAAGTTTGAGAATGGTCTTCGTGATGAGATCAAACAGGGCATCAGGTATCAAAGGATTCGCCGATTTGCTGATTTAGTGGACTGTAGCAGAATCTTTGAGGAAGACAGTCTTAAGCTGAAATCATCTCACTCTCGCGAGTTAGTTGATAAAAAGGGTAAGAAGTCTATGGACAGAGGTACACCATATGGTAGGGGAAACCCAAGAGCTGGTAATTGGAAAAGGCCTAGTGGGGGAGATTCTGGTGCTCCCTTTAGGTGCTTCAACTGTGGTGAACCAGGACATAAGAGGAATGAGTGCAAGAAAGAAGAGAAGAAGTGCTTTAAGTGTGGCAGAGTAGGCCATGTTGCTCCTGACTGTAAGATGAGAACTGTGACTTGCTATAACTGTGGAGAAGAAGGTCATATCAGTACACAGTGCACCAAGCCGAAGAAGAACCAGTCTGGAGGGAAAGTCTTTGCTTTGTCTGGATCAGAAACTACTCCGGAGGATAGACTGATTAAAGGTACGTGTTTCATACATAACACACCTTTAATTGCGATTATTGATACTGGTGCGACTCACTCGTTTATTTCATTGGATTGTGCTAAGAGGCTGAATTTAGAGATATCAAATATTGATGGAAGTATGGTTATTGACACTCCTGCGTCGGGTTCAGTGACCACTTCATCTGCATGTTTGAACTGTCCTATTGATATATTTGGTAGGAAGTTTGGAATGGACTTAGTGTGCCTTCCACTTGAACAACTTGACATTATTCTGGGGATGAACTGGTTGCAATTTAACCGAGTTCATATCAACTGTTTTACGAAGACGGTCATCTTTCCTGAAGAAGTTAATGTTGATGAGTTGGCAATGACTGCAAGACAAGTGGGCGAAGCAATTCAAGAAGGGGCAGCCGTGTTTATGCTTTTTGCGTCGATGGAAGTGAAAGGAAGAGTAGCAAGTAAGGAATAACCAGTGGTACGAGAATTTCCAGAAGTTTTTCCAGAAGATGTTAGAGAGCTACCACCTGAAAGGGAAGTAGAGTTTGCTATTGAGTTAGTTCCTGGAACCAGTCCTATATCGATGGCACCTTATAGAATGTCGGCATCTGAATTGACCGAATTGAAAAGTCAATTAGAAGAATTGTTGGAGAAGGAGTTCATCCGTCCAAGTGTGTCACCGTGGGGTGCACCGGTGTTATTGGTAAAGAAGAAGGAAGGATCTATGAGGTTGTGTGTAGACTACAGACAACTGAATAAAGTTACTATCAAGAATCGGTATCCATTGCCGAGGATTGATGATTTGATGGATCAGTTGGTCGGAGCTAGTATATTCAGTAAAATTGATTTGAGGTCTGGGTATCATCAGATTCGTGTGAAGGCGGACGATATTCAGAAAACTGCGTTCAGAACGAGGTATGGTCATTATGAGTACACTGTGATGCCGTTCGGGGTTACTAACGCACCTGGTGTTTTCATGGAATACATGAATAGGATTTTTCATCCTTATCTCGATAAGTTCGTTGTGGTGTTCATTGACGACATTCTGATATATTCCAAAAATGAAGACGAGCATGCAGAGCATCTCAGGATTGTGCTGGGAGTGTTGAAAGGGAAGAAGCTTTATGCCAAACTGTCGAAATGTGATTTCTGGTTAAGTGAAGTGAGTTTTCTGGGTCATGTAATTTCTAAGAGCGGTATTGCCGTAGATCCAGCAAAGGTAGAAGCTGTGTCTCAGTGGGAAGCTCCGAAGTCCGTGACTGAAATTCGTAGCTTTCTGGGTCTTGCAGGTTACTATCGGAAGTTTATAGAAGGATTTTCAAAGTTAGCTCTACCGTTGACGAAGTTGACTAGAAAGGGTCAAGCATTCGTTTGGGACTCGGAATGTGAAGAAGGATTCCAAGAATTAAAGAAGAGGCTGACTAGTGCTCCTATTTTAATTTTGCCGAATCCGGCAGAATCTTTTGTTGTGTATTGTGATGCTTCATTGATGGGACTTGGAGGTGTGCTAATGCAGAACCAACAAGTAGTCGCTTATGCGTCGAGACAACTTAAAGTGCATGAGAAGAATTACCCGACTCATGACTTAGAGTTAGCAGCAGTGGTGTTTGTGTTGAAATTATGGAGACATTATCTTTATGGTTCACGGTTCGAGGTGTTTAGTGATCATAAGAGTCTGAAGTACCTATTTGATCAGAAAGAGCTTAATATGAGACAGAGGAGGTGGTTAGAGTTCCTTAAAGATTATGACTTCGAGCTGAATTACTATCCGGGTAAGGCGAATGTTGTTGCTGATGCTTTGAGTAGGAAGTCCTTGCATATGTCAATGTTGATGGTACGAGAACTAGATTTGATTGAACAATTCCGGGATTTAAGTTTAGTATGTGAAGGTACTTCGAATAGTATCAAGTTAGGTATGTTAAAGCTGACAAGTGGATTTCTTGATGAGATCAGAGAAAAGCAGAAAGATGATGTGGGACTAGTTGACAGATTGACCTTAATTAACCAAGGAAAAGGAGGTGAGTTCAGAATTGATGAGAATGGCATAATGAGGTTTGGCGGCCGTGTTTGTGTTCCTGATGTTACTGAACTGAAAAAGAGTATCTTGGAAGAAGGACATCGTAGTGGATTGAGTATTCACCCTGGTGCTACTAAGATGTACCATGATTTGAAGAAGTTATTCTGGTGGCCTGGAATGAAAAAGGACATAGCTGAATTTGTCTATTCTTGTTTGACTTGTCAGAAGTCAAAGATCGAACATCAAAAGCCGTATGGGACTATGCAGCCTTTATTTATTCCTGAATGGAAGTGGGATAGCATATCCATGGACTTTGTATCTGGATTGCCAAGAACAGCTAAGAACTATGAAGCCATTTGGGTTATTGTGGATAGACTGACGAAGTCTGCTCACTTCATACCGATGAGGATGGATTATTCGATAGAAAGGTTGGCACAGTTGTACATTGAGAAAATAGTAAGTTTGCATGGTATTCCTTCGAGCATAGTATCAGATAGAGATCCAAGATTTACATCCAGATTTTGGGAAGGGTTACAGAAGGCCTTAGGTACTAAATTGAGGTTAAGTTCTGCTTACCATCCGCAGACTGATGGTCAGACTGAAAGGACGATTCAATCATTAGAAGACCTATTGCGTGCTTGTGTATTGGAAAAAGGTGGTACATGGGATAGTTATTTGCCGTTGATTGAGTTCACTTACAACAACAGTTACCATTCGAGTATTGGTATGGCTCCATTTGAAGCTTTGTATGGTAGAAGGTGTAGGACACCACTGTGTTGGTATGAATCTGGTGAAAGTGCAGTGATTGGACCAGAGATTGTTCAAGAGACGACAGAAAAGATTAAGATGATTCAAGAGAAGATGAAGGCTTCTCAAAGTCGTCAGAAGAGCTATCATGATAAAAGGCGGAGAACACTTGAATTTCAAGAAGGAGATCATGTGTTTCTGAGAGTAACTCCTACGACGGGTGTTGGTCGAGCACTAAAGTCAAGGAAGTTGACGCCACGTTTTATTGGTCCGTTTCAGATTACAGAAAGAGTAGGAGAGGTTGCTTATCGTATTGCTTTACCAACAACACTTGCAAACCTACATGACGTATTCCATATATCTCAATTAAGGAAATATATAGCGGATCCGTCTCATGTAATCCAGGCAGATGACGTGCAAGTGAGAGATAATATGACAGTTGAGGCGTTGCCTATGAGGATTGAAGATCGGAAGATAAAGCAACTACGTGGTAAGGAAATAGCTTTAGTCCGAGTAGCTTGGGGAGGAGCTGCAGGTGGAAATGTTACGTGGGAGCTAGAGAGTCAGATGAAAGACTCTTATCCCGAACTCTTCGTTTGAGGTATGTTTTCGAGGACGAAAACTCTTTTAGTGGGGGAGAGTTGTAACACCCCGTTAATTCTAGTGTATTAATTTAATTATTTTATTAATTAAATTATTAGAATTAATAATCTGTGGGAATTATTTGGAAAATAATAGAAATATGGTGTTGGGCTGAGTGTGATAGTTAGTAGAAAGGGGGTGTTAACTAAGCAAGCCCATTAAGAATATTTTATTTTATTTTTCATAAAATAAAGAAATTGGGGAAAGAAGCAGTAGAAGCAGATTTTGGAACTGAAGAACACGTGAAAGTGAGAAGAGCCAAAGGGGGAGAAGAACTTCGAAGATCCGACTCTAAGGTAAGGGGGGATTCTTCGGGTTAGTAATCCTTATGCGATTATAGGTAGTAGGATTGATTAGGATTATTGTTTAGTTCATTCGTACGTGTCGGGTTGGGAATTTGTTAGGTTTTGATAATCTTGTATGAATTGACGTAATCCTGTTGATACTTGTGATATATGATGTTAATACATGTCAATAACCTATTTGAAATGTGTAATTGTGTGAAAAACAATGATAATTGTGTGCTATGTTCGTATGTACCTGAAATTGGGGTTATGGGATAGGGTAAAAGCTGTCAAAATAGTGATTTTTGCTGTGCAGGTACGTAGGAACCGGTTCCCATGTGGGACGAACCGGTTCCCCCTTGTAAAAACAGAGAAATATGGGTTCTGGGTAGCTGGGAACCGGTTCCCATGTAGGGACAACCCGGTTCCCCATAGTAAATATCCGAGGCGTGGTTCTGGAGACTGCCAGGAACCGGTTCCCATGTAGGGACAACCCGGTTCCTGCAGCACTTTTTCTAAAAATGTTTTATCTTTGAAAGCTCATAACTTTTGATCCGAGTATCCGATTTATGTGCCGTTTTGAGCATTGTGAAGCTGAGTTAAAGGCCTATATGATGAATAGGTGGTATGGATGTAAAGTCCAAGTTGTTTATTTGTGATTATAATATTTCTTGGTTGATGACTTTCATGTATGCGTGTGATATGTGTGTATGAATGCTAAGAATGTATATACATGCTTATTGGTGATGATTTGGTGATGATAATGAGACGATGTGTTACATCGGATTGGTGATGTTGTAAGCATGTTATATGTTGCATTCATTGGCATACATTTTTGGTGATGGATCCCGGTGATGAAAGTGGATCAAAATGGTGGGCATAATTCCCATTGTGTGGAATTTGTGCTGGTTAAAACTGTATCTTGGTGATGAAAAAGATCGGTTGGATGGGTTTATCCCATGGATGGTACCACATGCATTAGTGTCAGTTCATTCATTGCATTATATTATGATATGACTGAAGGATTGTGTGGTGTGATAGATGATGTTTATACACTGTTGCTTGCTTGTTATAATAATTCCGATTGTATGTATGATGAGTGGATGATAATTGCTATGATATTCTATTGCTCATGATTGTATAATGGTTATTAATTCGAATGAAACTCACCCTTACTTTGATGATTTCAGATTAAGGATGTAGCGGCGTGTGATTGGGTGAAGATAGCTTATAAGCTAGCCCGTAGTTCGTGTCGAGTCATGCTCTGATTGTAACACTGGGATCGATTAGTCTTAGCGTTACTTGAGATACTATGTTGTTATTTTGTTATGGATTATGTATTGATGAGCTGTTTGGATATGCTCCTAACATTGTTTGAAATAAGTTTCCGCTGTGATGAACACATGTTGAAGTTTGGTTAATTTTAATAAAAGCATGACAATCGACTTGACGTTTTATTTATTTAATAATTGTAACATCCTTGATGTGTTATTACTCTGATTACATTATTTTACCGTGGGGTTTTAGAAGGGTGTTACAACTACCAGATCAACCGTATCGGTACATGCCGTACAGTTTCCTTGGTCTATTGTCATATACTTAAGGTATCTCGAGATTCGGGTTAGAACAATTGAAAACATCGACCTATTCTCTTAAGGTAACCCCTTTTGAAAACATTTTGTTTTTGAAAGTACTCCCCAGCAGAGTCGCCAGTTCTGTGGACCTCCGATTTTTTTTAATACCGGGCCATACCTCTGATCTGTAGAGATACGTGAACTGACTCTTTTTTGTCGCTTAATGCTTTCGCATTTTTGAAAATATCACAGAGTCGCCACCGACCTTTTATTTTATCCAATTAAGGAAAGGTTTATAAAAGAAACAGAAAAAAGACCTTTAAGAAATTCTGGGTAAGGGGGTAGGTTATACAAAGGGAAGGTGTTAGCACCCTTTGTATCCATGGTTATCCATGGGCTCTTAAGTTTGCTTAGCTCATTTGTTTTTCGATCACTTTTCAATTGCTCTGAAATTGCTCATATGTGGTTTCAAATACCTTTGTAAATTGAATTTTGTAATGATCCGTGTGTGGATGTATACAAAATGCTTGTTTATCTTTCGAAAGATGTTTTGAAAAGAACGTTAATTTTGTAATAACCCGTGTTTGGATGTATACAAAGTATTGTCTTTTTTGAAAGTTTTGAAAGATCAACAGTGTATGAGAATTTTGTTTGTTTTGATTTGAGCAAGCAAACTAGGAGGTCTACCCTGAGTTGTAAGGTCTTTATCCTATTTCCTTTAAAAATCTATCCTTTCATCGGATATAAAAGCAAGGTTCGATTTTGTACTCAAAACAGTGGAATTTTGACTTTGATTTTGAAAGATTGTGAAAAAGGATTACATGAAGAGGTGCAAATGTGATTGTGATTGGATTCAGATATTTATCTTTGAAGTTAGTGATCTAACGGTTCAATTTTATCTTTGACATACACGCAGTTTATATGTGCTGGAAATTAAAATGCGGAAATGTAAAGTGCGGAAAGTAAATCTACGCTATTACATCGATTGTGCAGGAAATGTAAACTAGCCTATCTACATGAATTTGACATCCTATACATTTATCTAGGAATTTAAATTGCAAGAAAAATAAAAGGCATGTTTTTGGACTTTTTATGATTTATTTTAATTATAATTAATGCATGATTAATTAAATTAAAATGAAGAAAAAAGATGAAAATAGATTTAAACCTAGAAATTAAGTTTAAAATATGTACAAAATATTTGTCAATTAATTTTAAAACAAAACTAATTTTTTTTGATTTTTTGAAATGATTTGAAGTTGATTTAAGTTAATTAAAACATAATTATGCAAATAATTATACAAATAATTAAAACTTAAAGATAAAATTATTCAAAATATGTACAAAATTAGTTTATAATATATAAACAATATTTAATACAAAGAACAATTTTTTTTTTATGATTTTTTGATTGGTTGGAATAATTAAAAAGCAAATATATAAATATATACTAATTAATTATGCAAAATATTGAAATTTTGAAGAAAATAAAATATTTTTATTTCAGAAAATAATATATTATTTTAGAAGTCTAAAAATATTTTTTGTGTATTTTTTGGATTTTTAAAACTATTTTTAATTAATTTAACAAAGAAATTAAAATAAAAATAGAAAATAAAATAGAAATAAAGGATACTGATCCTGTGTGGTTGTTTGTGAGGGAGCATGGTGTGCATGCGTGATCTGGAGCGTTGGATGAGTCATAAATGAGATCAGATGGTCCAGATGGTGAGGGAACATCACTTATGACACGCCTGCAAAACACTGAAACCAAGGGTTATATTCAAAAAAAAGCGCGCGCGTCAGAACCAATAGGGGGGGGACACGTCTTCGTCTTCAACCTTCAGACAAGACTTTTAATAGCGCTTTCTTACCAAAAGCGCTGTAATTGGTTACTTACTAAACCTGCAAAATAGCGAATAGGGTCAAACGCACACATACATTTAGCGCGATGGTACCATTCAATTCGTTTTGTCCATACGAATCTAATGGTGCTATTTAGAACTTCTAATTTTGCCTAAATTGGAAAGCCCTAAATTTGAAGCTATGAACCCTAAAATGGTAGTTTCGTTTATACGTGTCCAAACTTCAATTAAGTTTCCAGAAATGATCTACACCTCAAACCAAACTCAATAGTATGTCTACATCTTGTTAAACATGTGTGAATAACCAGATACGAATTGATTTTAGTTTGAACAAATTTTGACCTGTGTAGCTCGATTCAGTGAGCTTCAAGGCTTGTAATTGATTGAGATAGTTTCAGTGATGTTTAAGGAAGGTGTATGAATGCTTAGTTTGTATTGAAATGGACTGAAATTACAAATTCGAATTTGAGTTTTTCTTTGAATTTTTTGAAGTGATTACAAGTGTTATATGCTATGCTATGCTTCTGAATTCGTGTCCTCTTCTTTGCTGAACTAAGATAGCTTATTTATAAGCTATGTGTGCTTAGAAATGAAGCTAAGATGTGTCTTAGTTGCCTTTGTTGAAACTTTGCATTTTTTAATATAAAAAAGCTTGAATTCTTGACCAAGTCATCTTGCCTTCAATGCACCTGCCTTGCCCTTCAATTCTCTGCAGAAAGATGAAGATTCTTTGAGGTGAGTCATGCTTGATTTGTAAGCTAACCTTTATCCATGCATTTTCCTTTTAATTTTAATCTTAAAGTAAGATAAAATCATGCAAAAATGGATAAAAAAAGGTATGGGCTTAGTCTTGGTCGTGGGAGGCCCATAGTAACATGGAAATGATGTTTGAATGCTGAAAACTTGGCCCCATTTGGAAAAAATACATTTTTGAGCAATGTTGATTTCATGCATTTTACCAAAATTTAGCCAACTTCAACAAGGTGTAAATCCTTCAATTTTTGTCATATGAAGGAGATCTTGCACTTTTTGGAAACCTCAAAGAGTCCTCTAACCAATGTCTTTGGTCTCATGTCAAAATGATTTTTGAAGCTCCTTGTGTGTCCTTTTGAAAAAAGTGTCTTTTTGTTGACTTTGAAAATGACCTGTAATGTCTTTGATCATATTTTTCAAATGGTGAATCCAATGACCATGGGATCAATGGAATTTGAAAGATAATTGAATTTCCTTCAAAACAAGCTTTGGTTTGAATTTTTTGGATGAAGGATGAGAGAGTTATGATCAGTCAAAGTTGAGTTGACTTTTCAGGCAAAAACCCTAATTTTGAATCTTAGGGTTTTGTTGATTTTTGATCTTTCCTTGATGAATTATGATCATCCAATGATCAAATGATGAATCCTTTGACAAAATATGGACTTTGACAAAAAATTTCATTTTTGACTGTCTGTTGACTTTTTTGGTCAAACGGGTCGTCTGTTGACTGTTTGAGCTGCTGACGGTGCGTCTGAGTGATTTGAAGTTTGAAAATTTGTATGATGGTACTTTGAGATATATGGATGTATATGAAATCCATTTGAGCTCTCAAAAACTTGTTGCCCCTGTAAAAACAAGAAAAACCCTGATTAGGGACTGTTTGTGTAGGAGACAGTTAAGCGTACCTGATTTTTGTGCAGTGTTGAGTCTCTGCTAATCATGTGATATTCAGAAGACTTCTTGAACAAAAATCTTGGAATTTTGAATTGTGAAAGATTGATTTGATTGATGGTACAAAACACTGAGAATTGTACTGCCAGCAGTTTGGCTGTCGACTGACTGTTCAGGTACTGAAGCAGCAGCTAAAGTGAAAAATCAACAGTCAAAGTTAATTTTCTTTTTTGTTGTTTTTGTTTTATGTTTTATGAGAAAGATGAAAGTTTATTTACATGACTTGTTAGAAAAACACAGACATAATAAATAACTAATATTTACGGCATGCGGGCAAAATTACCGATAATAACCCTGAAAATCATTTAATGCACAGAAATAGGAATATTTGACTGGCAGAAAACACACAAAATATTATCTTAGTAACTAAGCAATATTATGACAAATAGTACAACATTTAATACTGACAGTACAAATATCACATACTATATTGAACAGTACGACGAATAAACGGTACATTTAAGAAATAAGAAATACGGCAAATTTTAAGAATGACGATTAATGACCCATGCTATGAATAATAACATGTAGATGATTGGGAGCATAACCATTGCAAGTCCACACTCCTCAGGACTATACAGGCAGAAGAAAGTCATGATCACCGTAGCAATGGTGATGACTGTAAGAAACAGTGTCTCTATCCACTTTGCCATTCTTGTCAGGGAAGAAGAGAAAATAGATATGAGATAGGAATTTGAAAGATGAGTTGGAATTTGATGTGAGATTTTATGAAAGAAAATGAGAGGTATTTATAGAATGGAAAGAATGAAAGAGACGTTGGGGAATGATGTGATTCCGTACAAAAGGAGAATTTGAGTGAAAGTAAGATTTGAAAGAAAGTGTATGATAGTGTTGGAAAAAAGAGAGATTTGATTTTTGAAAAAGAGATTTGAAAGATTTTTGAAAATAATGGAATATAGTACAAAAATTAGTGGGAAACAAAAGATAATAATAATCTATTTGTTACCAGTACAGTCTGAGCTTCCTGATTCTGCGCCTGCAAAAAGATTTAACTCTGTACCAATTGTGTCAGTACCATTTATCTGTAAATAAATAAATAGCATGTGTGAAGTAATACACAGTATTTGGCGTTTGCGTAAGAATAAATTCAACTGCAAGCCAAATTACTGTATAAGAAAAATTCTAAAAACTAAGTATTTCATATGTCAGGATATTTGTTGAAATAAAAATCCATGATTATATGAGACCCTTAATTTTTAGATTGGAGTTTTCTTGAAAAATATGTGGGCAAATTTTGGGGTATAACACTTATGCAAATCGATTTGCACTGATGGCAGAAGCAAATCTGGTGCAGAATCAGTTGTGTAAATCGATTTACACCTTATGCAAATCGATTTGCATAGTGAAAATGTTGAAAAAAGCTCCTCTTGATGGATGTTTTGACTTGATACCTACAAAACACAAACACACAAAAGCACAAGGCAATATTTTTGGTATTTTGGTTAGTAGAACAATATATACAAGACTAAAACATGGGTGCTCGATGATTCCTTTGCAGATGGATTGAGCACAACATCACAAGCAGATCTCTAAGATGAAACTCTTGATTGATGATTGGTATACAAATGATGTGTAATCTTAGGGTCAAAAATTGGGGTATGACAGATGCCCCTATTTAAGTTTCTTCGATTTGGAGATACGATGATTGGAAATCTTCGTTTTGACGAAATCGAAGAGACTTAAATATATAAAGCACAATTTTTGAACCTAAGATGCTATGCAATGAATGCATATGATGAGGATAAAACACGACAATACTGGGGAGGAAAAGGACTCCACTGGGGGGACAAATGTCTTGCTGGCATAACTCCACCGGGGAAGGCAAGACTTTTGTCGGAGAGATGAAACTTTGGTGGGAAAAGAAACTTCTTTGGGGAAACTATTTCGCACCAGAGAGGTTAAAGCATCACCTTTCGCTGGAGGTGAGAAAATGGGCATGCTTTTTCACAGGGGATGAGAAAATATGCATCCTGAATCAGAATGCCAATCTTCTGTTAACACACCATCGTACCACTGATGATAACATTTTGATTCGTGGATCATCCTCTTACTCAATAGTTGAAGGTAGAAGAAAATCGAATTACCGCCTCAATGGCTGACGATAAGCTACCAACTCAATAGTTGAAGGTAGAAGAAAATTGAATTATCGCCTCAATGGTTGACGATAAGCTGCTGAGAACAATAAGTTGCCACTAAGAATAGGGATCAACTTCTTCAAGGACATGGCTTGAGAAAAGGAACTGGATGCAAACTGTCACTTCTGATGAAGGGACTTACCATTTGCTGACTTTGCTGAGGAATCTTTAAGCAAAACGAACTGTCTTCGTGAAGAAGGCTGCCATTCGTTATCTCAAAGGGAACAAACTGTCTTCTGCTGAAAGAGACTGCCATTTGCCGACCCTGTCGAGAAATCCTCAAGCGGAACGAACTGTCTTCTGCTGAAAGAGACTGCCATTCGTTGACCCATCTTAGGAAAAAGTGAGCAAACTGTCTTCTAATGGAGGAGACTGCCATTTGCTGACTTTAAAATTAGAATTCTTAAACGAACTGTCTTCATGAAGAAGACTGCCATCCGTTATCTCAAAGGGAACAAACTGTCTTCTGCTGAAAGAGACTGCCATTTGCCGACCCCGTCGAGAAATCCTTAAGCGGAACGAACTGTCTTCTGCTGAAAGAGACTGCCATTCGTTGACCCATCTTAGGAAAAAGTGAGCAAACTGTCTTCTAATGGAGGAGACTGCCATTTGCTGACTTTAAAATAAGAATTCTTAAACGAACTGTCTTCATGAAGAAGACTGCCATCCGTTATCTCAAAGGGAACAAACTGTCTTCTGCTGAAAGAGACTGCCATTTGCCAACCCTATCGAGAAATCCTTAAGCGGAACGAACTGTCTTCTACTGAAAGAGACTGCCATTCGTTGACCCATCTTAGGAAAAAGTGAGGAAACTGTCTTCTAATGGAGGAGACTGCCATTTGCTGACTTTAAAATTAGAATTCTTAAACGAACTGTCTTCATGAAGAAGACTGCCATCCGTTATCTCAAAGGGAACAAACTGTCTTCTGCTGAAAGAGACTGCCATTTGCCGACCCTGTCGAGAAATCCTTAAGCGGAACGAACTGTCTTCTGCTGAAAGAGACTGCCATTCGTTGACCCATCTTAGGAAAAAGTGAGCAAACTGTCTTCTAATGGAGGAGACTGCCATTTGCTGACTTTAAAATTAGAATTCTTAAACGAACTGTCTTCATGAAGAAGACTGCCATCCGTTATCTCAAAGGGAACAAACAGTCTTCTGCTGAAAGAGACTGCCATTTGCCGACCCTGTCGAGAAATCCTTAAGCGGAACGAACTTTCTTCTGCTGAAAGAGACTGCCATTCGTTGACCCATCTTTGGAAAAAGTGAGCAAACTGTCTTCTAATGGAGGAGACTGCCATTTGCTGACTTTAAAATAAGAATTCTTAAACCAACTGTCTTCATGAAGAAGACTGCCATCCGTTATCTCAAAGGGAACAAACCGTCTTCTGCTGAAAGAGACTGCCATTTGCCGACCCTGTCGAGAAATCCTTAAGCGGAACGAGCTGTCTTCTGCTGAAAGAGACTGCCATTCGTTGACCCATCTTAGAAAAAAGTGAGCAAACTGTCTTCTAATGGAGGAGACTGCCATTTGCTGACTTTAAAATAAGAATTCTTAAACGAACTGTCTTCATGAAGAAGACTGCCATCCGTTATCTCAAAGGGAACAAACTGTCTTCTGCTAAAAGAGACTGCCATTTGCCGACCCTGTCGAGAAATCCTCAAGCGGAACGAACTGTCTTCTGCTGAAAGAGACTGCCATTCGTTGACCCATCTTAGAAAAAAGTGAGCAAACTGTCTTCTAATGGAGGAGACTGCCATTTGCTGACTTTAAAATAAGAATTCTTAAACGAACTGTCTTCATGAAGAAGACTGCCATCCGTTATCTCAAAGGGAACAAACTGTCTTCTGCTGAAAGAGACTGCCATTTGCCGACCCTGTCGAGAAATCCTTAAGCGGAACGAACTGTCTTCTGCTGAAAGAGACTGCCATTCGTTGACCCATCTTAGGAAAAAGTGAGGAAACTGTCTTCTAATGGAGGAGACTGCCATTTGCTGACTTTAAAATTAGAATTCTTAAACGAACTGTCTTCATGAAGAAGACTGCCAGCCGTTATCTCAAAGGGAACAAACTGTCTTCTGCTGAAAGAGACTGCCATTTACCGACCCTGTCGAGAAATCCTTAAGCGGAACGAACTGTCTTCTGCTGAAAGAGACTGCCATTCGTTGACCCATCTTAGGAAAAAGTGAGGAAACTGTCTTCTAATGGAGGAGACTGCCATTTGCTGACTTTAAAATTAGAATTCTTAAACGAACTGTCTTCATGAAGAAGACTGCCATCCGTTATCTCAAAGGGAACAAACTGTCTTCTGCTGAAAGAGACTGCCATTTGCCGACCCTGTCGAGAAATCCTTAAGCGGAACGAACTTTCTTCTGCTGAAAGAGACTGCCATTCGTTGACCCATCTTAGGAAAAAGTGAGCAAACTGTCTTCTAATGGAGGAGACTGCCATTTGCTGACTTTAAAATAAGAATTCTTAAACCAACTGTCTTCATGAAGAAGACTGCCATCCGTTATCTCAAAGGGAACAAACTGTCTTCTGCTGAAAGAGACTGCCATTTGCCGACCCTGTCGAGAAATCCTTAAGCGGAACGAACTGTCTTCTGCTGAAAGAGACTGCCATTCGTTGACCCATCTTAGGAAAAAGTGAGGAAACTGTCTTCTAATGGAGGAGACTGCCATTTGCTGACTTTAAAATTAGAATTCTTAAACGAACTGTCTTCATGAAGAAGACTGCCATCCGTTATCTCAAAGGGAACAAACTGTCTTCTGCTGAAAGAGACTGCCATTTGCCGACCCTGTCGAGAAATCCTTAAGCGGAACGAACTTTCTTCTGCTGAAAGAGACTGCCATTCGTTGACCCATCTTAGGAAAAAGTGAGCAAACTGTCTTCTAATGGAGGAGACTGCCATTTGCTGACTTTAAAATAAGAATTCTTAAACCAACTGTCTTCATGAAGAAGACTGCCATCCGTTATCTCAAAGGGAACAAACTGTCTTCTGCTGAAAGAGACTGCCATTTGCCGACCCTGTCGAGAAATCCTTAAGCGGAACGAACTGTCTTCTGCTGAAAGAGACTGCCATTCGTTGACCCATCTTAGGAAAAAGTGAGGAAACTGTCTTCTAATGGAGGAGACTGCCATTTGCTGACTTTAAAATTAGAATTCTTAAACGAACTGTCTTCATGAAGAAGACTGCCAGCCGTTATCTCAAAGGGAACAAACTGTCTTCTGCTGAAAGAGACTGCCATTTACCGACCCTGTCGAGAAATCCTTAAGCGGAACGAACTGTCTTCTGCTGAAAGAGACTGCCATTCGTTGACCCATCTTAGGAAAAAGTGAGGAAACTGTCTTCTAATGGAGGAGACTGCCATTTGCTGACTTTAAAATTAGAATTCTTAAACGAACTGTCTTCATGAAGAAGACTGCCATCCGTTATCTCAAAGGGAACAAACTGTCTTCTGCTGAAAGAGACTGCCATTTGCCGACCCTGTCGAGAAATCCTTAAGCGGAACGAACTTTCTTCTGCTGAAAGAGACTGCCATTCGTTGACCCATCTTAGGAAAAAGTGAGCAAACTGTCTTCTAATGGAGGAGACTGCCATTTGCTGACTTTAAAATAAGAATTCTTAAACCAACTGTCTTCATGAAGAAGACTGCCATCCGTTATCTCAAAGGGAACAAACTGTCTTCTGCTGAAAGAGACTGCCATTTGCCGACCCTGTCGAGAAATCCTTTAGCGGAACGAACTGTCTTCTGCTGAAAGAGACTGCCATTCGTTGACCCATCTTAGGAAAAAGTGAGGAAACTGTCTTCTAATGGAGGAGACTGCCATTTGCTGACTTTAAAATTAGAATTCTTAAACGAACTGTCTTCATGAAGAAGACTGCCAGCCGTTATCTCAAAGGGAACAAACTGTCTTCTGCTGAAAGAGACTGCCATTTACCGACCCTGTCGAGAAATCCTTAAGCGGAACGAACTGTCTTCTGCTGAAAGAGACTGCCATTCGTTGACCCATCTTAGGAAAAAGTGAGGAAACTGTCTTCTAATGGAGGAGACTGCCATTTGCTGACTTTAAAATTAGAATTCTTAAACGAACTGTCTTCATGAAGAAGACTGCCATCCGTTATCTCAAAGGGAACAAACTGTCTTCTGCTGAAAGAGACTGCCATTTGCCGACCCTGTCGAGAAATCCTTAAGCGGAACGAACTTTCTTCTGCTGAAAGAGACTGCCATTCGTTGACCCATCTTAGGAAAAAGTGAGCAAACTGTCTTCTAATGGAGGAGACTGCCATTTGCTGACTTTAAAATAAGAATTCTTAAACCAACTGTCTTCATGAAGAAGACTGCCATCCGTTATCTCAAAGGGAACAAACTGTCTTCTGCTGAAAGAGACTGCCATTTGCCGACCCTGTCGAGAAATCCTTAAGCGGAACGAACTGTCTTCTGCTGAAAGAGACTGCCATTCGTTGACCCATCTTAGAAAAAAGTGAGCAAACTGTCTTCTAATGGAGGAGACTGCCATTTGCTGACTTTAAAATAAGAATTCTTAAACGAACTGTCTTCATGAAGAAGACTGCCATCCGTTATCTCAAAGGGAACAAACTGTCTTCTGCTAAAAGAGACTTCCATTTGCCGACCCTGTCGAGAAATCCTCAAGCGGAACGAACAGTCTTCTGCTGAAAGAGACTGCCATTCGTTGACCCATCTTAGGAAAAAGTGAGCAAACTGTCTTCTAATGGAGGAGACTGCCATTTGCTGACTTTAAAATAAGAATTCTTAAACGAACTGTCTTCATGAAGAAGACTGCCATCCGTTATCTCAAAGGGAACAAACTGTCTTCTGCTGAAAGAGACTGCCATTTGCCGACCCTGTCGAAAAATCCTTAAGCGGAACGAACTGTCTTCTGCTGAAAGAGACTGCCATTCGTTGACCCATCTTAGGAAAAAGTGAGCAAACTGTCTTCTAATGGAGGAGACTGCCATTTGCTGACTTTAAAATTAGAATTCTTAAATGAACTGTCTTCATGAAGAAGACTGCCATCCGTTATCTCAAAGGGAACAAACAGTCTTCAGCTGAAAGAGACTGCCATTTGCCGACCCTGTCGAGAAATCCTTAAGCGGAACGAACTGTCTTCTGCTAAAAGAGACTGCCATTCGTTGACCCATCTTAGGAAAAAGTGAGCAAACTGTCTTCTAATGGTGGAGACTGCCATTTGCTGACTTTAAAATAAGAATTCTTAAACCAACTGTCTTCATGAAGAAGATTGCCATCCGTTATCTCAAAGGGAACAAACTGTCTTCTGCTGAAAGAGACTGCCATTTGCCGACCCTGTCGAGAAATCCTTAAGCGGAACGAACTGTCTTCTGCTGAAAGAGACTGCCATTCGTTGACCCATCTTAGAAAAAAGTGAGCAAACTGTCTTCTAATGGAGGAGACTGCCATTTGCTGACTTTAAAATAAGAATTCTTAAACGAACTGTCTTCATGAAGAAGACTGCCATCCGTTATCTCAAAGGGAACAAACTGTCTTCTGCTAAAAGAGACTGCCATTTGCCGACCCTGTCGAGAAATCCTCAAGCGGAACGAACTGTCTTCTGCTGAAAGAGACTGCCATTCGTTGACCCATCTTAGAAAAAAGTGAGCAAACTGTCTTCTAATGGAGGAGACTGCCATTTGCTGACTTTAAAATAAGAATTCTTAAACGAACTGTCTTCATGAAGAAGACTGCCATCCGTTATCTCAAAGGGAACAAACTGTCTTCTGCTGAAAGAGACTGCCATTTGCCGACCCTGTCGAGAAATCCTTAAGCGGAACGAACTGTCTTCTGCTGAAAGAGACTGCCATTCGTTGACCCATCTTAGGAAAAAGTGAGGAAACTGTCTTCTAATGGAGGAGACTGCCATTTGCTGACTTTAAAATTAGAATTCTTAAACGAACTGTCTTCATGAAGAAGACTGCCAGCCGTTATCTCAAAGGGAACAAACTGTCTTCTGCTGAAAGAGACTGCCATTTACCGACCCTGTCGAGAAATCCTTAAGCGGAACGAACTGTCTTCTGCTGAAAGAGACTGCCATTCGTTGACCCATCTTAGGAAAAAGTGAGGAAACTGTCTTCTAATGGAGGAGACTGCCATTTGCTGACTTTAAAATTAGAATTCTTAAACGAACTGTCTTCATGAAGAAGACTGCCATCCGTTATCTCAAAGGGAACAAACTGTCTTCTGCTGAAAGAGACTGCCATTTGCCGACCCTGTCGAGAAATCCTTAAGCGGAACGAACTTTCTTCTGCTGAAAGAGACTGCCATTCGTTGACCCATCTTAGGAAAAAGTGAGCAAACTGTCTTCTAATGGAGGAGACTGCCATTTGCTGACTTTAAAATAAGAATTCTTAAACCAACTGTCTTCATGAAGAAGACTGCCATCCGTTATCTCAAAGGGAACAAACTGTCTTCTGCTGAAAGAGACTGCCATTTGCCGACCCTGTCGAGAAATCCTTAAGCGGAACGAACTGTCTTCTGCTGAAAGAGACTGCCATTCGTTGACCCATCTTAGAAAAAAAGTGAGCAAACTGTCTTCTAATGGAGGAGACTGCCATTTGCTGACTTTAAAATAAGAATTCTTAAACGAACTGTCTTCATGAAGAAGACTGCCATCCGTTATCTCAAAGGGAACAAACTGTCTTCTGCTAAAAGAGACTTCCATTTGCCGACCCTGTCGAGAAATCCTCAAGCGGACGAACAGGTCTTCTGCTGAAAGAGACTGCCATTCGTTGACCCATCTTAGGAAAAAGTGAGCAAACTGTCTTCTAATGGAGGAGACTGCCATTTGCTGACTTTAAAATAAGAATTCTTAAACGAACTGTCTTCATGAAGAAGCTGCCATCCGTTATCTCAAAGGGAACAAACTGTCTTCTGCTGAAAGAGACTGCCATTTGCCGACCCTGTCGAAAAATCCTTAAGCGGAACGAACTGTCTTCTGCTGAAAGAGACTGCCATTCGTTGACCCATCTTAGGAAAAAGTGAGCAAACTGTCTTCTAATGGAGGAGACTGCCATTTGCTGACTTTAAAATTAGAATTCTTAAACGAACTGTCTTCATGAAGAAGACTGCCATCCGTTATCTCAAAGGGAACAAACAGTCTTCAGCTGAAAGAGACTGCCATTTGCCGACCCTGTCGAGAAATCCTTAAGCGGAACGAACTGTCTTCTGCTAAAAGAGACTGCCATTCGTTGACCCATCTTAGGAAAAAGTGAGCAAACTGTCTTCTAATGGTGGAGACTGCCATTTGCTGACTTTAAAATAAGAATTCTTAAACCAACTGTCTTCATGAAGAAGATTGCCATCCGTTATCTCAAAGGGAACAAACTGTCTTCTGCTGAAAGAGACTGCCATTTGCCGACCCTGTCGAGAAATCCTTAAGCGGAACGAACTGTCTTCTGCTGAAAGAGACTGCCATTCGTTGACCCATCTTAGAAAAAAGTGAGCAAACTGTCTTCTAATGGAGGAGACTGCCATTTGCTGACTTTAAAATAAGAATTCTTAAACGAACTGTCTTCATGAAGAAGACTGCCATCCGTTATCTCAAAGGGAACAAACTGTCTTCTGCTAAAAGAGACTGCCATTTGCCGACCCTGTCGAGAAATCCTCAAGCGGAACGAACTGTCTTCTGCTGAAAGAGACTGCCATTCGTTGACCCATCTTAGGAAAAAGTGAGGAAACTGTCTTCTAATGGAGGAGACTGCCATTTGCTGACTTTAAAATTAGAATTCTTAAACGAACTGTCTTCATGAAGAAGACTGCCATCCGTTATCTCAAAGGGAACAAACTGTCTTCTGCTGAAAGAGACTGCCATTTGCCGACCCTTGTCGAGAAATCCTTAAGCGGAACGAACTTTCTTCTGCTGAAAGAGACTGCCATTCGTTGACCCATCTTAGGAAAAAGTGAGCAAACTGTCTTCTAATGGAGGAGACTGCCATTTGCTGACTTTAAAATAAGAATTCTTAAACCAACTGTCTTCATGAAGAAGACTGCCATCCGTTATCTCAAAGGGAACAAACTGTCTTCTGCTGAAAGAGACTGCCATTTGCCGACCCTGTCGAGAAATCCTTAAGCGGAACGAACTGTCTTCTGCTGAAAGAGACTGCCATTCGTTGACCCATCTTAGGAAAAAGTGAGGAAACTGTCTTCTAATGGAGGAGACTGCCATTTGCTGACTTTAAAAATTAGAATTCTTAAACGAACTGTCTTCATGAAGAAGACTGCCAGCCGTTATCTCAAAGGGAACAAACTGTCTTCTGCTGAAAGAGACTGCCATTTACCGACCCTGTCGAGAAATCCTTAAGCGGAACGAACTGTCTTCTGCTGAAAGAGACTGCCATTCGTTGACCCATCTTAGGAAAAAGTGAGGAAACTGTCTTCTAATGGAGGAGACTGCCATTTGCTGACTTTAAAATTAGAATTCTTAAACGAACTGTCTTCATGAAGAAGACTGCCATCCGTTATCTCAAAGGGAACAAACTGTCTTCTGCTGAAAGAGACTGCCATTTGCCGACCCTGTCGAGAAATCCTTAAGCGGAACGAACTTTCTTCTGCTGAAAGAGACTGCCATTCGTTGACCCATCTTAGGAAAAAGTGAGCAAACTGTCTTCTAATGGAGGAGACTGCCATTTGCTGACTTTAAAATAAGAATTCTTAAACCAACTGTCTTCATGAAGAAGACTGCCATCCGTTATCTCAAAGGGAACAAACTGTCTTCTGCTGAAAGAGACTGCCATTTGCCGACCCTGTCGAGAAATCCTTAAGCGGAACGAACTGTCTTCTGCTGAAAGAGACTGCCATTCGTTGACCCATCTTAGAAAAAAGTGAGCAAACTGTCTTCTAATGGAGGAGACTGCCATTTGCTGACTTTAAAATAAGAATTCTTAAACGAACTGTCTTCATGAAGAAGACTGCCATCCGTTATCTCAAAGGGAACAAACTGTCTTCTGCTAAAAGAGACTTCCATTTGCCGACCCTGTCGAGAAATCCTCAAGCGGAACGAACAGTCTTCTGCTGAAAGAGACTGCCATTCGTTGACCCATCTTAGGAAAAAGTGAGCAAACTGTCTTCTAATGGAGGAGACTGCCATTTGCTGACTTTAAAATAAGAATTCTTAAACGAACTGTCTTCATGAAGAAGACTGCCATCCGTTATCTCAAAGGGAACAAACTGTCTTCTGCTGAAAGAGACTGCCATTTGCCGACCCTGTCGAAAAATCCTTAAGCGGAACGAAACTGTCTTCTGCTGAAAGAGACTGCCATTCGTTGACCCATCTTAGGAAAAAGTGAGCAAACTGTCTTCTAATGGAGGAGACTGCCATTTGCTGACTTTAAAATTAGAATTCTTAAACGAACTGTCTTCATGAAGAAGACTGCCATCCGTTATCTCAAAGGGAACAAACAGTCTTCAGCTGAAAGAGACTGCCATTTGCCGACCCTGTCGAGAAATCCTTAAGCGGATCGAACTGTCTTCTGCTAAAAGAGACTGCCATTCGTTGACCCATCTTAGGAAAAGTGAGCAAACTGTCTTCTAATGGTGGAGACTGCCATTTGCTGACTTTAAAATAAGAATTCTTAAACCAACTGTCTTCATGAAGAAGATTGCCATCCGTTATCTCAAAGGGAACAAACTGTCTTCTGCTGAAAGAGACTGCCATTTGCCGACCCTGTCGAGAAATCCTTAAGCGGAACGAACTGTCTTCTGCTGAAAGAGACTGCCATTCGTTGACCCATCTTAGAAAAAAAGTGAGCAAACTGTCTTCTAATGGAGGAGACTGCCATTTGCTGACTTTAAAATAAGAATTCTTAAACGAACTGTCTTCATGAAGAAGACTGCCATCCGTTATCTCAAAGGGAACAAACTGTCTTCTGCTAAAAGAGACTGCCATTTGCCGACCCTGTCGAGAAATCCTCAAGCGGAACGAACTGTCTTCTGCTGAAAGAGACTGCCATTCGTTGACCCCATCTTAGAAAAAAGTGAGCAAACTGTCTTCTAATGGAGGAGACTGCCATTTGCTGACTTTAAAATAAGAATTCTTAAACGAACTGTCTTCATGAAGAAGACTGCCATCCGTTATCTCAAAGGGAACAAACTGTCTTCTGCTGAAAGAGACTGCCATTTGCCGACCCTGTCGAGAAATCCTTAAGCGGAACGAACTGTCTTCTGCTGAAAGAGACTGCCATTCGTTGACCCATCCTTAGGAAAAAAGTGAGCAAACTGTCTTCTAATGGAGGAGACTGCCATTTGCTGACTTTAAAATAAGAATTCTTAAACGAACTGTCTTCATGAAGAAGACTGCCATCCGTTATCTCAAAGGGAACAAACTATCTTCTGCTGAAAGAGACTGCCATTTGCCGACCCTGTCGAAAAATCCTTAAGCGGAACGAACTGTCTTCTGCTGAAAGAGACTGCCATTCGTTGACCCATCTTAGGAAAAAGTGAGCAAAACTGTCTTCTAATGGAGGAGACTGCCATTTGCTGACTTTAAAATTAGAATTCTTAAACGAACTGTCTTCATGAAGAAGACTGCCATCCGTTATCTCAAAGGGAACAAACAGTCTTCAGCTGAAAGAGACTGCCATTTGCCGACCCTGTCGAGAAATCCTTAAGCGGAACGAACTGTCTTCTGCTAAAAGAGACTGCCATTCGTTGACCCATCTTAGGAAAAAGTGAGCAAACTGTCTTCTAATGGTGGAGACTGCCATTTGCTGACTTTAAAATAAGAATTCTTAAACCAACTGTCTTCATGAAGAAGATTGCCATCCGTTATCTCAAAGGGAACAAACTGTCTTCTGCTGAAAGAGACTGCCATTTGCCGACCCTGTCGAGAAATCCTAAGCGGAAACGAACTGTCTTCTGCTGAAAGAGACTGCCATTCGTTGACCCATCTTAGAAAAAAGTGAGCAAACTGTCTTCTAATTGGAGGAGACTGCCATTTGCTGACTTTAAATAAGAATTCTTAAACGAACTGTCTTCATGAAGAAGACTGCCATCCGTTATCTCAAAGGGAACAAACTGTCTTCTGCTAAAAGAGACTGCCATTTGCCGACCCTGTCGAGAAATCCTCAAGCGGAACGAACTGTCTTCTGCTGAAAGAGACTGCCATTCGTTGACCCATCTTAGAAAAAAGTGAGCAAACTGTCTTCTAATGGAGGAGACTGCCATTTGCTGACTTTTAAAATAAGAATTCTTAAACGAACTGTCTTCATGAAGAAGACTGCCATCCGTTTATCTCAAAGGGAACAAACTGTCTTCTGCTGAAAGAGACTGCCATTTGCCGACCCTGTCGAGAAATCCTTAAGCGGAACGAACTGTCTTCTGCTGAAAGAGACTGCCATTTCGTTGACCATCTTAGGAAAAAGTGAGGAAACTGTCTTCTAATGGGAGGAGACTGCCATTTGCTGACTTTAAAATTAGAATTCTTAAACGAACTGTCTTCATGAAGAAGACTGCCAGCCGTTATCTCAAAGGGAACAAACTGTCTTCTGCTGAAAGAGACTGCCATTTACCGACCTGTCGAGAAATCCTTAAGCGGAACGAACTGTCTTCTGCTGAAAGAGACTGCCATTCGTTGACCCATCTTAGAAAAAAGTGAGCAAACTGTCTTCTAATGGAGGAGACTGCATTTGCTGACTTTAAAATAAGAATTCTTAAACGAACTGTCTTCATGAAGAAGACTGCCATCCGTTATCTCAAAGGGAACAAACTGTCTTCTGCTAAAAGAGACTGCCATTTGCCGACCCTGTCGAGAAATCCTCAGCGGAACGAACTGTCTTCTGCTGAAAGAGACTGCCATTCGTTGACCCATCTTAGAAAAAAGTGAGCAAAACTGTCTTCTAATGGAGGAGACTGCCATTTGCTGACTTTAAATAAGAATTCTTAAACGAACTGTCTTCATGAAGAAGACTGCCATCCGTTATCTCAAAGGGAACAAACTGTCTTCTGCTGAAAGAGACTGCCATTTGCCGACCCTGTCGAGAAATCCTTAAGCGGAACGAACTGTCTTCTGCTGAAAGAGACTGCCATTCGTTGACCCATCTTAGGAAAAAGTGAGGAAACTGTCTTCTAATGGAGGAGACTGCCATTGCTGACTTTAAAATTAGAATTCTTAAACGAACTGTCTTCATGAAGAAGACTGCCAGCCGTTATCTCAAAGGGAACAAACTGTCTTCTGCTGAAAGAGACTGCCATTTACCGACCCTGTCGAGAAATCCTTAAGCGGAACGAACTGTCTTCTGCTGAAAGAGACTGCCATTCGTTGACCCATCTTAGGAAAAAGTGAGGAAACTGTCTTCTAATGGAGGAGACTGCCATTTGCTGACTTTAAAATTAGAATTCTTAAACGAACTGTCTTCATGAAGAAGACTGCCATCCGTTATCTCAAAGGGAACAAACTGTCTTCTGCTGAAAGAGACTGCCATTTGCCGACCCTGTCGAGAAATCCTTAAGCGGAACGAACTTTCTTCTGCTGAAAGAGACTGCCATTCGTTGAACCATCTTAGGAAAAGTGAGCAAACTGTCCTTCTAATGGAGGAGGACTGCCATTTTGCTGACTTTAAAATAAGAATTCTTAAACCAACTGTCTTCATGAAGAAGACTGCCATCCGTTATCTCAAGGGAACAAACTGTCTTCTGCTGAAAGAGACTGCCATTTGCCGACCCTGTCGAGAAATCCTTAAGCGGAACGAACTGTCTTCTGCTGAAAGAGACTGCCATTCGTTGACCCATCTTAGAAAAAAGTGAGCAAACTGTCTTCTAATGGAGGAGACTGCCAGTTTGCTGACTTTAAAATAAGAATTCTTAAACGAACTGTCTTCATGAAGAAGACTGCCATCCGTTATCTCAAAGGGAACAAACTGTCTTCTGCTAAAAGAGACTTCCATTTGCCGACCCTGTCGAGAAATCCTCAAGCGGAACGAACAGTCTTCTGCTGAAAGAGACTGCCATTCGTTGACCCATCTTAGGAAAAAGTGAGCAAACTGTCTTCTAATGGAGGAGACTGCCATTTGCTGACTTTAAAATAAGAATTCTTAAACGAACTGTCTTCATGAAGAAGACTGCCATCCGTTATCTCAAAGGGAACAAACTGTCTTCTGCTGAAAGAGACTGCCATTTGCCGACCCTGTCGAAAAATCCTTAAGCGGAACGAACTGTCTTCTGCTGAAAGAGACTGCCATTCGTTGACCCATCTTAGGAAAAAGTGAGCAAACTGTCTTCTAATGGAGGAGACTGCCATTTGCTGACTTTAAAATTAGAATTCTTAAACGAACTGTCTTCATGAAGAAGACTGCCATCCGTTATCTCAAAGGGAACAAACAGTCTTCAGCTGAAAGAGACTGCCATTTGCCGACCCTGTCGAGAAATCCTTAAGCGGAACGAACTGTCTTCTGCTAAAAGAGACTGCCATTCGTTGACCCATCTTAGGAAAAAGTGAGCAAAACTGTCTTCTAATGGTGGAGACTGCATTTGCTGACTTTAAAATAAGAATTCTTAAACCAACTGTCTTCATGAAAGAAGATTGCCATCCGTTATCTCAAAGGGAACAAACTGTCTTCTGCTGAAAGAGACTGCCATTTGCCGACCCTGTCGAGAAATCCTTAAGCGGAACGAACTGTCTTCTGCTGAAAGAGACTGCCATTCGTTGACCCATCTTAGAAAAAAGTGAGCAAACTGTCTTCTAATGGAGGAGACTGCCATTTGCTGACTTTAAAATAAGAATTCTTAAACGAACTGTCTTCATGAAGAAGACTGCCATCCGTTATCTCAAAGGGAACAAACTGTCTTCTGCTAAAAGAGACTGCCATTTGCCGACCCTGTCGAGAAATCCTCAAGCGGGAACGACTGTCTTCTGCTGAAAGAGACTGCCATTCGTTGACCCATCTTAGGAAAAAGTGAGCAAACTGTCTTCTAATGGAGGAGACTGCCATTTGCTGACTTTAAATAAGATTTCTCTAAACGAACTGTCTTCATGAAGAAGACTGCCATCCGTTATCTCAAAGGGAACAAACTGTCTTCTGCTGAAAGAGACTGCCATTTGCCGACCCTGTCGGGAAATCCTTAAGCGGAACGAACTGTCTTCTGCTGAAAGAGACTGCCATTCGTTGACCCATCTTAGGAAAAAGTGAGGAAACTGTCTTCTAATGGAGGAGACTGCCATTTGCTGACTTTAAAATTAGAATTTTTAAACGAACTGTCTTCATGAAGAAGACTGCCATCCGTTATCTCAAAGGGAACAAACTGTCTTCTGCTGAAAGAGACTGCCATTTACCGACCCTGTCGAGAAATCCTTAAGCGGAACGAACTGTCTTCTGCTAAAAGAGACTGCCATTCGTTGACCCATCTTAGGAAAAAGTGAGGAAACTGTCTTCTAATGGAGGAGACTGCCATTTGCTGACTTTAAAATTAGAATTCTTAAACGAACTGTCTTCATGAAGAAGACTGCCATCCGTTATCTCAAAGGGAACAAACTGTCTTCTGCTGAAAGAGACTGCCATTTGCCGACCCTGTCGAGAAATCCTTAAGCGGAACGAACTGTCTTCTGTTGAAAGAGACTGCCATTCGTTGAGCCATCTTAGGAAAAAGTGAGGAAACTGTCTTCTAATGGAGGAGACTGCCATTTGCTGACTTTAAAATTAGAATTCTTAAACGAACTGTCTTCGTGAAGAAGACTGCCATCCGTTATCTCAAAGGGAACAAACTGTCTTCTGCTAAAAGAGACTGCCAATTACTGACCCTGTCGAGAAATCCTTAAGCGGAACGAACTGTCTTCTGCTGAAAGAGACTGCCATTCGTTGACCCATCTTAGGAAAAAGTGAGGGAAACTGTCTTCTAATGGAGGAGACTGCCATTTGCTGACTTTAAAATAAGAATTCTTAAACCAACTGTCTTCATGAAGAAGACTGCCATCCGTTATCTCAAAGGAACAAACTGTCTTCTGCTGAAAGAGACTGCCATTT